>NC_058384.1:65942600-66242600 GCF_018350175.1 Felis catus
AAAAAAAAAAGAAGGAAAAGAAATTACTAGATTACCTGTGGAGAAATAGAGAACTAAGTTATTCCATGAAACAAAACAATATCCATATCATAGGAATTCCAGAAGAAGAAGAGCAAGAGAAGGGAGGAGAAGGTTTATTGGAACAAATTATAGCTGAGAACTTCCCTAATCTGGAGAAGGAAACAGGCATGCAAGCCCAAGAGTACAGAAAACTCCCTTCAAAATCAACGAAAACAGGTCAACACCATGACAAGAACCATGAATAAAATTGGCAAAATACAAAGATAAAGAATTCTGTAAGCAGCTTGGGAAAAATGGCCCATCACCCATAAAGGTAGGCATTTAAGGGTGATAGCAGATCTGTCCATTGAAATGTGGCAGGCCAGAAGGGAGTGGCAGGAAATATTCAAAATGCTGAGTAGGAAAAAATATGCAGCCAAGAATCCTTGATCCAACAAGGCTGTCATTCAGAAAGGAAGGCTTTCTCAGACAAACAAAAACTAAAGGAGTTTGTTACCACTAAACCAGCCCTGCAAGAGCTCCTAAGGGGGACTCTGTGAGTGGAAAGTACCAAAATTTACAAAGGATCAGAGGACAGCACCACAAACATGAAATCTCCAGATAACACAATGGCATTAAATGCATATGTTTAAAAAAATTTTTTTTTCAACGTTTATTTATTTTTGGGACAGGGAGAGACAGAGCATGAATGGGGGAGGGGCAGAGAGAGAGGGAGACACAGAATCGGAAACAGGCTCCAGGCTCTGAGCCATCAGCCCAGAGCCTGACGCGGGGCTCGAACTCATGGACCGCGAGATCGTGACCTGGCTGAAGTCGGACGCTTAACCGACTGCGCCACCCAGGCTCCCCTAAATGGATATGTTTAATAATCACTCTGAATGTAAACAGACTAAATGCCCCAATAAAAAAACATAGGGTATCAGAATGGATAAAAAAAAAAGATTCATCCACATGCCCCATACAAGAGAGGCTCGTTTCAGACCTGAGAACACCTGCAGATTGAAAGTGAGGGGATGGAGAAGTATCTATCATGCTCCTGGATGTCAAAGGAAAGTATGGAGTAGCCATACTTTTATCAGACAAACTAGATTTCAAAACAAAGGCTGTAACAAGAGATGAAGAAAGGCATTATATCATATTTAAAGGGGCTATCCAATAATGATAAAAAAAGTATACATATTTATGCCCTCAACAGGATAGCACCCAAATAGATAAATCAGTTAATCACAGACATAAGCAAACTTATTGATAATAACACTGAAATGGTAGGAGAGTTCAATACTCCACTTACAACAATGAACAGGTTTTCTACACAGAAAATCAATAAGGAAACAGTGGCTCTGATGGACACATTAGACCCAATAGACTTAACAGATCTTTTCATCCTAAATTTTTTTAATCTTTATTTATTTTTGAGAGAGAGACAGAGTGTGAGCAGAGGAGGAGCAGACAGAGGGAGACACAGAATCCAAAGTAGGCTCCAGGCCCTGAGCTGTCAGCACAGAGCCCAACGCAGGGCTCGAACTCATGAACTGTGAGATCATGACCTGAGACAAAGTTGGACGCTCAACCGACTGGGTCACCTAGGCGCCCCCTAGGCGCCTAAAGCATCATAATACACATTCTTCTCAAGTGGACATGGAACATCCTCCAAAATAGATCACTTATTGGGTCACAAAATGGCCCTCAACAGGTACAAAAAGATTGAGATCATACCATGCATATTTTCAGATCAAAAATTGAAATCAACCACAAGAAAAAAATCGGAAAGCCTCCAAATAAATGGACATTAAAGAATATCCTTCTTTAGAATGAGTGGGTTAACCAGGAAATTAAAGAAGAAACTTAAAAATACTTGGAGGCAAATGAAAATGAAAACACGACAGTCCAAATGCTTTGGGATGCAGCAAAGGCAGGCTGAAGAGGAAAGTACGTTGCAGTCCAGTCCTATCTCAAGAAACAAGCAAGATCCCAAATACACAACCTAATATTATACCTAAAGGAGCTACAAACACAGCAGCCAATAAAACCCAAGGCCAGCAGAAGGGAAATAATAAAGATTACAGTAGAAATAGACTATGTAGAATCAAAGAGAGAGAGAGAGAGAGAGAGAGAGAGAGAACAGATCAATGAAATTAAGAGCTAGTTTTTTTAAAGGTTACTCAAAATTGATAACCCCCAGCCAGATTTCTCAAAAGAGAGAGGACTCTAATAGATAAAATCATGAATGAAAGAGGAGACATCACAACCAACACCACAGAAATACAATTAAAAGAGACTACTATGAAAAATTATATTCCAATAAATGGACCATCTGGAAGAAGTGGACACATTCCTAGACACTCACACACTACCAAAACTCAAAAAGGAAGAAACAGAAAATTTGAACAGACCCATAACCAGCAAAGTAACTGAATTGGTTATCAAAAATCTCCCAACAAATAAACGTCCTGGGTCAGATGGCTTCCCAGGGGAATTCTACCAGACATTTAAAGCAGAATTAATACCTATCTTTCTCAAGCTGTTTCAAAAAATAGAAATGGAAGGAAAACTTCCAAACTAATTCTATGAAGCCAAAATTACCTTGATTGCTAAACCAGACAAAGACACCCACTAAAAAGGAGAATTGCAGGCCAATATCCCTCATGAACATGGATGCAAAAATTTTCAACAAGATACTAGCAAATTGAATTCAACAGTACATTAAAAGAATTATTCACCATGACCAAGTGGATTTATTCCTGGCCTCCAGGTGTGGTTTAATGTTCACAAATCAATCAACATGATATACCACATTAATAGAAGAAAGGATAAGAACCATAGAATCCTGTCAATAGATGTAGAAAAAGCATTTGACAAAATACAGAACATTTTCTTGATAAAAACTCTCAAAAAAGTCAGGATAGAAGGAACATACCTTAACATCATAAAAGCCATATATGAAAGAACCACAGCTAATATCATCCTCAATGGGGAAAAACTGAGAGGTTTCACCCTGAGATCAGGAACAGACAGAGATGTCCATTCTCACCACTGTTGTTCACCATAGTGTTGGAAGTCCTAGCAAAAGCAATCAGACAACAAAATGAAATAAAAGGAATCTAAATTAGCAAAGAAGAAGTCAAACTTCCACTCTTCACAAATGACATGATATTCTAAATGGAAAACCTGAAAGACTCTACCAAAAACCTGCTAGAGCTGATACATGAATTCAGCAAAGTCCCAGGATATAAAAATCAATGTACAGAAATCGGTTGCATTTCTATACATGAAAATGAAGCAACAGAAAGAGATATCAAGGAATTGAACCCGTTTACAATTATACCAAAAAAATAAATAAATAAAAAAGTAAAATAAAATACCTAGGAATAAACCTAACCAAAGAGGTAAAATATCTCTACTCTGAAAACTATAGAAAGCTTATGAAAGAAATAGAAAAAGTACAAAGAAATGAAAAATATTCCATGCTCATGGAAGGGAAGAACAAATATTGTTAAAATGTCGATACTAACCAAAACAGTCTACACGCTCAATGCAATTCCTATCAAAATAACATGAGCATTCTTCACAGAGCCAGAACAAACAATCCTAAATTTGTATAGAATCACAAAAGACCCTGAATAGCCAAAATAATGTTGAAAAGGAAAACAAAATCTGGAGACATCACAATCCCAGACTTTAACCTGTATTACAAAGCTGTAGTCATCAAAAAAGTATGGCATTGGCACAAAAATAGACACATAGATCAATGGAATAGAATAGAGAACCCATATGGACCCACAAACATATAGCCAACTAATCTTTGGCAAAGCAGAAAGAGCATCCAATGAAAAAATGACAATCTCTTTAGCAAATGGGAGAACTGGGAGAACTGGACAGCAACATGCAGAAAAACAAACGGACCACTTTCTTGCATCATGCACAAAAATAAATTCAAAATGGATGAAAGACCTAAATGTGAGACAGGAAATCATCAAAATGCTACAGGAGAGAACAGGCAGCAACTTCTTTGACCTAGGCCACAGCAACAATTTACTTAAAGATTAGTGGACCCTGTTGTGGGTTCATTTCTGGGTTTTCTGTTCTGTTCCATTGACCTATGTGTCTATTTTTGTGCCAGTTTCATAGTCTTGGTGACTACCTTTGTACTTTACCTTAAGTCCAGAATTGTGATGCTACCAGTTTTGCTTATATTTTTCAAGATTGCTTTCACTATTTGGGATCATTTGTGGTCCCCTACAAATTTAGGCTTGTTTGTACTAGCTCTGTGAAAAATGCTGGTGTTATTTTGATAGGGATTGCATGAAATGTGTAGATTGCTTTGGGTAGTATAGACATTTTAATAATATCTGTTCTTCCCATCTGTGAGCATGGAATGTTTTCTTTTCTATTTCTTTGTGTCCTCTTCAGTTTCTTTCATAAATTTTCTGTAGTTTTCAGACACAAATCTTTTACCTCTTGTTTGGATTTATTCCCAGGAATCTTACGGTTTTTGATGTAATTGTAAATGGATTGATTCCTTGATTTCTCTTTCTGCTTGTTCATTATTGTTGCATAGAAATGGCAATAGATTTCTGTAGGTTGATTTTGTATCCTGCAGATTTACTGAAGTTGTGTATCAGTTCTAGCAATTTTTCAGTGGGGTCTATCAGGTTTTCCACAGAGAATCAGGTTGCCCGCGAATAGTGAAAGTTTGACTTGTTCCTTGTGAATATGGATGACTTTCATTTCTTTTGGTTGTCTGATTGCTGAGGCTAGACTTCCAGCATTATGTTAAATAACAATGGTGAGAGCAGACATCACTGTCTTGTTTCTGACCCTAGAGGAAAAGCTCTCACTTTGGCTCCATTGAAGATTAGCTGTGGGTCTTTCATATATGACTTTTATGATGTTGGGGCTGTTCCCTCTATCCCTAATTTTTGAGGGCTCTTATCAAGAATGGATGCTGTCTTTTGTCAAATGTTTTTCAGCATCTATTGAAGGGATCACACGGATATTATCCTTTCTTTTACTAATGTGGTTTTATTACGTTGATTGATTTGCAAATATTGAACCACGCCTGCAACCCAGGAATAATTCCCATTTGATCGTGGTAAACACTTCTTTTAATGTTCTGTTGGATTCAATTTTCTAGTATCTTGTTGAGAATTTTTGCATGCATGTTCATTAGAGATCTTGGCCTGTAATTCTCCTTTTTAGTGGGGCCCTGTCAGGTGTTACAAACAAGGTAATGCTGGCCTTGTAGAATGAGTTTGGAATTTTTCCTTCCATTTCTTTTTTTCAAACAGATTGAAAAGAATAGATATTAAATCTTCTTTAAATGTTTCCTAGAAAACACATGGGAAACCATGTAGTTCTGGAATTTTGTTTATTAGATTTTTCATAACTGATTAAATTCTTTGCTGGTTATGGGTCTGTACAGGTTTACTATTTCTCTTTCAGTTTTGGTAGTTTCTGTGTTTCATTTCTGCTGGTCTTCTTGAGGAGGGGCTCACTGCTCTGGTTCTCAGGCACATCTGCCCAAGAATAGCAGCACCTGCAGAGCACAGAGGGGCAGGGCTTGATGCCACTAGTTAATGCTGCTGCTGTTGGTACTGTGCTGCTTGCTCAACTTAGTTGATGCTGGGGGGGACAAAGAGAAATGTCACCAACCCCCTCCCTCATCTCTGGACTGGGTACTCCGTGCTAGCCATTCTCAGGGCACTCCCAAAACAGCAGTCTCCCCTCATGTGTCCCAGGCATCACTCAGATTTCTGCTTTCACCCTACCTTTCCCAGACTATCTGTGTACCCAGCAGTTCAATGCCCCTATGCTCTATCGCTGGCAGGAAGACTGAGTTTTAAAACCCCAAACTTTAAGGACCTGGCATGAAGTGGACCCACACTGGTCTTGGGGGGATCTCGCCATGCTGGGACTGGTGCAGGTTTCTCCCAGAAGGGCAGCCACACCAAAGAACAGGGTGTGTATTTGGACTAAAATGCAGCAAAGAGCTGACATCTAGATTACACGCCCTCTGTAGGTATCTCTGTTCTATGCTAAGAGGTGGGATAGGGTAATGGTGCCGGCCAGTACTATTGTCCCCAGAGAGACAATTCTACCTCTCCTAGATACATTACAGGAAAGGGGAACAGTCTTCTCCCAGTGTGTCCCAAGGACTCCTCAGCGCCTTCACTCTGCCCCTGGGGCTTCTGTCCTTCTCCACAGGATGACTGCAAAACCCACTGTGTTTCACACCAGCAACAGCATGTACTTCTAACACTCCAGTCTTTGACCTCCAGTGGCTATAAAACTCATGAAAATCAGCCCCTCTCCTTTTTCTGGTCAATGGCTTTGGGGAAATGTTTTCCTTCTGTGAATCCCTATATGTTTCTCTCTCTCTCACTCTCTCCTCTGTCTGAGACCAGGGCTCCCTCCCCTACCCAGCACCTATGATCTGTATCTCCCCCAAACACAACTCCACACCTCACCTCCTACCTTCCAAGATGTAGTCTCTTCTCCCCCTTTAGCTGTGCAATTTGTCCTCTCAGTCCTCAGATTGACTTCTTGAGTATTCAGAATAATTTGATATTTATCTAGTTGTGTTCAAGGGATGAGGCAAACCTGTGGTGCTCTTACTATTCTGCCATCTTAGCTCTTCTTCTCTGACCATCTTCTTCCTTTTTCTTTTCTTTTCTTTATCTTCCATGTAGTGAGAACCCCTTGGATCTATCTCTTGGCAAATTTCATGATAAAACTTTTCTGTCTTCTTCCATACAGGTTTCATCCTCAGCTTTGCTTCTCTTGTGTTGAAAAATGGATTTTAACTGTTTCAAGGTTTATATCCCATTGTTATCATCCAAGACAAGAAAGAGGATCTCTTTCCCTTGCCATCAACTAAAAGAATCAGGCTTCTAGTGGTCTGGTCACCTAGAGTCAGTCATGGCTCTGAACCGTCATTCTAAATGAGGACAAGTGGCATCTTTATGATGATTGACCTGAACTGATTGTGTCCCGTCCATGCTTCAGCCTGAAACATGGTCTAGGATGCTTTCTCCTGATGGCCTTAGGCTGATCAGAGCCCAAGCCTATGCATGAGATGCATGAGGGTAGGGTCACTAACAAAAAAACCACATGCTGGCCATTTGAGAATGACGAGGTAGACAAGATAATAGACAAGAAACAATTAGCCTAATTCAGATGAGAAGACGGAAGTCCTGTGATTTGCTCTTCTCCATCCTATATTTTTCACCTTTCCCACATCTCCTATCTCAACTTCATTTTCCAGAAGGTCCACATGTACCATGGTGGATTCCTGCACTTCATCCCTCTGGATGTTCTCCTGCCCTGGGCTCCCTCTTTCAGCCCCTAAACAAATTAGAACTTGTGCCTTTCCCAACGTTGGACTGAAATAAGTTGCTACACTAAGAAAGTAGATAGAAACAGCAATGAAAACAGTAATCAAATGAGGAAAGCAAAAATTTTAAGCTCCAAATACAGTGATGGCCTTTTCTTCCCCTGCTACTTTCCACTCAAAATGTCTCTTCTGCATGATCGGGGCTTGAGAATGATTTGTGAAGGTAATTAAAACACTAGAGTAACTGAAATCTAACCATGGACATCTCCACTAGCACTGCCATTGAAACAATCAGTCTCAAAGGTCCATCTTCAGTATCTACAGACTGTCTATGCTAATGGACCCACCTACTGACATTGATTTGTAACCCCTAGACCCACCAGTTCACTGCTATTCATAATGAATGGCAGGGAGAGTGCTCAGACATGCGTCACCCATCGCATGTGTCCTGGTGAGGCTGAACCAGTTGCTGCTCTGCATTTCCATGGTAATTCCCACACTGTAAACATGTGTCTTTTTCATTGTCTACTTGGTGCCATATTTTCTGCATTTACATGCACTTTCTTGGTGATTTCGGTGTTTCAAAAGGCCCTGAAGCCCAGACCTGCGAGGTTGACTCGTGTTCAAGAGGGTGTGATGTGTCTCACAGATAAAACACTTGTGCAGGTAGGTCTCTCTCAGGCTCAAGATGCAGAACTGTGGGACTTGAGTTCAGTGGTACTGAATCAACAATGTACAAATCCAGGAAAAGTAAAAGGTCTATGTGGAGCCACCTCAGAACGTTCTAAAGTAACATCTAGGGCCCTATAATGATGTTACAGAAAAGGAAGGAAAAGAGCTAAATATGTGGGTTCATGAAATGACAACCATATCTTCTTTGTTTCTAGAAGCACCATGGGCAGCACAGCTGTGGGACTGAAAGTCAAAGACACTGGAGATCACAGTAACCAAACCTGGAAATGTTATATATTTCTGAGGTGGTATTTCAATATAGGGAAATACAACATACGATAAATGACTGGGATATACATGTGTATATATAAGCTGTCTTAAAACAAAAACACACATGAAATAAGGCTGTGTATTCATCAGATGGCAACTGTTCTGAGCAGAGGCTCCAAAAACTGAACCCCGTATTTCCCCCAGGAGCAGGTATTCTTCTGTTTTCAAGATCATCTCGTTACCCTCCAAGGAGACACTTGCACTGCAACCTCTCAGGCACCACATTTATGTACCTGTGAATCCCCTGCTGGTTTTGCTAAAATGCACATTGTGATTCAGTGAACCTCAGCTGAGGCCAAGACCCTATATTGCCAACAAGCCCCAAGATGACGTCTCTGCTGTTGTCCTGAGGGCCTCAAACAGCCCGGACCTACATCTGCCCTCCTCCTTTTATCCACAACAGGTCCACTCCAACAGGTGTCTGTGTTTAAATAATAGAAATATCCACAGACAAAACTGTATTCTCCTCAGAGGCTCAGAGATGTTACCAAGGAACCATAACAGTATCAAGTCTCCAGGCAAAGTGAAAAGACTTTTAACAAGAAGAACATCAAACGTCTCAACTACTACAAACACCACAGGAGGCGAAAGAAGAAAAAACTATGAAATTGGCATCAATTCAACACAGACTTTTATTGAGGACATATTCCATGCAGGCGAGACTCCTTGCCAAGGATACAAATATTAGAAAGACGTGGGCTTTGCACTCAAGAGACCTAGGAATTAGAAGGGAAAAGGGACCTAAATGCAGGGCAAAAACAGATAGGAACTGGGTGTAGATTATCCACAGTGCAGGTTAAAGTGGTGGAAATTCCCACCAAGCAGAGACTGCTTCCACTTTGCAGATCAGAGAAGGTGTGTGGGAGGAAGTGACACAAGATGTCTGTGACCCATGGAGGTCCTCAGACTTCATTTTACTCTAAGATAATTTTGAGATTTAAGTCTGAGACTCAGGTCAGAACAAGAATTCCTGTTAAACGACACTCAGCTTATACTGACAACTGATGCCTGAGCAGAAAGGAAAGACAAAAGCTGCACATAGGGACTTGCTGGTCCATCTCTGCTGAGATGGGTTTAGGGACGTCCTGGTCCTGGGCTGCTGGGATCTCTCTCCAAAGGGAGGCCAGTGCACTGAGGTCTCCAGTGTGATTTCCTAGGAGGAACAGATTGGAAATGCTCTGCAGCAGGTGGAGGTGAGGACTGTAGGGAGAGGAGCACTGGGAGGAGGAAAGGTGAGGACAGACAGGAAGGTGGGGAGATAAGCGGGAAAGAGCAGAAACATGGTTCCAGAGTCTTACCAGCGCTTCCAGAGCCAGAACGCAAGACCTGCCAGAAGCACCAGGGGCACCAGCACCGCCAGGAAGACCAAGCTCACGGGGCGGTGCTGCTCTGTGGGTTCGGTGCACAGAGGGTGTCAATTCCCATCCATCTTGGGTTCAACTGCACCTTCCTGGTCCTTTTTCTCCTGTCACCCTCTGCCTCACCAACCACCTTTCCTCTTTATCCTCTCCCATCCCTGCTCACAGATGGACCCTTCAGCCAACCCTCTGCTTCCTGCTACATCTACAGGACCCTCACACCCAGCTCTCCATTTCTTAGGTCACTAAATTTTAGTCCTTTATGATCTGGAGTCCCTAGAATCGCAACTTTGTATCTGTCTCTCCTGCACTGCTGGAGGACCACCCTTTCCTTGCTGGGCACCAGCCCTTTCTCACCCCAGTAGAGGACAATATCCTGGCCTTCTAGACTGCTGTGTCTCACTCGGCAAGAGAGGCCGGCTGCCTTCCTGGCTTCCACATCCAAGGACGTCTGAAGATACCATGTCCCATCAGCATGGGGCAAGACGTCGCCTTGCCGGGTGCCCTGTTGCTCCTGGTCACCCCGCATCCATGTCACCCACACTGGCTTTGGGTAGAAGCCAGAGACATGGCACACAAGGAGCAGACGGCCAGGACCCGGACTGGGGCCAGTGGACAGCCAGGCTTCTGGCCTCACTGCAGAGACAGGACAGGAATTCTCAGACTGAGAGGGAAGATCCTCACATCACTTTAGATACACACATCTTTCCACCTCTAGAAACCCACCACCATCAGCCCTCTCCCTCTTGGCCACTTTTCTCCCTGAGTTTGAGGAAATGTTGCAAGTTTCTGAGTGCAGAAAGAAAGCTTGGAGGGAGGGAGCAGAACTGACCTTGCCGCTGAAGATCTGCCTTCCCTGCATCAAGTAGACCCAAGAGGAAACGGGGGCAGATGTCATTAACATGTGCTTGTATTCGTAAGTTGACCACATGGTACTGATTGAATAGTTTGGAGACCTGCTGAGCTCTCCTTCCTCCCTTTGGAGATGGCCACCATGACGTGTTCTGGAAGCTCATGAGATCTGATCCTTGATACGCAATCCAAAAAAATCCTGCTGGTGCCTCTCCAAAGGGCAGCACACAGCCTTTGACCAGCTGTACCTGAAAAGGATCTGGCAAAAGAGACTGTAAGTTATAGGAAATGGGGAGGGAAAGAGATGAAATGAGGTAAGTAGAAGCCAATAACAGAGGAAGCAGAGGGAGAAGTTGAGGGTATTGGAAGGAATGGAACAAAGTTTGGTTTAAGTGGAGGCTCACACAGAGGGAAGTGGTGGTCACTGCAGCAGAGGAAGAGGTGAATGACTGAGGAAGGAACAACTGTTGGAGGAGAGACCGGAAGGCTGTGGGCAGAGAACAGGAGAGGGCTCAGCAGGAGAGCTGTGATAAAACCATCCAGGGTGAGGGGGGGTAGTGGGTACAGGGAACACATGAACAGATGTTGATGAGAGGACTCAATGAGGAGTAAAGCACAATTCAAGGATCAGTCACAGAGTGAGGAAGAGGAGAGTCTCTGGCTGGAGGCCAGGGAATGGGGTGGTCATGGGAGACTCTGGTGAGAGACAGGACATCACAGCCTGAGGTCAAGGAGCGGAGGGGAAATAGCAGAAGGCATGAAGCTTTTCAAGTTCGGGGTCTGGCTTCTGCCTCCTGAACACACAGGTATGATTCCGTTTTATGAAGGGGAGTCGAGAGGTTCAGCAGCCAGGGGAGGCTCTTTCCTGGAGGAAGAAGGAACTCAAGGCGACACACACAGTGGCCACCTCCATCCCACCTGCCCTGAGGGACCCGAGCTCACATTCAAGCTGCCATTGACTGACGTGGTTCTGAAATATCAGAGGAAATGCAATGGATGCTGCATGTAATGACCTTTCCTGTTCCATCAGCTCCCTGTTGCTGAAGTTGCCCTTGGACCAAGGTCGCAGGTGTATGAGAATACCGGTCTTGCTGTCCCAGCCATGAGTCTGAAGCTCATCTAGCCAAGCTGAGCCAAGGTTTTGTGTCCAGGAACGGTTGTAAAAAGTTGTTGTCAGGATGATTCGGAAGGAGTTCGGCCCCGGGAAGTCTGTGTCAGAACAGATAGAGTGAGGGAGGCATTGCAAAGAAGAGAGAATCAGAAAAAGGTGCCAGCGAGGGGCACTGAAATCTGGAGGACAGGAAGCCATAGTTCTCTCAGGAAACACGTGTTGCCCAAAGCTCTGAGCCCATCATGCTGAAACCATCGTTCAGCAGAGAACAGGGCCCTGGGGTCAGGGATGTGTAGAAAGGAACCGGGTGGACATTCTCATTCCCCAGATATGTGCTGGAGAACCCACACCGTGAGTGCACACACAGGCGAGTGTGCACAAACAGTGACACAGCCATGCAAACTTCCATTACACACTCTTGCACAAACTGACATACACAGATACACATGCACACCTTCACACACAAATACACACATACACCTATTAAAACACAACCATACAGACACACAAGCAGTTGTGCACACATGTCACACACAGACTTGCACACATACAGACACACATGCAGATAGACGCAGAGAAACAAACACAGGCACCCATGTGCACACACTCATACATACTTGCACACGTGTAGGCACACTAGCACATGGACATAAATGATGCACACGTACACACATGCAGACAGAGAGATGCACACATGGGCCTCTAAAAGCACACATTTATAACACACACATGCAGGCACAGGAGCACACATATGACACACATGTTCACACACACTGACACACAAATGTATGCACATCACACGCGTGTAGGCACAAACATGCACACATGACATGAGCACACACGATACACGTGTGCATGCGCATGTATGCATTTGCACGTACACATGTACACACATCACACACATATACACTCTCTGAGCAGGGCCACCGTCCTTACCATCGTCACTGTCACCACCTGGGACAAGAACCGTGAGCAACACCAGTTGCAACAACAGCATCTTATGTGCAGATGTTCTTTCTTTCTCTCGGAAAGTGGGTCTTTGGCGTCTGTTCTCACAAACCTCCCCACACGCAGCCCCTCTCTCTGACTTCCTTCTCAACACACATGCCTGCCCTGAGTCTCCGCGACAATGCAGATGGACTCCGCCCTCAACCCTGGACACCTACTCAGACTCTCACTTCCCCTCCGGGTCTGACCCTCCTCTCGGCTTCCAGCTTCTCCTTGTCACCAGCCTCCATTCTGTTTCCTGAGGTCCTAACTCAGGTGCTGGGGAGCAAGTCTTGCATGGCATGGAAAAGGGACCCTACCTCTCGTGCCTTTTCTCCTCATCCAGACAGTAACCCATGAAAACATGGCTCCCCAGCATGCAGCCCTGGAGCCTGCTGTCACCCTGTCCCTCCTGTCCTTGGAACACTCCCCATGGACTCCCTTCCCTGTCTCACCCCCACCCCAGCCCATCCACATCTCTGATGTGTTACTGCTTGTGTTTAAAAACAATTAACCTGGTCAATTCGAAGATCTAATCGATTGCATTAAGGGATACAAGTTTGAGGGAGCATACAATTTGGCATGGGAAAGAGGAGCCCCTAGGAAGCATACAAATAAGAGGTTTTTTATAGGAAGGAAGTTGCACAAATACAAGAAACAAATGTTTCAGGGAAGCTCACTTTCCCTTAATTGGGAGCGCAGGGGTCTAGCCATACAGATGGCCTCCCCTCACTGGGGGATGGAGAGGACCCATGTGACAACAGACCTCACTGTGATGAACAGAGAATTCCTCGCTGACAGGGGAAGACTTACATTTCTGGGGGAGGTTGGAACTGCCGTTAGTTTAGGCATCAAACAAGGTTTGGGAACTTGGCCTTGCCTGAGACACCATTTGAGTCCATGGGTTTCTTTTAACACATTCTATTTGCTTTTCCAAATTTCCCCATGATTGCCTGTGTAACAGTATCAACAACCACCAGTTCACCATTATTTTAGGAGAGAATCAGTTGTCATCAGAGAGACCACAGGACATTGAAACATCTGAAGAATACCCACTCAGACTTGCACTAATACGTATTCACTCACCAAACACTCACTTAACACCAGCCTGGTCCAAGCACCTTGCTACATGCAGGAAAATAATGTTCACAATGCAATCACTTTATTCAAGGAGCTTTTAGTCCCTTTGGGAGGAAATAACACATACACCAAGAATTATATATTCTGGTGTGCTGAGTTACTTTTTCTTCCTTGTGTGTGTGTTTTTTTTTTTTTAATTCGAGTTAACTCTATGCATTACTCAGCGTTCATCAATATAAGTATAAAACTATTCCCTTCACCATCTTCTCTCATTCCCCACCTGCCTCCCCTCGGATGACCAACAGTGTGTTCTCTATTGTTCCCATTCAGTTTTTTTCTTTATCTCTCTTTTGTCTTTTTCATTTGTTTTGTTTCTTAAGTTCCACACGTGAGGGGTTCCACACGTGAGGGAGACAATAGGTGTTTGTCTTTCTCTGGAAGGCTTACTTATTTCACGTAGCTTAAAACTCTCCAGCTCCATCTATGTCATTGCATATGGCAATATTTCAGTCCTTTACTTGACTAACATCCCATTATACGTACATACCACACTTTGTCCTTCTTCATCCATCATCCGTGGACACTGGGTGGCTTCCATAATTTGGCTACCGTAAATAATGCCGCAGTAAACATAGGAGTGCGTGTATCTTTTCAAATTGCCATTTTCATATTACTTGAGTAAATATACAGTAGTGGAGTTACAGGATCACGTGGGAAATCTGTTTTTAACTGTTGAGGAAACTGCATACTGTTTCCACAGGGGCTGCACCAGTTTGCATTCCTACCAACAGGGTACAAGGGTCCTTCTCCACATCTTCCCCAACGCTTGTTTCCTGTGTGTCTGAATTTAGACAAACAGACAGGAGTGAGGTGGCATCTCATTGTGGTTTTGATTTTCATTTCCCTGATGAAGAGTGATGCTGAGCATCTTTTCATGTGTTTGTTTGGCCATCTGGATGTCTTCTCTGGAGAAATGTCTATTCATGTCTTCTGCCCCGTTTTTAATTGGATTATTGGTTTTATTGGTGTTGAGTTGTACAAGTTCCTTGTAATTTGGTGCTAACCCTTTATTGGATATGTCATTCGCAAATATCTGTTCACATTCTGTATATTGCCTTTGAATTTTGTTGATTGTTTCCTTTGCTGTGCAGAAGCTTTATATTTCCCTGTAGTCCCAATATTTTATCTTTGCTTTGTTTCCCTTGTCTCAGGAGCCATTTCTAGAAAAGTATTGCTGCAGCTGATGGAGAGACAGACCTGCCTGTGCTCTCTTCTGGCATGCTTATGATATCAGGTTCCACATTGTGGGGTTTTTTTTTAACATTTATTTCTGAGAGAGAGAGACAGAGCACAAGCAGAGGAGGGTGAAAGAGAGAGGGAGACACAGAATCCAAAGCAGGTTCCAGGCTCTGAGCTGGCAGCACAGAGCCCAACATGGGGCTCAAACTCACAGAGCATGAGATCATGACCTGAGCCGAAGTAGGAAGCTTAATCAACTGAGCCACCCATGTGCCCCGCATGTTTTGATCCTGAATCCACATTGAGTCTATTATGGCATATAGTGTAACAAAGTGGTCCAGTTTCTTTCTTTTGCGTGTTGCTGTCCACTTTTGCCAACGCCACATTTTTTTAATATAATTTATTGTCAAATTGGTTTGCATACAACACACACTGCTCATCCCAACCAGTGCCCTCCTCCCTGCCCATCACCCACTTTCCCCTCTCCCCCCCCCCCCCCCGCATCTACCCTTAGTTTGTTCTCGGTCTCATAAGAGACCCAGTCTTAAGAGTCTCCTCTCTCTCTGTAACTTTTTTTTCCCCTTCCCCTCCCCCATGGTCTTCTGTTTAGTTTCTCCAGATCCAAATATGAGCCAACACCACATTTTAAAGAGGCCTTCTATTTGCCATTGCATGATCTTGCCTCTTTGTAAAAAAATTAATTGGCCATAAAATCCTGGGTTTATTGCTTAGTTCTCTGCTCTCTCCCATTGATCTGTGTCTACTTTTGTCCCAGTACCATGAAGTTTTTCTTACTACAGCTTTGTAGTGTAATTGAAATCTGGAATGGTGATACTTCCAGCTTTGTTGTACTTTTTAAAGATTGATTTGTCCATTCAGAGTCTTTTTGGTTCCATACAAACTTCAAGATGGGTTGCTCTAGTTCTGTGAAAAATGCTGTTGGTATTTTGATGGGCATTGCATTAAATCTGTAGATTGCTTTGTGTACTATGGACATGTTAACATTATTTTTCTTCCAATCCATGAGCATGGAATATCTTCCCATTTCCTTGTGTCACCTTCAATTTATTCATCAGTGTTTTATAGTTCTCAGAGTACATGTCTTTCACCCCTTTGGTTAAGTATATTCCTAAGTATTCTCTTATTTTTTGGTGCCATTGTCAATGTGATGGCTTTCTTAATTTCTTTTTCTGCTGTTCTGTTATTATTGTATAGAAATGCGTGCGTTTCTATATATTGATTTTGTATCCTGTGACCTTACTGAATTCATTTATTGGTTCTAGTATGTTTGGGGGGAGTGTCTGTAGGGTTGTCTATATGTAATGTTGTGTCATCTGCAAACAATGAACATTTTAATTCTTCCTTGCCAGTTTGGATAACTTTTATTCCTTCCTCATATCTGATTGCTGTGGCTGGGACTTCCAGTATAATATTGAATAAAATTGGCAAGAGAGGAAATCCTTGCCTTCTTCCTGTCCTTAGGGCAAAGGCGCTCAATTTTTCACTAATAAATATGATGATAGCTGTGACATCACTGCTATATATGTGACCATCTGTTCTATTGTACTTTTCTTTTTTAATTTCCTATATCATTTATTTCTGCTCTAATCTTTATTCTTTCCTTTCTTCCACTGCTTTGGGGTTTTATTTGTTCTTCTTCCCTAGCTCTTTTAGTTGTAAAGTTCGGTAGTTCTTTGAGATTTTTTTTTGATTCTTGAGGTGTGCCTATATTGCTATACTCTTCCCATTTAGAACACCTTTGGCTGAACCCCAAAGATTTTGGGCCATTGTATTTTCATTTTCATTTCTGTCCATGTATTTTTTCATTTCCTCTTTGATTTCTTGTTTGACCCACTCACTGTTTACTAGCATGTGATTTAACTTCCATGTATTTTATGCTATTTCAAGGTTTTGTTTTGTTGTTTGTTGGGGTTTTTTGTTTTTTGGGTTTTTTTACTGTGGTTAATTTGTAGTTTCACAGTGTTCTGGTGACAAAATATGCTGGCTACACTTTGAACTTTTTGAATTTGTTGAGACTTGAGACTTTCTACTTTTTTTTAATTTACTTTTTCCTTTTAAGTTCTTTATATTATTATTATTATTATTATTATTATTATTATTATTATTATTATTATTTTGGATCTCACTTCTTTTAATGAGCAGATTAAAACACACCTAGGATCTAGCTTCTTTTTTTTTTCTAGACTTCCCTTGTAACATAGACATTACTCTCAGTAGCAAGAATACAAAAGTCTTTACTAACATCAAAATAGTGACCCAGATAAAATGAAAAGACAGAGTAATTCACCTCAAAGGAAGAAAGAACAAAGTAAACAGAACCATTTATATGCTGCTAACAAGAGAATGATTTGAGAGCTAAAGACACTTGCAGATTGAAATTGAAGGATGAAGAAACGTTTATCATGCTAATGAACATCAAAAGAAAATAAAAAGCTAGAGTAGTCATTCTTCTATCACACAAGCTAGATTCTAAAGCAAAGACAAAGGCTGTCTTATGTAGCAAGAGATGAAGAAGGTCACTACATCATAATCAAGGGGTCTATCCGACAGGAATATCTGACAATTGTAAATATTTATGCTCCCAACATGAGAGCATGCAAATATATACATCAATTAGTAACAAACCTAAAGAAACTCGCTTATACTAATAGAAAATAGTAGGAGACTTTGATACTCAATTTAAGCGAGAGACAGATTACTTAGCAGAAAAATCAACAAGGAAACAATGGCTTTCAGTGACACACGGACCAGATGGATTCAATTGATATACGCAGAACATTTCATTCTAAAGCAACACATACACGCTTTTCAAGTGCAAATGGAACATTCTCCAGGATACATCACATGCTGGGTCATAAATCAGGCCATGACAATGCTCATGGATAGGAAGAACAAGTATTGTTAAAATGTTCTACTACCCAAAGTGATCTACACATTTCATGCAATTCCTATCAAAATACAAGCAGCAAAATACCACAAAGATAGTACAAACAATTCTAAAATTTGTATGGTACCACAAAAGATCCCAAACAGCCAAAGCAATCTTGAAAACGCAAGGCAAAGCTGGAGGCATCACAATTCCAACCTTCCAACTCTATTACAAAGCTGTGGTGAACAAGACAGTATCATAGGGGCACAGAAACAGACACATAGACCAATGGAACAGAATAGAAAATCCAGTAATGGACCCACAACCATATGGCCAACTAATGCCCAACATAGTAGGAAAAACTATCCAATGAAAAAATGAGTCTCTTCCACAAATGGGGTTGGAAAAACTGGACAGCAATATGCAGAAGAATGAAACTGGACCAATTTCTTACACCATACACAAAAATAAAGTCAAAATGGATAAAAGACCTCTGTGACACAGGAAACCATCAAAATCCTAGAGGAGGACTCAGGCAGCAACCTCTTTGACCTTGGCCTCAGCAACTTCTTACTAGACATGTCATGGGAGGCATGGAAACAAAAGCAAGAATACAATATTGTGAGTTTCTCAAGATAAAAAAATTCTTCACAGTGAAGAAAACAATCAACAAAACTAAAAGGCAACCTTCAAAATGGGAGAAGATATTTGCAAATGACATATGTGATGAAAGGCTAGTCTCCAAAATCTATAACAAACTTATCAAACTCAACACCCAAAAAAACCTAATAATTCCATTAAGACATGGGAAGAAGTCATGAATAGATATTTTTCCAGAGAACACATGCAAATGGCTACAGACACATGAAAGGATGGTCATCACTACTTATCATCAGGCAAATACAAATCAAAGCTACAATGAGCCATCACATCACACCGGTCAGAATGGCTAAAATTAACAATACAAGAAACAACAGGTGATGGGGAGGAAGTGAAGAAAGGGGAATACCTCACACTGTTCCTGGGAATGCAAACTGGTGCAGGCACTCTGGGAAACAGTGTGGAGCTTCCTCAAAAAGTTAAAATAGAACTACCTATGACTCAGCAATGTCACCACTAGGTATTTACCCAAAGGCTACAAAAACACTCATTTGAAGGGGTAGATGCACTCTGATGATTATACCAGCACCATCAACAATAGCCAAATAATGGAAAGAGCCCAATGTCCACTGACTGATGAATGGATCTTGGTATCTACACACAATGGAATGTCATTCAGCCATAAAATAATGATACCTTGATGTTTACAGTCCCATGGATGGAGCTAGAGTGTATTATGCTAAGCAAAATAAGTCGGTGAGAGAAACACAAAATCCATCTTTATTCACTCACATGAGGAATTGAAGAAACTAAACAGATAAATATAGGGGGATCAAAGAGGGAGGCAAACCATGAACCAGACCCTTACCTACAGAGAACAGACTGAGGGTTCCTGGAGGGGATTGGGTGGGGGATGGGTGAAATGGGTGATGGGCATTGTTGTGATGTTGTATGTCGGTGATGAAATTGCTAAATTCTACCCCTGAAAGTAACATTACCCTATATGCTACCTAACAGAAATTTAAATTAAAACTTGATTTAAAAAAGGAAAAAAAGAAAAGGGTCGGGATGTGAGGTGATAGCCATGTTAACTAGCTTAGTTGTGGGCATGATGTCACCATGTCCACATACACTAAACCATCAAGCGGTCACTTCCTTTTATGTTTTCAAAAGACAACAGAGTTTATTGCACAGCAGTTCAATGCATTCAAACATGTGATGAATGCAACATAAAATATTATTCTTCACAGTTTGTCTCGATTCAATTTCCTTGACCAATGCTTCATTTTCGGTCAAAATGCTGCATGTCAAACTGGAGGCTCCACAGCTCAGGGTCTGAGCGTCACCTGTAGCTCCCTGCATGCCATGTGCACTGGGCTCCCGACGTTCTTCAGAATGTCCTCTGAGAAGTAGTTGGAAGACTTTCATCAGGAGGACCTTTGTTCATGTCACATCACAGGCTCTGCTGCACCTGCCAGACCTGGCGAAGGCCCATGTGGCCAATGGGGCCTCCCAGCCATCCTCCCTGGGTGGCTGGAAAGCTGCACACTGTACAAAGGTACAATTTTCATTTGTCATCATACTCCAGTGAAGCAGGAAAAAGCAGCAACAACAAAACCAAAGCATCACAAAAGTAAAGTCAGACACACAGACCCACAGAAGGGACTGGAGCCCCAATGATTTGCCCCCCCCCCCCTCAGTTCCACCAGCCAATACATTCCCTGCATGCCTCAGCCCAGCAAGGCAGATTTCTGTCCTTTGTGACTGGAAGCTCCCCTCTGATGGACGTGGATGTGGCCCCTGGGAATGCTGGGCTAATGTGCCTCTTCTTTACAATGTTCCTCCACACTTCTCTCTTCCTTTCTTTAAAATATTCCCCTATTCCTTTTCTTACCTGCTTGCCTTTTTCTTCACGTGTCCTCACCTGTCCCACTCTTACCCCGTCTTATTGACACTGACATCTGGATCAATCCCTATCCTGGGTGTTTTCGTGGGTTTCTAACAAACCGCTGATCAGGAATCGAGTGCTGGTTCAGCTGCTGGAGAAGTGACTGGTAAAAATTTCTTCCAGGGTTTTCCTAGACATGAAAGGACAAGCTGTATCAGCCTTTAATAAACCAGGCAATGTCATGGCAATGGCAGTGAAATACTCAAAATGCAGGAAATTTTCTATGGATTTCTTTGGAACACAATACGTCCATTCATTCATTTATTCATTCATTCATACATTCTATCATTCATTCATTCATTCATTCATGACTTACTCAGCTTTTTCTATTTGTATGGGAAACATGTTCTCAGAGAGTGGTTCAAAATGTATGAGAGGCAGCTGTGTGTCCAGATACTTAACACATAATGAATAACCTCATCCTTTAAGCTTTTTATTCTTTAATGTCTACATTCAATCTTATGAGGCAAACTTCAGAACTGTTAAATAAGAAAATTTAACTTCATACATTTGAGCAATAATTTCTTTATTAAATGACCCATGAATCACGCATCACCCCAGCTAGCACACAGGTAGGCACCTTGAGAAGTTGTACAAATGGAAGATTTTTACAGAGGGAGGGTGGGGCCAGGGGGTTGGTAGCAAAGGAGGTATCCGGGATTCAGGCCTGTTTTCTTGTGGGAAGAGCAAGGAGTCTTATCCTGCACATGACCTTGTCTTCCTTAGGGGGTTGGAGAGGTGCCAGGTGACAGATTCAGTGGTACTGATGGAAAGAAAAATTTCCTGCCTGACTCATTTAGGCTACATTTCTGGGGTCACTGAAATTAGTTAGATGGGGTATGAAGCCCCAGGGAGGGAACTCAGCTGATGACATCATTTTGGGTCTACAATTTTCTTTTTCTAACAGGATGTGGTTCAAGGGTATGTATCTTCATTGTCTTCTTCCCCCACCAGCAGTTGCTGCCCTTGGTTCCCTGCTGGCTGGTCTGCTTGGGACAGCAGGAGCTGCCCTTGGTTCCCTGCTGGCTGGTCTGCTTGGGACAGAGAGGGGGTCGCTACCTCTGCTCTGATCCAGTCCCCTCCTCAGCCAGGTGCTTCGTGTATCAATTTGGAGACTGGGCCTTCTGAGAGTTCCCCCCTTTGCCTCAGAAGATGGAGCCTCTTAGTCTGGGACAAGGTGTGTTCCTGTCCCTTCCCCCGCTGCCCCTCCCCCCAGCTGCAGAGTGGCTCCCTGCGCCCTGAGGTAGTGGGGCTCCCTGCCCTTCCCACACCCAGTGAAGGCTCCTTTCTGTGGGGGGATGGTGGCCTTCCTGCCCTTTTCGGGAGAGAGCTGCTCAGAGGCCTCAGGCTTGTACCACCAGAAAGCAGTTCTCTGGTCTGTGTCCTGGATGCCAGTCTGTCGGGAGCCCCTGGCCAGGTCGACGGGAAAAGTCTAGGGATACAGCAAATTTCTGGGACTCATGCTAGCCTTCAGTCATTTGTTAACACTTATAGCTGAAGTAATCTTTCTGGTTTGTAGAGACTCTGGCATCTGTCCTATGTAAGCAAGGGTTTGCATGCCATATTTCCTTGGAGGCACCTGTATTTCCCTAGATTTTACATTAACAAGCTGCCCTGATCCTCAGCTCTGTAATGTGATGAGGCTTTGGGGCGATGGTGGGGTGTTCATGGGTTCAGAGCCAACAGCCAAGAAAGAATTCTTGAAGACGTCTTTGGTGCAAAAAGGTGATTTCATTAAAGTAGGGGGACAGGACTCATGGGCGGGAAGAGCTGCCCCAGACCCTGTGGAGAGACTGGTTATATATTTGGGACCTGGGGGAGATAAAGTGGAGGGGATGTTTCCAATGAGATTGTCATATGCTAAAGAACAACTCACAGGATACTGGAGGCCTAGCTATTGGCAAGCTTAGGTTGTTTTCCTTCTAGCAAAGAATTAGCATTAAGACAGTAGGCAGTTCCTGGAGAAATGTTTTACTCTGCCTGCCCCAAGTATTTGTCAATGGGCTGCAGGTCATAAAGGAAATTTAATTTCCCCTGCCATTTCCTTCTTGCCTATCCTCCCCTTATCACTATGAAGGGTGATGTTGGGGCTCCAGGAAACTGAGTCTATAGGTTTCTGGAGATGAGGCTATTGATAAGACTGCCTTTTTCTTGCAACTCACTAAGATATTTGTAAACTGATGGAGACTCATGTCCTACAGGACTTCGATCTTATCAGTTAACCATTTGTTTTCCCCCTCTCCTTTGTTCTTGGGCAGCCAGTGGTGCCTGAGGAATGTCACACATATCCCACCTGTAGTTTGGGGGGGGGGTGGGGGTTGCTGATTGCTGCCTGTCAGCTTTCTTTATGCTCCCTGGTGATAATGGATTCAACAAGTGATTTTGATCATGCAGCTTTTCAAAATCTTGAGTCTTTGGAATGAGTTTTTTCTTTCTATGTTACAATGAAAACTTGCCCCACAACTATTTTCCTCCTTACATTAGCCTGAGGTTATATCCATTTACTGGTCAACCAAGAAATAACAAGACACATAGCCCAAACACATTATCCAGATGATATAAAGCACCAAGAAATATTGAAGAGCCTGTAAACACTCTAGGACACCATAAAGTAGTTCAGCATGTCTAGCAGAGGCCAGTTCATGATAAGACAACCACGGAACATTCTAACAGGAATACTAAGAAGAGAATCTGGGAACACGATTCCAGAACACTCTATTAACTCCGTGTGTTACAAATTCTCATAATTTCTTATTACAAGTAATGGGAGATTTGCACTAGGATCTTTTGTGTGAACTTCATGATTATTAGTATATAGCTTATTCTAAAGAAAATTGTGTAAGATTCTCATTTCATCAAGTATGATTACAACTAATGCTTTCTTAAGCTTAAAAAATTTATGTTGATATCTCCATAATTTTTAGGAATAATTCTATGCCTGGATCAAATTATTCAATCATTCAGAAATACTCATTGAGCTCCTATCACTTGCAAGCCCTGTCTTAGATACTGGGGATCCATTAGAAGTCGGGTGCATATGTAACACCCTAAGATCTTAGTTCCTCTTCCCTAACCATCCTGTTTCTTTTTCTTTTCTTTTCTTTATCTTCCCCATAGTGAGAACACTCTGGATGTACTCTCTGGAAAATTTTCATGTATAAAATTTCTCTGTCTTTTGCGTACAGGTTTCTTCCTCATCCTTGCCTCTCTGGTGTTGCAAATAGATTTTAATTGTTTCAAGCTTGATTCCCAGATGTTACTGTCCAGGACCAAAAAAAAGAGGATCTCTTTCCCCTGATTAACTGTAAGAATCCATCTTCTAGTGACTTGGTCACCTAGAGCCAGTGCCTGGCTCTGAACCATCACTCTGAATGAAGACAACTGGCATCTCTTTGATGATTTAGCTGAACTCCCTGTCACCTGTCCATCCTTCAACCTGTCACATCGGCAAGGGTGCTTTCTCCTAATTGACTCAAGGAGATCGTAGCCAGGGCTGTGAATGGGGATAGTGTCAATCAACAAAAAACCACATGGTGGCCATGTGAGGGTAACAAAGTAGACAAGAACAAAGAGAAGAAGTAACTAGTCTAATTCAAATGAGAAGACAGAAGTCCTGTGATTTGCGTGCCCCCATCCTGTATTTTTCATCTTTGCCACCTCTTCCATCTCAACTTAATTTTCCAGAAGGTCCGTATGAGCAGCAGTGAGAGCCTGCACTTGGTCCCTCTGGATGTTCTCCTGCCCTGAGCCCTTTCTTTAAGCCCTTAACAAATTAGAACTTGTGCCTTTTCTCAAGTTGAATCAAAATAAGCTGCTACACTAGGGGAGCAGATAGAAACAACAATGAAAACCATAATCAAATAGGAAAGCAAAACTTTTAAGCTCCAAATACAGTGATGATCTTTTCTTCCCTGGCTACTTTCCACTCAAAATGTCCCTTCTGCATGATCGGGGCTTGAGAATGATTTGTGCAGGTAGTTAAAACACTAGAGTAACTGAAGTCCAACCATGGACATCTGCACTAGCACTGCCATTGAAACAATCAGTCACAAAGATCCATCTTCAATATCTACGGAGGCTGTCTGTGCTAATGGACACACCTAGTGACATTGATTTGTAACCCCCAGACCCACCAGCTCACTGCTACTCATAATGAATGGCAGGGCGAGTGCTCTGATATGTGTCACCCATCGCATGTGTCCTGTGAGGCTGAACAAGTTGCTGCTCTGCATTTCCATGGTAAGTCCCACACTGTAAACATGTGTCCTTTTCAGTGTCTATTTGGTGCCACATTTTCTGCATTTACATGCACTTTCCTGGTGATTTCAGTGTTTCAAAAGGCCCTGAAGCCCAGAGCTGCAGGGCTGACTGGTGTTCCTAAGCACAAGAAGGTGAGATGAGCCTCACTGACAAAACTCCTGTGCAGGTAGGTCCTGCTCAGGCTCGCGATGCAGAGTCCTGTGCCTTTGAGTTCAGTGGTAATGAATCAACAATGCGGTAAATCCAGGAAAAGGAAAAGGAAATTCTTGATGTCTATGTGGAGCTGACTCAGAAAGCGCTAGAGTAACATCTAGAATGCTATGATGATGCCACAAGAAAGGGGGTAAAGAGTCAATACAAGGATTCAGAAGATGATGATTTCTAGTTTGTTGGTTTCTAAAAGCATCGTGGGCAGCATAGTTGTGAGGTTGAAAGATGAAGACACTGGCGATGACAGTAACCAGGCCTGGAAATGTCACACACTTCTGAGCTGGTATTTCACTATAGGGAAATAGAGCATACAATATTATTTGGGGAAAAAACGTGTATATACATATATATATATATATATATATATATATATATATACTGTCTTAAAACAAAAAGACACATGAAACAAGGCTATGTGTGTATCAGTGGGCAAGTGTTGTGAGCAGAGGTTTCAAAGATCGGAACACTGTATTTCCCCCAGGAGCAACGGCTCATGTGGCTGACTCCGTGTCCTCAGGGACTGTGACACAGCAGCCACCAATGTGAGGATGCTCTGTATGCCCTCTCCCTGCCGGACTCCCGTTCATTCCTGAGGACAACACTCTTACTGGCTTTTCTGGACCCACTTGCTTCCCTCCAGGGACGCACTCCCACTGCTACCTCTCAGGCACCACATTTATGCACCTGTGAATCCCCTGCTGGTTTTGCTAAAATGCAAATCGTGATGCAGTGAACCTCAGCTGAGGCCAAGCCCCTATATTGCCAACAAGCCCCAAGGTTACAGCTCTGCTGCTGTTCCTGAGCCACTCAAACAGCCAGGACCTGCATCTGCCCTCCTCCTTTCATCCACAACAGGTCCACTCCAACAGATGCCTGTGTTTAAATAATAGAAATATCCACAGACAAAATTGTATTCTCCTCAGAGGCTCAGAGATGTTACCAAGGAACCATAACAGTATCAAGTCTCCAGACAAAGTGAAAAGATTTTTAACAAGAAGAACATCAAACGTCTCAACTACAAACACGTAGTCGTACTACGTCGTGCGTTTGTCGTACTACAAACACGACAGGAGGCGAAAGAGGAAAAAACTATGAAATTGGCATAAACTCAACACAGACTTTTATTGAGGACATATTCCATGCAGATGAGACTCCTTGTCAAGGATGCAAATATTAAAAAGACACGGGCTTTGCACTCAAGAGACCTAGGAATTGGAAGGGAAAAAGGATGTAAATGTGGGGCAAAAAGGATGGGAAGTGAGGCGCAGATTACCCACAGTGCAGGTTAAAGTGGCAGAAATTCACACTAGGCAGAGACCGCTTCCTCTTGTGGATCAGGGAAGGCTCCCTGGCGGAAGTGACACAGATGCCTGTGACCCATGGAGGTACTCAGACTTCATTTTACTCTGAGATAAATTAGAGATTTAAGCCCCAGCATCAGGTCAGAACAAGAAATCCTGCTAAATTACACTTAACTCATCTTGACAACCCATCATTGAGTAGAGAGAAAAGACAAAAGTTGCACACAGAGACTTGCAAATCCATCACCACTGAGCTGGGTTTAAGTAAGTCCTGACTCCTGGGCTGCCGGGATCTTACTCCAAAGGGAGGCCAGTGAACCGATGTCTCCAGTGCATTTTCCTGGGAAGATCAAATTGGAAATTGCTCTGCAGGAGTGTAGGTGAGGACAGCAGGGAGAGGGGCACGGGGAGGAAGATGGCTGAGGACAGAGAGGAAGGTAAGGAGATGCATGGGAAAGAGCAGGAAGGTGGTTCCAGACTTACCGACGCTTCCAGAGCCAGAACACAAGACCTGCCAGAAGCACCAGGGGCACGACCACCGCCAGGAAGACCAAACCCACCGAGTGGTGCTGCTCTGTGGGTTTGGTGCAGATGGTGTCAATTCCCATCCACCCCGGGTTGACCTGCACCTACCTGGTCCTTTTTGCTCCTGTCACCCTCTGCCTCACCAACCACCCTTCCGCTTTCTCCTCTCCCATCCCTGCTCAGAGATGGACACTTCACCAAACACTCTGCTTCCTCCCACATCTGTAGGATCCTCACCTTCAGCTCTCCATTTCTTGCGTTATTAATTTTATGTCCTTTATGATCTGCAGTCCCTAGAATCCCAAATGTTTCATCTCACCCTCCTGCTCTGCTTCAGAACCACCCACCCCCTTTCCCAGCTGGACCCCTACCCTTTCTCACCCCAGTAGAGGACCACATCCTGGCCTCCTAGACTGCTGTGTCTCACTCGGCAAGACAGGCCAGCTGCCTCTCTGGGGTCCACATCCAAGGATGTCTGAAGATACCATGTCCTGTCAGCATGGGGCAAGACATCACCTCGTCGGGTGCCCTGGTGGTCCTGGTCACCCCGCATCCACGTCACCCACACTGGCTTTGGGTAGAAGCCAGAGATGTGGCACACAAGGAACAGATGGCCAGGCCACGGACTGGGGCCAGTGGACAGCCAGGCCTCTGGCCTCACTGCAGAGACAGGACAGGCATTCTCAGACTGAGAGGGTACGTCTTCACATCACATTAGAAATACACATCTTTCCACCTCTAGGAACCTGTCACCATCATCCCCTGACTCTCTTGGCCCCTACTCCACCAAATTTGAGAATATGGTGCAAATTTATGAGTGCACGGAGAGATAATGCTTGGAGAGAGGGAGCAGGACTGACCTTGTCGCTGAAGGTCTGCCTACCCAAGAGGAAACGGGGGCAGATGTCATTAATATTTGCTTGTATTCATAAGTTGACCACATGGTACTGATTGAATAGTTTGGAGACCTGCTGAGCTCTCCTTCCTCCCTTTGGAGATGGCCACCATGACGTGTTCTGGAAGCTCACGAGGTCTGATCCTTGATACACAATCTGCATGAACCCTGCTGATGCCTCTCCAAAGTGAGAATCGCAGCCTCTTGCCAGCTGTACCTAAAAGGGATCTGGGAAGAGAGAATGTGAGTTACAGGAAATGGAGAGGGAAAGAGATGAAAGGAGATGAGTGGAAGCAAAGGATGGAGGAAGCAAAGGAGAAGTTGAGGGCATTTGACAGAATGGAACAAATTTGGTTTGAGTGGAGACTCAGACAGAGGGGAAGTGGTGGTCGCTGGAGGCAGAAGAAAGGTAAATTACTGAGAAAGGAGCACATGCTAGAGGAGAAACAGGAAGGATGTGGGCAGAGAACAAGGAAGGGCTCCACAGGGGAGCTGTGATAAAGTCATCAAGGGTGAGGGGAAGGCAGTGGGCAGAGGGAACACATAGACAGACAAATGTCTCTGATGGGACTGAGTGGGGAGAAAAGCACATTTCAAGGATCAGTCACAGAGTGAGGAAGAGGAGAGTCTCTGGCTGGAGGCCAGGGAATGGGGTGGTCATGGGAGACTCTGGTGAGAGACAGGAGAACACAGCCTGATGTCAAGGAGAGGAGGGGAAATAGCAGAAGGTGTGAAGCTTTTCAAGTTCGGGGTCTGGCTTCTGCCTCCTGAACACACGGGTGTGATTCTGTTTTATGATGGGGAGTCGAGATGTTCAGCAGCCAGGGGAGGCTCTTTCCTAGAAGAAGAAGGAATTCATGGCGACACACACAGGCCACCTCCATCCCACGTGTCCTGAGGGACCCGAGCTCACATTCAAGCTGCCATTGACTGGCATGGTCCTGAAATATCAGAGGAAATCTCGTGGAGAATGTGTGAAATGACTTTTCTTGTTCCATTAGCTCCTCATTGCTGAAGTTGCCCCTGGACCACGGCCACAGAAAAATGAAAGCGCCCGTCTTGCTGGCCCAGCCACGAGTCTGCAGTTCATCCAGCCAAGCTGAGCCCTGATTCTGTGTCCACGAATGGTTGCAAAAGGATGTTGTCAGGATGGTTCGAAAAGAGATTGGCTCTTGGAAGTCTGTGCCAGAAGAACAGATAGACATTGGGAAGGAGAGAGAATGCCAAAGAAAATTGTCAGGGAGGGGCCCAAAAATCTAGAGGACAGGGAGCCGTACTTCTCTCAGGAGACATGTGCTGCCCCAGAGACCCAAGCTTCATCCCCATCCTTCAGAAATGGGATCAGGAATGTTCAGGAACAAACAAGGCTGACATCCCTCACTCCCCAGGAATGTGTTTGGGAACCCACACCACAAGTGCACACACACACACAGAGATAAATGCACATATGTACACACACACACTCAGAGTTGCATGTGTTTGCACAAACATAGACACGTATACAAAGAGCCGTACGGACACACACAGAGACATGCAAACAGGCACCTATATGCACATGCTCATACCTACTAACACTTGCATGCAGACGCACAAGCACAGGTACACACATCACAAACATGTGTACCCATGCAGACACACATGTGCACACACGCAAACACACATGACTCACATGAGCACACACAGGTATGCATATGTAAGCATGCATGCTTCTGCTCCCACAGGGCGTGCCCAGAGTCCTCACCATCATCACTGTCACCACCTGGGACAAGAACCGTGAGCAACACCAGTTGCAACAACAGCATCTTATGTGCAGATGTTCTTTCTTTCTCTCGGAAAGTGGGTCTTTGGCGTCTGTTCTCACAAACCTCCCCACATGCAGCCCCTCTCTTCTGACTTCCTTCTCAACACACACACCTTCCCTGAGTCTCCACAACAATGCAGATGGGCTCCACCCTCAACCCTGGACACCTACTCAGACTCTCACTTCCCCTCCGGGTCTGACCCTCCTCTCCCGCTTCCAGCTTCTCCCTGTCACCAGCCTCCATTCTGTTTCCCAAGGTCCTAACTCAGGTGCAAGACCAAGTCTTGGGTGGCATGGAAAAGTGACCCTACCTCTCGTGCCTTTTCTCCTCATCCAGACAGTAACCCATGAAAACACACAGTTCCCCAGCACCCAGCCCTGGAGTCTGCTGTCACCCTGTCCCTCATGCCCTTGGGACACTCCCCCTGGACATCCTTCATGTCTCACCCCATGCTAGCTCATTCACATCTCTACTTCTCACTGCTTGTGCTAAAAAACAAAATCAACCAGATGAATTTGAAGGTCACCTTCCCCTAATTGGGAAGGTAGGGGTCTAATCATGAAAATGACCTCACCTCTTGGGGGATGGAGAGGATCCATGTGAGAGAGGACCTCACTGTGATGAACAGAGAATTCCTCACTGATGGGGGAAGACTTATATTTCTGGGGGAGGTTGGACTGCACTTAGGTTAGGTTAAACAAGGTTTGGGGAGTTGGCCTGCCCAAGGCCCCATTTTGAGTCCATGGGTTTCTTTTAACACTTACTCTCTTTGCTTTTCCAAATTTCACCATGATTGCCTGTGTAACAGTATCAACAACCACCAGTTCACCATTATTTTAGGGGAGAATCAGTTTCCATCAGAGAGACCACAGGACATTGAAACATCTGAAGAATACCCCCTCAGTCGGACTTGCATTAATGTATATTCACTCACCAAACAGTCACTTAACAGCTTCCTGGATCGAAGCACCTTGCTACATTCATGAAACTATAGTGTTCATGGGGTTCCTGTGGGCTTACTTGGTTGAGCATCCGACTTTGGCTCAGGTCATGATCTTACAGTTTGTGGATTCAAGCCCTGCATCAGGCTCTGTGTGACAGCTCAGAGCCTGAAACCTGCTTCAGATTCTGTGTCTCACTCTGTCTCTCTGGCCCTCCCCTCCTCATGCTTTGTCTCTCTCAAAGATCTCTCTCGCTTACTCTGTCTCTCTCTCAAAAGTAAATAAACATTAAATTTTTAAAAATAAGGTAAGAAAACACAGTGTTCATCATGCAATCACTTTATTCAAGGAGCTTTTCGTCTCTTTGGGAAGAAAAACACATAAACCATGAACTATTCATTTTGGTGTGCTGAGTTAGTGTTCCTTTGTTTTTTTTTTTTTTAATTTCCAGTATAGTTAACATACAGTGTTATATTAAGTGTACAATATAGTGATTCAGCACTTCTATACATTACCCAGTGCTCATCAATATATGGGTAATTCTAATCCCCTTCACCTACTCCACCCATTGCCTACCCACCTCCCCTCTGGTAGCCAGCAGTGAGTTCTCTATAGCTAAGAGTCTGGGGGGGGGGGGGTTGTGTCTCTTATTTGTTTGCTCATTTGCTTTGTTTCTTAAATTCCACCTATGAGTGAAATCAAATGGTATTATGTCTTTCTCTGACTAACTAATTTCAGTGACCATCATACCTCTCGATCCATCCATGTGGTTGCATGGCAAGATTTCAGTCCTTTTTATGGCTAGTCATATCCCATTGCATGAACAGACATCTTATTTGTCCATTCATCTATCCGTGGACACTTGGGCAGCTACCACATCTTGGTTATTGTAAATAATGCTGCAATAATCATGTGGGTGCATGTATCTTTTCAAAATGCTGTTTTCATAAATACCCAGCAGTGGAATTAATGGATCATATGGTAATTCTGTTTTTAAGTTTTTGAGGAACCCCCATGCTGTTTTCCACAGTGGCAGCACCATTGGCATTCCCACCAACAGTGTTCAGGACCTCCTTTTTCTCCACATCTTCTCCAACACTTGTTTCTTGTGTGTTTGGATTTAGCCACTCTGACTGGCGTGAGGTGACAGCTCATTGTGGTTTTGATTTGCATTTCCCTGATGATCAGTGATGTGGAGCATCTTTCCAGTATCTGTTAGCCATCTGAATGCCTTTTTCAGAGAAATTTATATTCATGTCTTTTGATTAGTTGTCCTTTTGCTGTTAAGTTATACAAGTTCTTTATATAATATGGATACTAATCCTTTATCAGATATGTTATTTGTTAATATCTACTCCCATTCCATAGGCTGCCTTTTAGTTTTGTTGATTGTTTCCTTTGCTGTGCAGAAACTTTTTATCTTGATGTAGTGTCAATAGCTTCTTTTTCCTTTTGTTTCCCTTGTTTCCAGAGACATATCTAGAAATAAGTTTCTGTGTCCGATGTCAGAGACATTACTGCCTGGGATCTCCTAGGATGTGTATGATTTCAGGTCTTACATTTAAGTCCAATCCACTTTGAGTTCTTTTTTGTGTATGGTGTAAGACAGTTGTCTAGTTTCTGTCTTTTACATGTAGCTGTCCCATTTTCCCAACACCATTTGTTGAAGAGACTTTCTTTTTCCCATTGCATATTCTTGCTTTCTTTGTCAAAGATTAATTGACCATAAGATTGTTGGTTTATTTCTGGCCTCTCTAGTCTCTTCCATTGGTCTCTGTGTCTACTTTTGTCCCAACACCATACTGTTTTGATTACAGCTTTGTAGGATAACTTGATATCTGGAATTGTGATACTTCCAGCTTTGTTTTTTTTTTTTTTTTTTTTTTTTTCCTTTTTCTCTCATGATTGCTTTGGCCATACAGAGTCTTTGGTGGTGGCATAAAATTTTATGATTGCTTGTTTTAGTTTTGTGAAAAATGCTATTGGTATTTTGAGAGGCATTGCACTAAATCTGTGGATCACTTTGGGTAATATATCCATGTTCCCAATATTTGTTTTTCCATTCCATGAGCCTGGAATGTCTTTCCCTTTCTTTGTGTTACCTTCAATTGTTTCATCAATGTGTTATAGTTTTCAGAGTACAGGTCTTTCACCTCTTTGACTAAGTGTATTTCTAGATATGTTATTATTTTTGGTGCAACTGTAAATGGGATGGTTTGCTTAATTTCTCTCTCTGCTGCTTCATTATCTTTGTATAGAAATGCAAAGGACTTCTCCATACTGATTTTGTATCCTGTGACCTTACTGAATTCATGTATTGGTTCTTGTTGTTTTGGGGGAGGCGTCTTTAGGGTTTCTATATATATAGTATTGTGTCATCTGCAAATCGTGAATAGTTTTCTTCTTGGCCCATTTGGATGCCTTTTAGTCTTTCTCTTGTATGATTGCTGTGGCTGACACTTCAACTATTATGTTGAATGAAAGTGGTGACAGTGGAGAGTGGACATCCTTATCTTCTTCCTGACTTTAGGGGAAATGCTCTCAATTTTTCACCATTAAGTATGATGTTAGCTGTGGGTTTGTTATACATGATATTTATTATGTTGAGTTAGGTTACATCTACATCTATGTTGTTGAAGGATTTTATCATCAATAGATGTTGTACTGCATCAGGTGCTTTTTCTGCATTTATTGAAATGTTCATACAGTTTTTATCCTTTCTCATGATGTTATATATCGTGTTGATTCATTAGTGAATACTGAATGACACTTGTACAGCAAGAATAAATTTCACGTGATCGTGAGGAATGAATTTTTAATATATTGTTGGATTTGGTTTGCTAATATTTTGTGATGGATTTTGGATCTTTGTTCATCAGAAGTATTGGCCTGTAGTTCTCTTTTTGTAGTGTCTTTAACTGCTTTTGGTATCAGGGTAATGCTGGCCTCATGGAATGAATTTGGAAGCTTTTCTTCCTCTCCTATTTTTTGGAATAGTTGAGAAGAATAGATATTATTTCTTCTTTAAATTTTTGGTAGAATTTTCCTGTGAAGCTGTTGTTCCTGGACTTTTGTTTGTTCAGAATTTTCTCTCTACTGATTCAATTTCATTGCTGATAACTGGTCTGCTCAAATTTTCTATTTATTCCCACTTCATTTTGGGGGATTATGTGTTTCTAGGAATCTATCCATTACTTATAGGTTGTCCAGTTGGAGGCCTATAATTTATCATAAAATTCTCTTAAAATCCTTTGTATTTCAGTGTTGCCACTTATTGTTTCCCCTCTTCATTTCTGATCTTGTGTATTTGACTTTTCTCTATTGCTTGCTCTTTTTTTTTTAACGTATCTGGCTAAATATTTATCAATTTTCAATATTTTAAAGAACCACCTCCCGGCTTCGTTGATCTGTTCTTCTGTTGAGTTTGTTTTTTTATTATTATTATTCTATATCGTGTATTCCTGTTCTAATCTTTATTTTTCCTTCTACTGATTTTTGGTTTTATTTGTTCTTCTTTTTCTATCTCCTTTAGTTGTATGATTAGATTGTTTATTTGATATTTATCTTGCTTCTTTAGAGTGATCTGTATTGCTATGAACTTTCCTCTTAAAACTGCCTTTGCTGTATCCCCAAATCTTGGGCCATTGTGTTTTCATTTTCCTTTGTCTCCATGTATTTTTTTAAATTTCCTCTCTGATTTCTTGTTTGACCCATTCATTCTTCAGTAGCCTGTTATTTAACCTCCATGTATTTTATGCTCTTTCCAGATTTTTTTTCTTGAGGTTCATGTGTAGTTTCATATTGTTTTTTTTTTTTCAGAAAAATATGCTTAGTATGACTTTGATCTTTTTTAATTTATTGAGACTTCTTTTGTTGTGTAATATGTGATTTATTCTGGAGAATTTCATGTGTACTTGAAGCATTGTGTATTCTGTTGTTTTTGGATGGAATGTTCTGAATATATCATTTAGATCTATCAGATCCAAGGTGTCATGCAAAGCTATTGCTTCTTTGTTGAATTTCTGCTTGGATGGTCTGTCCATCATTGTCAGTGGGGTGTTAAAGTCTCCTACTATTATTGTATTACTATGGATTACTTCCTTTATTTTTGTTACTAGCTGCTTTATGTATTTGGGTGCCTCCATGTAGGATGCAGAAATATTTACAATTGTTATATTTCTTGTTGGATTGTTCCCTTTAGTAGTATATAGTGTCTCTCTTCATCACTTGGTACAGTTTTTATTTTAAAGACTATTCTATGTGATACAAGTATTGCTACACCGGCTTTCATTTCGCATCCATTTGCTAGATAAATTCTTCTCCATCCCTTCACTTTGAATCTGCATGTATCTTTACATCTGAAATGAGTCTTTTGAAAGCAGCATAGAGATAGGACTTGCCTTTTTATCGATGTCATCACACTGTCTTTTGATTAGAGCATGTAATCCACTTACATTGAATATATTTACTGATAGGTATGTATTTCTTGCCATTTCATTACTTGTTTTATGGCTGTTTTGGTATTCTCTGTTTCTTTACCCTTTTTGCTCTTTTCTTCATGATCAGATGGGTTCTTTAGTGATATACTCAGATTGCCTTCCCTTTATTTTTTGAGTCTATTCCTAATTTTTGATTTGTGGTTTTCATTCGGTTTCTACATAATATCATCTGTATATAGCAGTGAATATTAACTTATTGTAAAGTGGCCCACGTTTTAGGTATATGGTGTCATACTTTATGTATTTTTATTTTGTGAATCCCCTGACTGATTTTTATGGATATCCTTATTTTTATTGCTTCTGTGCTTACTTCACCTTTGGTCTTTCCTCTCCTTTCTACTCACAGTCCCCTTTAATATTTCTTGTACTGATGGTTTTGTGGTCATTAGTTCCTTTAACTTTTGTTTGTCTGAAAAACTCTTCATCTCTATTTCTATCCTGAATGATAGCCTTGCTGGGTAGAATATTCTCATTTATAGCTCTTGTTCTTTCAGCACTTTGAAGATATCATGGCACTCCCTTCTGGCCTGCAAAGTTTCTGCTGAAAAATCAGCTGATAGCTTATGGGTTTCCCTTGTATGCAACTGTCTTCTTTTCACTTGCTGGTTTTAAAATTCTCTTTTATCATGATGCTTTGTCATTTTCATTACTACATGTCTTGATGTGGACCTCCTTGGGTTGATTTTGTGGAGGCTCTCTCAGCCTTCTGATTCTTGATTTCTGTTTTCTTTGCCAGATTTGGGAAGTTTTCTGCTATTATTTCTTCAAATAAAAGTTTTGCCCCTTTTTCTCTCTCATCTCCTTCTATGATTTCAATAATTCCAATGTTATTATGCTTAATGGTATCTCTGAGTTCCATAAGTATGTTTCATTTTCTTTTTTCCTCTCTCCTGTTAAGCTTGATTGCTTTTCATTACCCTGTCCTCCAGGTTGCTGATCCATTCCTCTGCTTCCTATAGTCTACCCTTCATTCCATCCCTGTATTTTTAATTTCATGTACTGAGCTTTTCTTCTCTGATTGGTTCTTTTTTTATGTTTTCTCTCTCTTTGTTGAGGGTCTCATTGAGGTCCTCCTCTATTATCTCAAGTCAAGGGAGTATATGACAATTACTTTAAATTGTCTATCAGGGAGGAGTTAAGATGTAAAAATGGTGGGGGGACTTTGAGCTTGCCTCATTCCTTGAACACAGCTAGATGAATATCAAATCACTTTTGAATACACAAGGAATTGATCTGGGGACTGAGAGAGCAAAATTGCAGAAGTGGAGGTAGAAAAGTGGCCACATCATGAAAGGTAAAAACTGCAAAGAGTTGATCTGAGGACAAAAGAACTGTGGGTGTTGCAAAGGGAGAGAGCCTTAATCATGGGAGAGAGGAGAGAGCTGAGAGAGAGTGTGAAGGACAGAGAGAGAGAAAGTTGAAGGTGCCTGTAGGGAATTTCACAGTAAGAATCCTTCCCCAAAACCATTGACTGGAAAAAGAAGAGGGGTTGACCATCGCAAATTTTGATAAGAGTGGAGTGTAGAGTCTAAAGTTTTGGAGGTCCACACCATCTCCAGTGTCCTGCCTGGTGGGTTTGGTGGTGCCCCAGTGAGTAAGGAAGGCAAAGAAACCAGAAATGGTCAGCATAGTCTGAGTATCCCCTTGGTTATAAACAGCTCCCCTGCTTGGAGTGCATTTAAGAGAAGTGGCATGGTATCTCTGGGGAGAAAAACCTGGTGGGCACCAATGTGCTGCCCTATTCACTGGCATAGGAGCACAGACCCCAGCTAAGGGTAGCAAACCTTGGTGCCAGATTTTGGCTGAGCTTTACCATAAATCCTGAAATGCTGCACAGTCATGCAACTGATCTCTGGGACAAACTGTCAAACAGCAAAAGCACAACAGACTCTCTTCCACAACATTACCACAAGTCCACAATCTCTAAACATTGGAGTTTTAAAACTCAGCTGTGTGTCTTATATAAAAATACAGGATGGGACACCTGGGTGCCTCAGTCGGTTAAACATCTGACTTCAGCTCTGGTCATGATCTCATGGTTGGTGTGTTCAAGCCCGGCATCAGGCTCTCTACTGTCAGCATGGTGCCTGCTTCAGATCTTCCGTGACCCCTCTCACTGACCCTCTCCACTGTCTTTCTCTCTGCCTATCAAAAATAAATAAACATTTATTTAAAAAAAAAGTGTGCTGCCTGGTGGACAGACAGCTCTGACACAGGCAGCGTGAAGGCAGGCATCTGGAAGAAGCGAGGGACACAAGAGTGGTGGTTATTTGCACTTTTGTGAAGGCTTCCCAAAGAGTGGCAGGCACCAGCTTCTCACTCTGGAGATGAGAGTGGTGCCATTCACCCCCCTTCTGCACTGTTTAACCTCAATAAGCAAAAAAGTGCTACCTAGTAGAGGCTGGAGCCTCTTACACCAAGCTCCACCCTCCTGTATGGAGCAGGTGCATTCTCCACTAGGGTAAGTTCGCCTGAGAACCAGCACAGATGACCCGTTCCCAGAAGCCTCTCACATACCAAGTCTGCTGATCATAGAGTGCTGTGAAGCATCTGCTCTAGAGGAAATTGAATCTAGCTTCCTTTTTATTTATTTATTTATTTATTTCTCTTATTTTTGAATAAGCTTTCTTTTATTTTTTTATGAATATAATTCATTGTCAAATTGGCTTACATACGACACCCAGGGCTCATCCCAAGCCCAGCGATTAATTTTATGACTATTATTCTAAATTCACTTTCTGTTATATTATTTAAATCCTTTTTGATCAGTTCATTAGCTGTTGTTATTTCCTGAAGATTCTTCTGAGGGGAATTCTTCCGTTTGGTCATTTTGGATAGTCCCTGGCGTGGTGAGGACCTGCAGGGCACTTCCCCTGTGCTGTGGTGTATAACTGGAGTTGGTGGGCGGGGCCGCAGTCAGCCCTGATGTCTACCGCCAGCCCACCGCTGGGGCCACAGTCAGACTGGTGTGTGCCTTCTCTTCCCCTCTCCTAGGGGTGGGATTCACTGTGGGGTGGCGTGGCCCGTCTGGGCTACTTGCACACTGCCAGGCTTGTGGTGCTGGGGATCTGGCGTATTAGCTGGGGTGGGTAGGCAAGGTGCATGGGGGGCAGGAGGAGCAGGCTTAGCTCGCTTCTCCTTAGGTGATCCACTTCAGGAGGGGCCCTGTGGCAGCGGGAGGGAGTCAGACCCGCTGCCGGAGGGGTGGCTCCGCAGAAGCACAGCGTTGGGTGTTTGCACAGAGCAAGCAAGTTCCCTGGCAGGAACTGGTTCCCTTTGGGATTTTGGCTGGGGGATGGGCGAGGGAGATGGCGCTGGCGAGCGCCTTTGTTCCCCGCCAAACAGCTCTGTCGTCCTGGGGCTCAGCAACTCTCCCTCCCTTTGTCCTCCAGCCTTCCCGCTTTCCAAGCAGAGCTGTTAACTTATGACCTCCCAGATGCTAAGTCGCGCTTGCTGTCGGAACACACTCCGTCTGGCCAGGGCTCATTCCAACAAGTGCCCTCCTCAATGCCCATCACCCACTTTCCCCTCTCCCCCACCACCCCATCCACCCTCAGTTCTCTGTATTTAAGAGTCTCTTGTAGTTTGCCTCCCTCCCTCTCTGTAACTATTTTTTCCCCTTTCCTCTCCCATGGTTTTCTGTTAAGTTTCTCCAGTTCCACATATGAGTGAAAACATATGATATATGTCCTTCTCTGCCTGACTTATTTCACTCAGCATAATACCTTCCAGTTTATCCACGTTGCTACAAATGGCAGGATTTCATTCTTTCTCATTGCCAAGTAGTATTCCATTGTATATATAAACCACATCTCTTTATCCATTCATCAATTGATGGACATTTAGGCTCTTTCCATAACTTGGTTATTGTTGAAAGTGCTGCTATAAACATTGGGGTACAAGTGCCCCTATGCATCAGCACTCCTGTATCCCTTGGGCAAATTCCTAGTAGTGCTATTGCTGGGTCATAGAGTAGTTCTATTTTCATTTTTTTGAGGAACCTCCACACTGTTTTCCAGAGCAGCTGCACCAGTTTGCATTCCCACCAAGAGTACAAGAGGGTTCCTGTTTCTCCACATCCTCTCCAGCATCTATAGTCTCCTGACTTGTTCATTTTAGCCACTCTGACCAGTGTGAGGTGGTATCTCAGTGAGAATTTGATTTGTATTTCCCTGATGAAGAGTGACATTGAGCATCATTTCATGTGCCTGTTGGCCATCTGGATGTGTTCTTTGGAAAAGTGTCTATTCATGTCTTTGGTGCATTTCTTTGTGTCTTCTTCAATTTCCTTCATAAGCTTTCTATAGTTTTCAGCATACAGATCTTTTACATCTTTGGTTAGGTTTATTCATAGGTATTTTATGGCTCTTGGTGCAATTGTTGTAAATGGGATCAGTTTATCTCTCTTTCTGTTGCTCATTCTTGGTGTATAAAAATGCAGCCAATTTCTGTATATTGATTTTGTACGCTGTGACTTTGCTGAATTCATGTATCAGGTTCTAGGAGTATTTTTGTGGAGTCTTTCAGGTTTTCCATGTACAGTATCATGTCATTTGCAAAGAGTGAAAGTTTGACTTCTTTGCCAATTTTGATGCCTTTTATTTCATTTTGTGTCTGACTGCTGATGCTAGATAGGACTTCCAACACTAGGTTAAACAACAGCGGTGAGAGTGGACATCCTTGTAGTGTTCCTGATCTCTGGGAAAAAGCTCTGTTTTTCCCCATTGAGGATGATATTATCTGTGGGCTTTTCATATATGGCTTTTTGAAGTATTTTTAAAGTATTTTTTAAGATGTTTTAAGTATGTTCCTTCTATCCCGACTTTCTTAAAGGTTTTTATTAAGAAAAATGTGTTTTGTCAAATGTTTTTCTACATCTATTGACAGGATCATATAGTTCTTATCCCTTCTTTTATTAATGTTATGTATTAATTTGCAAATATTGATTTGCAAATATTGAACCAGCCCTGTAGCCCAGGAATGAATCCCACTTGATCATGGTGAATAATTCTTTTTACATGAGGTTGAATTCAATTTGCTAGTATCTTGTTGAGAATTTTTGCATCCATGTTTATCTTTTAAAAAGCATTCTTTTAAAAACCAGACACCTATAGAATCCAGCTTCCCTTTTTATTATTATTAATTATTATCATCATTATTATTATTTGGGTCTGGCTTATTTAGCAAGCAGACCAAAACACATGTAAGATCTCATTTCCTTTCATATTTTATTTTTGGAATTTTTCTTAATACAGCCATTACTCACAGAAGCAGAAATACTATATTCTTCATTAACAAAAAAAAAAAAAAAACCAGTGACCCCGACTAAATGACAAGATGGAAGAATTCACCCCAAAAGAAAGAACAGGAAGAAGTTACAGCTGAGTATTAAATCAATACAGATACAAGTAAGTCGTGGAACAAGAATTTAAAACAATAATCATAAAAATTCTGCCTGGGCTTGAGAAATTATAGATGACACCAGAGAGTCCCTTACTGCAGAGATAAAAGAACTAAAATCTATTTAAGAGGAAATTTTTAAGTGATATAACTGAGATGTGAAGCTAAATGGATGCAATGACAACGAGGATAGATGATGCAGAGGAAGAAATAAGAAAAATAGAAGATAAAATTATGGGAAATAATGAAGCTGAAAGAAAGTGGGAAATAAAGGTATAATATCACAAATGTATACTTAGAGATCTCAGGAACTCCTTAAAGCATAATAACATTCATATCATAAGAGTCCCAGAAGATGAGAAAAAAAATGAGCACAAGGTTTATTTGACCAAATTATAGCTGAAAAATTCCCTAATCTAGTGGAGGAAATAGACATTAAAATTCAAGAAGTACAGGGAATTCCCATTAAATTCAACAAACTTGGCCATCACCAAGACATAGTCAAACTTACAGAATACACAGATAATAAAAGAATCTTAAAAGAAGCAAGAGGAAAAAAAACTCCTTAACCTATAAGGAAAAGAGAGTAGGTTTGTAGCAGATCTGTACACACAAATGTGGTGGGCCAGAAGAGAGTAGCAGGATATATTCAACGTGCTGAATCAGAAAAATACGCAGCCAAGAATACTTTATCTAGCAAGGCTGTGGTTCAGAATAGAAGGAGACATAAAGAGTTTCCCAGACAAAGACTCAAAGATTCATGATCACTAAACCAGCCCTGCTAGAAATATTAAAGGAGACACTTAGAGTGGGGTGAAAGAGCAAGCAACAAAGACTAGAAAGGAACAGAGAACATCATCAGAAACACCAACTTTATAGATAACACAATGGCACTAAATTCATACCTATCAATAATTACTATGAATGTAAATAGAATAATGTTCCAATCAAAAGACATAGGTTATCAGAATGGATACAAAACAAGACCCATTTATATGCTGCCTATAAGAGACTCATTTAAGACCTAAAGACACCTGCAGATTTGTCACAGACTTTGAGTCTGGAGTTCTCTCTTGTCCAGCAGGAGAGCGGATACAGATTTGAATATGAGAGAGGCTAATGTCCAGGAGGAGAAAAGAGCCCCAAGTAATGGTCCTTGCTCCATAGTTAGTAGGATCAGAAGACTTACATACATCATGGACGTGCAGAAAGAGACAATAAAGCACTGATCATTAACTCATGTGTGTGAGAGAAAGGGGGTCTCAAAGCTACGCAGTGTTAGGGGTTAGGGTCAATACAAATCAAAGTCCCAGCGCCAAGCACATAGCCATTTACCACAGGCACCAGACACTGTGTCTACTTATCTTAACTTTTCTAAGGGTGAAGACATATAGAGCATGCTACCTCAGGTTTAACAAGGCATTTTTCTTGCTAACTGGTTCTGGGTGTTTTTGCCCTGCTGCGGTGGCTTTCTGCCTCTACCTGCTCTCGGTCACTTTTGTCCTGTGGAGGGGCTTTCCTCTCTATGCTTTGTTCTACACTAGGGTGCTTTTGCCCTGTGGCAGCTTTCTGCCTAAGCACATTAATGGAAAAAAGGATAAGAACCATACAACCGTCTCAATAGATGCAGTAAAAGCATTTGACAAATTGCAACATCCATTCATGATAACAACCTTCAAAAAAGTAGTGATAGAGGGAACATACCTCAACATCATAAAGGCTGTATATCAAAGACCCATAGCTAATATCATCCACAGTGGGGAAAAACTAAGAACTTTTCCTCTACGGTCAGGTTCAAGATAGGGATATCCATCCTCACCATTACAATTTAATCTAGTAGTGGAAGTCTTATCCTCAGCAATCAGACAACAACAAAAAAATAATAATAAAAGGCATCTAAATCATCCACAAAAAATTCCAACTGTCACTATTTGCAGACTACATGATACTCTATGTAAAAAAAAAAAAAAACCCAAAAGACTCCACCAAAAATTTGCTAGAACTGATACATGAATTCAGCAAAGTTCCAGGATATAAAGTCAATGTACAGAAATATGATGCATTTCTATATTCCGATAACAAAGCACAGAAATAGAAATCAAGGAATTGATCCCATTTACAATTGCACCAAAACCCATAAGATACCTAAGAAGAAACCTAACAAAAGAGGTAAACAATCTGTTCTCTAAAAACAATAGAACACTTATAAAAGATATTGAACGGGGCACAAATAAATAGGGAAATATTTCATACTCATGCATTAGAAGAACATTTTTTAAATGTCTATACCACCCAAAGCAATCTACATATTTCATGCAATCCCTATCAAAATACCACCAGCATTTTTCACAGAGCTAGAACAATCAATCTTAACATGTGTGTGGAACCACAAAAGACCCTGAATAGCCAAAATACTTTTGAAAAAGAAAAGCAAACTGGAGGCATCATGACACTGAACTTCAAACTATATTTACAAATCTGTAGTCATCAAGACAGGAAGCTACTGGCACGAAAACAGACACATAGATCAATGGAACAATTAGAAAACCCACAACTATACGGTCAACTAAAGCTCAACAGAGCAAGAAGGAATGTCCAATGGAAAAATGTCTCTTCAACACACACTGTTGGGAAAACAGGACAGCAACATGTAGAACAATGATACTGAACCACTTTCTTACACCATACATAAAAATAAATTTGAAATGGATGAAACACCCAAATTTAGGAGAAGAAACTATCACATGCTAGAGGAGAACACAGGCAGCAACCTCTTTGACATTGGTTATAGCAACTTCTTACTAGACATGTTGCTGGAGGCAAGGGAAACAAAAGCTAACATAAACTATTGGGACTTGATCAAGATAAGAAGTTTCTGTACACTCAAGGAAACTATCAACTAAAACTGAGAACAGCCTAAGGAATGGTGCTGAGGTCCAGCCCCAGCAGGTCCAGGGGTTCCCGAAGGATGAACGGCATTGGCAAAAATAACAAATGGACACAGACAACAGCAGTGTGTTAGACTGGCCACTTTATTGTGGCAAACGTGGCATCATATTTGTTAGCAATTTCCTTGTAGCGTGCGTCATCTGTGTTTCTCGACATTACCTAATTCTAAAAGTGTTCCTTTATATAATCACCCATTAAGGGATAACATAGTTATTTTCTTGAAACGTTCCCTCCCGCCCTTTGGTTATTGATTGATTTCTTCATACTAGTTTCATTATGTATCTATGTTTATTTATAGTTTATAAAGCGTTTGCTTCACTATTTTCATGAAAGGTCATCTAGCTCTCAACACCTCAAGTGGAACATTTACAGGGACATGACTTCTTAATTGTTCCTTTGAACCATTTGCGGTACAAGGAACAAAAGTATTCACTTTGGTCTGGGGTGCCGGGAGGAAACCAAGAGGGCCCTGGGAACCCACATTTCATGTGCTCCCAGAGAGACAATGTATATCTAGGAACTAATGAACCATTCTGTACCTTAACCCACCAGGTCCAGTTATGCTCTGGAATGCCTCCTGGGGGCCAAGTGGGCCTAGGGGTTGGAGTAACTTGTATCCATAGATACATTCCTTTGTTGCCAGATTGGGGTTTCAAACCCATTTGCCCCCCTCCTTGGCTGGGAAATATATGGCTCTATCCTTCCTTTAGATAGGGGACAGGCAGGCAGGGGTGGCACTGACTGGACATAAGGTTTCATTATCCATCTTCGGATTCTCATGGTTTTTCCCTCATCCCCAGAAAATATCCCCGAGTTTGCCCCTAAGGCTTTATTTTGAATCATCAATGCCAATTGGACCATGGGGATGGCCATGATGAGTAACAGGAGGGATACCAGTAGCTTCCCGTTTGGAGGGTCGCTGTGCATTGCCCTTCCACCAACCACCCGGGTTGTGCCATCAGGAAAGCTGGATGGGTTGGCTCCTGGCAGAATGGGGGAAGATATTTGCAAATGACATAACTGATAAAGGGTTAGTATCCAAAATCTATAAAGAACTTATCAAACTAAACACCCAAGAAACAAATAATTCAGTTAAGAAATGGAAAAGGCATGAATAGTCATTTTTCCAAAGAAGACATCCAGATATCTAACAGACACATGAAAAGGTGCTCAAAGTCACTCATCATCAGGGAAATATGAATCAAAACACCTCGCAGCTATTAGAATGACCAAAATTAATAACACAGGAAACAACAGATGTTGGCAAGGATGAAGAGAAAGGGGAACCCTCTAACACTGTTGATGGGAACGCAAACTGGCCCACACTATGGAAAACAGTGTGGAGGTTTCTCAAAAAGTTAACAATGGAACTACGCTATGATCCAGCAATTGTGCAACTAGGTATTTACCCAAAGGATACAAAAATACAGATTCAAAGGGGTACATGCACCCCGATATTTATAGCAGCATTTTCAACAATAGCCAAACTGAGGAAAGAGCCCAAATGTCCATTGACTGATGAATGGATAAAGAAGACGTGGTGTGTGTGTGTGTGTGTGTGTGTGTGTGTGTGTGTGTGTGTGATGGAGTATTACTCAGCCATCAAAAAGAATGAAATTTTGCCATTTACAGTGACATGGGTGGAGCTAGGGCATATTATGCTAAGCGAATAAGTCAGGCAGAGAAAGACAAATACCATCTGATTTCACTCATATGTGGAATGTAGGAAACAAAACACAATAACTTATGGGAGGGAGACAAAGGAGAGAGAGAAGGAGGCAAACCGTAAGAGCCTCTTAACAAAAGAACAAACTGAAGGATGGTGGAGGGCGGTGGATGGGGGGATGGGCTAAATGGGTGATGAGTATTAAGGAGGGCACTTGTGATGAGCACTGGGTATTGTGTATAAGGATGCATCACTAAATTCTACTACTGAAACCAATGTGACACCATATGTTAACTAACTACAATTTAAATAAAAATTTGGAGAAAAAAATAAAGAAATAAAATCTCAGGCATATCATTTCTCTCCTTTTCACTTACCTCTCTTGCTGTTATGTTGTACTGTTCTTTCATTTGGGGACATATACCTCTGTCCCCTCATTTTCTCCAAGTCCCTGGGTCTGTCTCTGTGTGATAGGAAAGTTAACTATGTCTCCTGCTCCTGAAAGGAGTGGCCTTGTGAAGAAAAGTTCCTGTCATGACCCGCAGCGTAGTGTCCCTGTTCACCAGGACCTGGTACTTCAGGGGTGTCTCTCTCGTGTGTGTGCGTGTGCCCTGCTGTGGTGGATGATCTATTTGTCCTTCAGTCAGTCATCTGCAATGGCTGTCCTTGCCTGTTGTGGGCAGGGTTTGGTCCCTGTGTTGTTAGAGAGCCATTCTGGGGCCGCCTTGGGCTCATGTGGCACATGCAGCATTTTGGAAGGAAAATGCAGAATTGATCAAGAACACATGAATTGAAACAGATTATGAAAAATAATATTTTATTTACATTGATCCATGTTTAAATACTTTTAATTGTTGTCCAATATATTCTGGGTTTTTTTTAATGTTTATTATTTTTGAGAGAGAGGGACAGAGCATGAGAGGAAGAGGACCAGAGAGAGAGGGAGACACAGAATATGAAGCAGGCTCCAGGCAATGAGTGAGGTCAGCACAGAGTCCAATGCAGGGTTCAAACCCACAAACCATGAGATCATGACCTGAGCCAAAGTCCAATATGCAACTGACTGAGCCACCCAGGCGTCCCGCTCCGTTTCTTTTAAAAACATAAAATGAAGTACCATTTGATGTTCGGTGTGTGTGTTCATGGTGACATGAGGCCCACAATCCCACTAGTTAGCACAGCCACCACCTCACGTCTGGATCCTCTGCTCTTTCTATTCTTTTCTTTTTCATTCTTGTGTTGAGAACACTTTAGATCCTACTTTCCAGGAAAATTTCACGTATACAATTTCTCTGCCTTCTTGCATGAAGGTGTTATCCTCAGCCTTGCTTCTCGTATGCTGAAAAATGGGTCATAGTTTCACACTTCATACCCCAACCTTCTTATCCAGGACAAGAGAGAGCATCTCATTGCCTGCCATTGACCACAAGAATCAGAACACCTGTAACCTGAGCCACCTGGAGCCAGTGCCCATCACTCTGGGCAAGGATAAGTGGCTTCTGTCTGATGATTGGCCAAACTGGAAGTTACATGTCCATCTTTCATCCCATCACATTGTCAAGGATGCTTTCTCCTGATGGACTCGGGCTGATAAGAGTCCAGGGCTACACATGAGAGTGGAGTCAACCAACCAAAAGCCACAAGGTGGCCATGAGAGGGTGACAAAGTAGACTGGACCCTAGAGAAGTAGGCCAACAGTCCAATCTAGAAGAGAAGTTTGGAGAAGTCCCATGATTTTCTCTCTCCCTACCGATGTTTTTCACCTTTGCCACCTCTCCCATCTTAACATTATTATTCCAGAAATGTCCACATGTGCAACAGTGGGAGTCTGCACTTGGGTCCCTCTGAATGTTCTTCTGCCCTGAGCCTCTCCCCTCAGACCCTGAACAAATTGCAGCTAAGTCCCTTTCCCCTAATTAAACCCAGAAAATTCCTGTACTAAGAAACTATTTAGAAACAACAATTAAAATCTTAAAAAATCAAGAAAGCAAAATTTTCAAACCCCAAAGACTATAATGACCTTTTCCTCCCCACTACCTTATACTCCAAATGTCCCTGCTGCATGGTCAGGGCTTGAGAAATGTTTATTGAGTAAATTAATGAAATCTACAGTAACTGAAGTCTGTCCATGGATGTTTCCACTGCCTTTGGGGTCATAAGTCACAAAGAGTCCATGTTCATTATTCACGGAGTCTGTCTGTGCAGATTGGTCTTCCTACTGGCATTGATTGGTAACCCCAGACACATGTGCTCATTGATGTTCATGGACACATAGAGTGGCCGACATGTGTCACACACCCCACATGTTCCCCGGTGAGGATGAACCAGGTACCGCTCTGCCTTCCTGTGTGAATTCCCACATTGCAAACACGTGTCCTATTCATGATCCATTTGCCACGCTTTCTGCATTTACATGCTCTTTCTTGGTGATTTTGTATTTAAAATGACCCTGAAGCCCAGAGCTACAAGGAGCATGGGTGGTCCTAAGCACAGAAGGCGGGATGTGCCTCACAGACAAAAACACCTGTGTGGGTAAGGCTCACTCAGGCTCACAAGGCAGAGTCGTGGGCCATGAGGTCAGTGGCAATGAATCAACAATGCAAAAATCCAGGAAAATGAACAGGAAATTTGTGACGTCCATGTGGAGCCACTCCAGAAAGTGCTAAAGTCATATTTAGGACACGATGATGACATAACAGTAAAGGAGCTATATTCATGGAGGCATGAGATGGTGACCATTTCTTGCTTGTTTCTAAGAGGATCATGGGCAGCAGAGCTGTGAGACTGAAAGCCAAAGACACTGGTGACCACAGTACCCAAGGCTGGAAATGTGAAACACTTCTGAGCTGGCATTTCAGTATAGGTAAATAAAGCATATATATATATATATATATATATATATATATATATATATATATATGCTGTCTTTAAACAAAAACAACAAAAACACACATGAAACAAGGCTGTGTATTCATCAAGGGGCAAAAGCTCCAAGATCTGTAACCCTGTATTTCCCCCAGGAATAACAGCTCATGTGGCTGACTCCGTGCCCTCAGCGACTGTAACACAGAAGCCACGAATGTGAGGATGCTCTGTATGCCCTCTCCCTGCCAGACCCCCGTTCTTTCCTGAGCACAACACTCTTGTTCTCTTTTCTGGGCCCACTCGTTTCCCTCCAAGGACACACTCACAGTGCTACCTCTCAGTCATCGTATTTTATGCACCTGTAAATCCCCTGCTGATTTTCTTAGAAAGAAAATTGTGATGCAGTGAGCCCCAAGCCCCTATATTGCCAACAAACCCCAAGGTGACGTCTCTGCTGCTGTCCTGAGGGCCTCAAACACCCAGGACCTGCATCTGCCCTCCTCCTTTCATCCACAACAGGTCCACTCCAACAGGTGTCTGGTTTAAATAATAGAAATATCCACAGACAAAACTATGTTCTCCTCAGGGGTTCAGAGATGTCACCAAGGAACCATGAAGGTATCAAGTCTCGAGGAAAAATGAGAAGACCTTTCACAAAAAGAGCATCAAACATCTCAACTACCACAAACATGACAAGAATCACGAGAAAAAGAAAAAAGTATAAAATTGGCATAAATTCAACACAGGTATTTGTTGAGGACATATTACATGCAGGTGAGACTCTTTGCCAAGGATACAAATATTAAAAAGACATGGACTTTGCCCACAAAATGTCTACGAATTAGAAGGGAAAACGGACCTAACTGCGTGGTCACAAAGGATGGGAAGGGAGGCATACATTTCCAAAAAGAAACTAAAGGTGGTGTGAAACTCTCACAAAGCACAGACTCCTTCCACTTGTGAATCGGGGAGGCCTCCCAGGAGGAAATGACATCTGTTGCCTGTGACCCAGGGAGGTACTCAGACTTCATTTTACTTTGAGAGAATTTTGAGATTTAAGTCCCAGAAAGAGGTGAGAACAACACATCCCACTAAATGGCACTCAGCTGATATTGACAACTGATCATTGAGCAGAAAGGAAAGACAAAAGTTGCACACAGAGACTTGCAAATCCATCACCACTGAGCTGGGTTTAGGTAAGTGCTGGAACCGGGGCTGCAGGGATCTTACTCCAAAGGAAGGCCAGTGCACTGATGTCTCCAGTGTGATTTCCTGGGAGGAACAGATTGGAAATGATCTGCAGCAGGTGGAGGTGAGGACTCCAGGGGGAGGGACATGGATTTGGAGGAGGGCTGAGGACAGACAGGAAGGTGGGGACACAGTTGGGAAAGAGCAGGAAGGTGGTTTCAGACTTACCAGCGCTTCCAGAGCCAGAACGCAAGACCTGCCAGAAGCACCATGGGCACGACCACCGCCAGGAAGACCAAGCCCACGGGGCGGTGCTGCTCTGTGGGTTCGGTGCACAGAGGGTGTCAATTCCCATCCACCCGGGTTGACCTGCACCTACCTGGTCCCTTTTGCTCCCGTCACCCTCTGCCTCACCAACCACCCTTCCTCTTTCTCCTCTCCCATCCCTGCTCACAGATGGACCCTTCAGCCAACCCTCTGCTTCCTGCTACATCTACAGGACCCTCCCACCCAGCTCTCCGTTTCTTAGGTCACTAAATTTTAGTCCTTTATGATCTGGAGTCCCTAGAATCCCAACTTTGTATCTATCTCTCCTGCACTGCTGGAGGACCACCCTTTCCCAGCTGGGCACCAGCCCTTTCTCACCCCAGTAGAGGACAATATCCTGGCCTCCTAGACTGCTGTGTCTCACTCGGCAAGACAGGCCGGCTGCCTCTCTGGCTTCCACATCCAAGGACGTCTGAAGATACCATGTCCCGTCAGCATGGGGCAAAACGTCACCTCGTCGGGTGCCCTGTTGCTCCTGGTCACCCCACATCCACGTCACCCACACTGGCTTTGGGTAGAAACCAGAGACGTGGCACACAAGGAGCAGATGGCCAGGACCAGGACTTGGGCCAGTGGACAGCCAGGCCTCGGGCCTCACTGCAGAGACAGGACAGGAATTCTCAGACTGAGAGGGAAGATCTTCACGTCAGTTGAGATACATACATCGCTCCACCTCTAGAAACCTGTCAGCGTCATCCCCTCTCCTTGGCACCTTCTCACCCTGAATTTGAGGAAAAGTGGCAAATTTCTGAGTGCAGAGAGAGAATGGTTGGAGAGAGGGAGCAGGACTGACCTTGTCGCTGCAGATCTGTCTTTCCTGCGTCAAGAAGACCCAAGAGGAAATGGGGGCAGATGTCATTGATTTGTGCCTGTGTTCTTACATTGACCACATGGTGCTGATTGAAGACTGTGCAGACCTGCTGAGCCCTCCTTCCTCCCTTTGGAGATGGCCACCATGATGTGTTCTGGAAGTTCATGAGATCTGATCCTTGATATGCAACCCTCACAAATCCTACTGATGCTTCTCCAAGGTGCAGCTCACAGCCTCCTTCCAGCTGGACCTGAAAGGGATCTGGGAAAAGGGGGTATGAGATACAAAAAAGGGAGAGGGAAAGAGATGAGATGTGGTAAATGGAAGCCAGGGACCGTGGAAGCAGAAAGAGAAACTGAGGGTATTAGAAGGAACGGGAGAGTTTGGTTTGAGTGAAGGCTTAGAGAGAGGGGAAATGGTGGTCGCTGGAGACAGAGGAAAAGGTGAATGAGGAAGGAACAAATGTTGGAAGAGAGATGGGAAGGTGTGGGCAGAGGACAGGGAGGGGGTAGCTCTTCCTCAGAAGAGCTGGGATAAAACCGTCTGGGGTGAAAGGAGGGCAGGGGGTACTGAAACACACAGACAGAGGTCACTGAGGGGATTGAATGGAGAAAAAAGCACATTTCAAGGATCAGTCACAGAGTGAGGGAGAGGAGGATGTCTGGCTGCAGGCCAGGGAATGGGGTGGTCACTGCACACATTACTGGAGGCCTCAGAGCACAGCCTGAGGTCAATGAGAGTAGGGGAAGGAGCAGAAGACATAAAGCTTTTTGAGAATCAGGGTCTGGCTTCTGCCCCGTGAACAGAGGGGTGTGATTCAGTTTTACAATGGGGAGTCGAGAGGTTCAGCAGCCAGTGGAGGGTCTACCCAGGAGGAAGAAGGAACTCAAGGTTACACACACACCGACCACCTCCATCCCACCTGCCCTGAGGGACCTGAACTCACATTCAAGCTGCCATTGACTGACATGGTCCTGAAATACCTGAAGAAATCTAATGGAGTATGAATGGAATAACTTTTCCAGTTCCATGAAATGCTGATTGCTGAAGTTGCCCCTGGACCAAGGCCACAGGAAAATGAAAGCTCCGGTCTTGCTGTCCCAGCCATGAGTCTGCAGCTGTCCCAGCCAAGCTGAACCCTGATTTTGTGCCCGGGCACGGTTGTAAAAAGATGTGGTCAGGATGATTCGAAAAGTGATCAGCTCCTGGAAGTCTGTGCCAGAAGAACAGATAGACTGAGGAAGAGGAGGGCAGAGGGAAGGAGAGAGAATCAGCAAAAGGGGCCAGGGAGGGGCACCGAAATCTGGAGGACAGGGAGCCGTAGTTCCCTCTGGAGACACGTGCTGCCCCAGAGCCCCGAGCTTGGCACCCACCATTCAGAAGAGCACAAGGCCCTGGGGTCAGGGAGGCTCAGGGAGGAACCAGGTGGACATGCCTCACTCCCCAGGGATGTGCTGGGGAACCCACACCATGTGTGCACACACGCACAGACACCAATGCACACACGTACACACACACTCAGAGTTACACGTGATATGCACGCACATAGACACAGACGCAGACACAGACATACAGACACCCACCCACACACGTGCACACACGGCAGAAACACACAGAGATACACACACAAGCACCTATACACACATACTCATACACATATACACACATGCACACATGTACACAACAACATATGTGCACACATGACACACATCACACAAATGTAGACAAACACTCTTGCACCGACCAGGCAGGGCCACATCCTCACCATCGTCACTGTCACCACCTGGGACAAGAACCGTGAGCAACACCAGTTGCAACAACAGCATCTTATGTGCAGATGTTCTTTCTCTCGGAAAGTGGGTCTTTGGCGTCTGTTCTCACAAACCTCCCCACACACAGCTCCTCTCGTCTGACTTCCTTCTCAACACACACGCCCGCCCTGAGTCTCCGCGACAATGCAAATAGGCTCCGCCCTCAACCCTGGACACCTACTCAGACTCTCACTTCCCCTCTGGGTCTGACCCTCCTCTCGGCTTCCAGCTTCCCCCTGTCACCAGCCTCCGTTGTGCTCCCTGAGGCCCTGATTCAGGCCCTGTTCAGGCTGGGGAACAAGTCTCGTGTGGCATGGAAAAGGGACCCTACCTCTCATGCCTTTTCTCCTCATCCAGACAGTAACCCATGAAGACACACGGCTCCCCAGCACCCAACCCTGGACCCTGCTGTCACCCTGTCTCTCCAGTCCTTGGGACACTGCCCAAGAACTTCCTTCATGTCTCACCCTCACCCCAGCCCATTCACATCTCTGATGTGTCACTGCTTTTGTTAAAAAATAAAATCAACCAGATAAATTTAAAGGTCACCCTCCAGTAATTGGGAAGAAGAGGGGGTCTGATCATGCAGATGACTTCCCCTCCTTGGGGGAGGGAGAGGGCTCATGTGACAGAGGACCTCATTTGTAAATTCCTCACTGATGCATGAAGACTTGCATTTCTGGGGGAGGCTGGAACTGCACTTAGGTTAGGTATTAAACAAGGTTTGGGGAGTTGGCCTGGCCCAAACCATCATTTTGAGCCTGTGGTCCTTTCTTTCCTCCCTCCCTCACTTCCTTCCTTCCTTCCTTCCTTCCTTCCTTCCTTCCTTCCTTCCTTCCTTCCTTCCTTTTCTTTCTTTCTTTTTTCTTTCTTTCTTTCTTTCTTTCTTTCTTTCTTTCTTTCTTTCTTTCTTTCTTTCTTTTTTTTCTTTCTTTCTTTCTTTCTTTCTTTCTTTCTTTCTTTCTTTCTTTCTTTCTTTTTTAATTTGCATCCAAGTTAGTTAGCATATCGTGCAATAATGATTTCAGGAGTAGAATCCAGTGATTCATCCCCTACATATAACACCCAGTGCTCATCCCAACAAGTGTCTTCCTTAATGTACCTTACCCATTTAGCCCATCTCCCCACTCACAACCCTTCCAGAAATCCTCAGTTTGTTCTCCATATTTAAGAGTCTCTTATGTTTTGTCCCCCTCCTTGTTTTTATGTTATTTTTGCTTCCCTTCCCTTATGTCCATCTATTTTGTATCTTAAAGTCCTCATATGAGTGAAGTCATATGATATTTGTCTTTCTCTGACTAATTTTGCTTAGCCTAATACCCTCTAGTTCCATCCACATAGTTGCAAATGGCAAGATTTCATTCTTTTTGATTGCTAAGTAATACTCCAGTGTGTGTGTGTGTGTGTGTGTGTGTGTGTGTATCTCACATCTTCTTTATCCATTCACCCATCGATGGACATTTGGGCTCTTTCCATACTTTGGCTATTGCTGATAATGCTGCTATAAACATTAGGGTGCATGTGCCCCTTTGAAACAGCACACCTGTATCCCTTGGATAAATACCTAGTAGTGCCATTGCTGGGTTGTAGGGTAGTTCTATTTTTAGTTTTCTGAGGAACCTCCATACTGTTTGCCAGAGTGGCTGCACCAGCCTGCATTCTCACCAACAATGCAGAAAAGATCCTCTTTCCCCACATCCTCACCAACAACTGTTGTTGCCTGAGTTGTCAATTTTAGCCATTCTGACATGTGTGAGGTGGTATCTCATTGTGGCTTTGATTTATATTTCCCTGATGATGAGTGATGTTGAGCATTTTTTCATGTATGGGTTGACCATCTGGATGTCTTCCTTGGAGAAGTGTCTATTCATGTCTATTGCCCATTTCTTCACTGGATTATTTGTTTTTTGGGTGTTGAGTTTGAGAAGTTCTTTATAGATTTTGGATCCTAACCCTTTATCTGATATGTCATTCACAAGTACCTTCTCCCATTCCTTCGGTTGCCTTTTAGTTTTGATGATTGTTTCCTTCACTATAGAGAAGCTTTTTATTTTGATGAGGTCCCATAGTTCATTTTTTTATTTGTTTCCATTGCCTTCATAGACATGTTGAGTAAGAAGTTGCTGTAGCCAAGGCCAAAGAGGTTGCTGCCTGTTTTCTCCTTAGGATTTTGATGGTTTCCTGTCTTACGTTTAGCTCTTTCATCAATTTTGGGTTTATTTTTGTGTGTGGTGTAAGAGTGGTCCAGGTTCATTTTTCTGCATGTCTCTGTCCAGTATTCCCAGCACCATTTGCTGAAGAGACTGTCTTTATTCCATTGGATATTCTTTCCTGCTTTGTCAAAGATTAGTTGGCTGTATGTTTGTGGGTCCATTTCTGGGTTCTCTGTTCTGTTCCATTGCTCTGAGTGTCCTTTCTTGTGCCAGTACCATGCTGTCTTGATGATTATAGCTTTGTAATATTGAAGCTTGAAGTCCGGGATTGTGATGCCTCCATCTTTGGTTTTCTTTTTCAAGATTGCTTTGGCTATTCGGGGTCTTTTCTGGTTTCATACAAATTTTAGAATTGTTTGTTCTAGCTCTGTGAAGAATGCTGATGTTATTTTGATAGGGTTTGCATTAAATATGTAGATTGTTTGGGTAATATCCACATTTTAACAATATTTGTTCTTCCAATCCATGAGCATGGAATATTTTTTCATTTTTTCTGTGTCTTCTTCAATTTCCTTCATAAGCTTTCTATAGTTTTCAGTGTACAGATTTTTCACCTCTTTGGTTAGGTTTATTCTTAGGTATTTTACGGTTTTTGGTGCAATTGTAAATGGGATCGATTCCTTCATTTCTCTTTCTGTTGCTTCATTATTGGTATATAGGAATGCAACCAATTTCTGAGCATTGATTTTTGTATCCTGAGACTTTGCTGAATTCATGGATCAGTTCTAGCAGTTTTTGGTGGAATCTTTTGGGTTTTCCATATAGAGTATCATGTGAAGAGTGAACGTTTGACTTTCTCCTTGCTAATTTGGATGCCTTTTATTCCTTTGTGTTGCTGATTGTTGAGGCTAGGACTTCCAATATATGTTGAATAACAGTGATCCCTTGTTGTTGTTTTTTTAAACACTTGCTCTATTTTCTTTTCAGGATTTCCCCATGATTGCCTGTATAACCGTATCAGCAACAACCAGTTCACCATTATTTTTAGGGGAGAATCAGTTGCCATCAGAGACACCACAGAACATTGAAATATCTGAAGAATACCCCCTCTGTGTGTCTTGCAGTAATATATATTCACTCACCAAACAGTCACTTAGCACCAACCTGGAACCAAGCACCTTGCTCCATGCATGACAATACAGTGTTCACAACGCAATTGCTTTATTCAAGGAGCTTTTAGTCTACTTGGGAAGAAGAACACATCAGTCATGAACTATATATTTTGGTGTGCTGTCTTCTTTTAATGTGCAGACTCTAGACTAAAACAAGCCTGCTTGAAACAGTATTTACTCAAGCGGTGACCCTTCCTGGTGTTTGCCCTCTCAGAATCTTGACTCAGTGGTTGGCTCAGGTGTTTCTATCCCCACTGGAACTGGATCCCAAATCCAACAGGACCTGGCAAGTGGTAGGCACTCGATGATTATTTCTGAATGATTGAATAATTCAATTCAGACATCAAATTATTCTTAAAGGTTATGGATTATTACTGTGACATAAAGTGTATTAAGTATCAAAAAGTAGTAGTTGTAATCCTACTTGATAAAATGAGATTACACAGTTTTCTGTAGGATACAAGTTTATGTTAATAATCATGAAGTTCACACAGGATCCTAAAGCAAGTCTCCCATTATTTGTAATATGAAACTGAAAGGGCGGGGCTACACCCGCCGACTCCATCTTGTTCAGTGTCCTCCACCTTGACCACGCCTCCTCCCCTTGAGTAACCTCCCGCTTACCCATTCAAACTTCCCGATCAAAACACACCCCGCCACCTGCCTAAGGGGACCCCGACCCTTCCCCAGCCAATCGGCGGAGGCCACAACCCTTCCCCAACCAATCAGCTGAGGCCGCAGCCGTTACTCACCAACTGCCCCTAGACCCCTATAAAACCTTTGTGCTTTTGAAACTCGCTCTCTCTCCCCAGCATTTCACCGCTGCCTCGGTGCAGGTAGGGGATTGAGCTCGAGCTAGCTCGAATAATGGCTCTTTGCTTTTGCATCAGACTCAGCTCCCTGGTGGTCTTTGGGGATCACGAATTCTGGGCATAACAAAACCATGAGAATTTGTAGCACATGGAGTTAATAGACTGTTCTGGAATCATGTATCCAGATTCCCTTCTTACTCTTCCTGCTTGAATGAGCTGGCCTTCTGGGACATGCTGACCTTCTACTTCCAGGGTGTTCTTAAGTGTTTAAAGACTCGTAAGTATTTGTTTGTGCTTTATATCATCTGGATAATGTGTTTGGGCTTGTCTTGTTATTTCTTGGTTGACCAGTAAAGAGAAATAATCTCAGGCTAATGAGAGAAAGATCATCTTTTTTGGAAAGTTCTGACAAGAACATAGAAAATTAGAAAGAGCTCACTCCCATACTTCAGATTTTGAAAAGCTGGATGATCAAGATCACTTCTCCTGAATCCATCAGAGCTAAAAGATCAGATCAACTGGTTAACCCAATATCTAGGGAAATACAGACCCACCCAAGAAAATAGAGTATGCAAACCCTCGCTTACTAAAGACAGGTGCCAGAGGCTCCATAAGCCAGAAAGAATAATTCAGCTCCAACTGTTAACAAATGACTGAAGGCTCGTTGAGTACTGGGAGGCCCTGAGAGTCACAGACTTGGGAAATTCACTGTGTCTCTAGGCTTTTGTCCATCAAATTCCCAGCGCTCCTGACAGGCTGGAGTCCAGGATACAGATCAAGGAACTGCCTTCCTCTGGCACAAGCTTGAGGCCTGACAACAGCGGCAGCATGAGAAGGTCAGAAAGGAGCTTTAACCTGGTGTGGGAAGGGCAGAGAGCCCCACTACTTCAGGGCACAGTGAGCCACTCTGCAGCTGGAGGAAGAGCCAGTGGGGGAAGGGACAGGAACACACCTTGTCCCAGACTAAGAGGCTCCACCAGTTGAGGCAAAATCAGGAACACTCAAAAGGCCCAGTCCCCAAACTGAAACACAAAGCACCTGGCTGAGGAGAAGACTGGGCCAAAGCAGCGGTGGTGTCCCCTTCTCTGTCCCAAGCAGGCCAGCCAGCAGGGAACCAAAGGCAGCTCCTGCTGGTGGGGGGACAAGAGGATGAAGATATCAGAGAGAAAGAATTTCCTTTGCCCTTCAAGTTCCTTCTAGCTGCACTAAAACTCAGGTTGACACAGGGTAGATTAAGAGGAGAAAATCAAATTTAATTGCATATGTATGGGGAATCCACACTGACACGGAATTCTAAAGACAGTGTGGTGACACGAAGCATATGTGAGTTCAGGAGGTGTAGGGGCCTGAAGATACAAAGGAAAGGAAGACCACTGGCAGGACAGTGAGAGGAGAGGTTTGGAAAACAAATAGGTGCCCTATTATGCAGATACATTTCTTAGGAAAAGAGGAATCTCTCTTAATAGCTCTCTTCCTGCTACAGGCAGGCAGGTGAGGGAGAGGTAAAGACCTTTTCTGGAATTTGCTGGGTTTGGGCTGCTTTTAACTCAAAATAATGCTAGGGGCAAAGTAGCCCATCTGGGGAAGGCCTGCTCTTGGCTCCTATAAAGATAAATCATCCTGAAGCATATCCCAAAGAGAATACTCACAGTGAATAGGAACAAAGCCCTCAGGCCAACACCCCTATCTACAAAGAAAGGAGAGAGGGGAGAGGGCTGTGAAAGCAGCAGCAGACACAAACCCAGGCCCCTAGATGAGACAGACTGAACCCCCTCCACCACACTGAACAAAAGAACAGGCACACACATTTCCATTCCAAAAAATATATATCCTAATTACCTCTGCGTCTTAGCCTACGGACATGTCTGCATTTTGATCAAAAATTATTAAACACATGCAAATAAGAACGAGGGGGCAGTGCCCCCAGGCCCCTAAAACAGTCCACACTTGCCCTCTGAGTCCCTGTGCCCACAGGAGAGCAACAGTCAGCACATTCAACAGCAACAAAAAACCACAACGGTGACAAGAAACTCCGTGACAGGTTGAGTGATAAAGACTTCAAAGAAAGGAGAAGTTTTCTATTTTAAGGCCTTGGAAAGCACTTTTCTTCCTGCTGTTTAAGTAGGAGGCCTCCCATTTGCCTTTTGCACTGGACCCTGTAAATTATAAGCCTCCAAAAATTTACAGCCATGAGTGTAGTGTGGGGAGAGTGGAGGGGCTGGGGTCTGGTGTGGGTTTGGGCAGGAGGGAGAACGAAGAATGATAAGGAAATGAGGAATGTCATTTTGGGACCAAAGTGTTGGGACCTGGGCAGAGACACCAATGGTCATAACAGATGCAGAAGGAGAAGGGGCCAGAAGACAGACTGTCAGCAAAAAGATTTAGGGGTCCCTGTGGGCAAAAAGACAAAACATAGCTTTCCTGACACAAGAAAAGTCATTTTAGGCCCCCAGCCATCCTGTAAAAGAAGGTAAGAACAGCCACTATCAGGCCAGGAGATAGCCTAATCCTATCACAAGAAATCAGTAGTAAATTTCCCAGACCTTCAAAAGTCAAGACTGACCTGACACACGCTCTGAGTTATCTTTGTAGGATGTGAACTTCTCAGAGCACCCAGATGCTGGAAGCTACTGGAGCCAGGGAATCGGTAATGCCCACTCCTGCTGGCCTCATGACTGACCTGAACTCTGTCACCTTCAGATGACTTTTGCCCCAGTACCATGCTGAATTCCCCATTGCACAACCCCCTTCATGAGAATGTGTGCATCACCCTCATTTAGAACTTCCTCAATTTTGTTGTTCCAGGAAGCACTGCTTTGGGAAATCTCCCCGGCGTTCTCCTTACTTGTCGCAAGTAAAACCTTCCTTGTCCTATTCTTTGGCTCAATTGTGTCTTTTGGCTCAACACCCACCAACAGGCAAGTACAGTTTTGGGTAATAGAAGGAGGAGGAAGAGAATGTGGAGGAGGAGAAGGGAACAGAAGAGGGTTGGAAGTTGAAGTGGAGCAGAGCCACTCAATCTTCAGCTCAGCTCCTGTGGGCAGAGGTGAGACACAATCAGGGGTGCAGGAAACAGCTGGCACATGAGTCATGGTTCCACTGAGGATCTGTGACTTTCTCAGCATAGGGATCGATGGCAGGCCACGCCCAAGATGGGCCACTTTGGCATGAATATCACTGTGAGTTAAAAGTAATCAAAACCCAGCAGATCCAGGAAAAGTTCTTGCCTCCCCTTGAACTGTCTAAATTTACATTGGAAAAAGAGACTGTACCAGGAAGAGAACTATTAAGAGAGATTCCTGTTTACCTAAGAAACTTATCTGTATCTGCATAATAGGGCACCTTTGTTCTCCAAAGCTCTCCTCTCACCTTCTCACCAACGGTCTTCCTCCCCTTTGTATCCTCAGACCTCTACCCCTTTCCTGAGCTCACATAAACTTCATGTTGCCTCACTGTCTTTGAAATCCTATGTCTGTGTGGAACCCCTGTATATACAAAACTAAATTTGATTTTCTCCTGTTAATCTGTCTCCTGTTAAATGAGACAGTTTAGTCCAGCTAGAAGAATCTTGACGGGCAGAGGGAATTCTTCCTCCCCAACACTAGCCAGCTCCACTTCTGCATGAATGCTCACCTTCAGTGGACAGAAGACAAGTTCTGAAGGAGGAGAAAGGAGGGGGGCTTCTCAAGAGAGACAGCAAACTGGGGACAAGAAGGAGTGGCTGTCGGGTCACTGACAATCGTGTGCTCCCTGGACACAGGAGCCCCAAAGGAGAAACAGGGGAGGTGTTTGGAGCTCAGCTAGCAGGGTGCCCACCCTCAGGGAGCAGGGCATCTTCCATGTCCCCAGACCTCCCTGAGGCCCTTCTTGTGGCTCATTGGTGTTCAGGCCTTGAGCACCCTCATGTTTCTCTAACAGCCTTTGCTGGGTGCCCCCCAAATACCATCACAGCTCTTGAATTCCTCTCTCCTCAGGACCCAGATGTGAGCCCCATCCCCACACAGCCCCACACACTCATCTGATGTGCCCTCCCCCAAAGAAACCTCAGCTTCCCTGAGGTAGAAATCCACTGTCCCTGATGACCACGTGCCTTTTACTGAGCTTCTCATTCCTCCACCACACTCTGCCTCCTGTTTCTCTTCTGTCTGGCTGACCTCCAGCAACATTTCCTGCATCTACTCTGTGTGCTTCTCGCCTTTCACACCAAACCTCTTGTACTAAGAGAGCTTTGGACTGAGCATCAAGATAATTCCAGGCTGGGACACCCACTGGATGCAGTGAGTTGGCCAAATCATATCAGTATCTGGCCTCCATTTCCTCATCGGCAACATGGCTGTGCTGAAAGAACGGAATATTTTCTAACAGCACTTTGGGATCTGAAATTCTTCCTGTGTTCCTGTCTTCCTGTGTCTTCTTGTGTTCCTGTCTCCTTCCGTCCATGTGTTCTGCTCCTCCCCACTCGGTAGCCATGGTTCACCTCACCTTCATCTCAGCTCCCTGGACCTCCCCTCCCTGTCCTCCTACTCCCCACCCATTCAATCCAACTTCAGTCCTTCCTTCCACTTTCACACCTAAGGCATTGTTTTCTCATATGACCCTTGGATTCCTGTGTGCAAATATACCAAACGGTTATGGATTCTATTTCTGGCAAGAAGGCATGCTCCACAGCTTGCAAAGGGGATATAATAAAAACCTTCAGAAATGCAAGATTTTTAAAAGTCTTTTAGTTCTTTTTTAATGCAGAGCTGCATTCATAATGAAATAAGGGAAACGCCCAGAGAATAAAACAAGAAGAAATGGGAAACTGGCAAGACCAACATGGCACATGAGCATATAAGACGCTGTGTGGGTTGCCTGAAGGTTAGTTGTTCTGGCCGCTTTGCTTGAATCAGGTGACGAGGCCTGAGACCAGGCAAATAGGTGAAAGTTGCCACGGAGGCTTCTGCTGTCTCCCTCAGTGACAGGAGGGACCAGGAAAAACACACCCAATTGTACAGAAGAGGAAGTTGTCCATCTGTGTATTCCCTGAATGTTGGCTTCTTTGTTTGCTTGTTTCTCATTGTAAGAATTACTAATCACAAGTGTGATATTGGGGTTCACAATATCCTACTTGTGTGATCCTAGAGTACACAATGCAGTAAATTAAAATAACAGATGATTCCTTGTGACACTTGGTGAATTTTAACACAAAGTTAATCTCAAAAGAGCCACCCTCATCAACAAGCTGCAAAGGATTCCCACACATAAAGCCTTTCCTAATATAAGGGCACAACCCAAAATTAAAGAACATGGAGAAAAATAATTCATCATGAAGTTAAGTTAGTAGATGTTAGGAGCCAAGCTCCTAAGCCCTATGGAATGAGAGTTGGCGCAAAGAACCACACGGCACTCCGACGTCGGCAGAGAGTCTTTACTGGTGCACCAGGGCTCCCCAGTGTTGGAAAGCGGGAGAGCCCCGATATACGGGGTTACAGGTCTTTTATACCATTTTGAGTTACATTTGCATACAGGCTGGTGGTAGGCTCTCTGCTCGGTGGTGGTTAGGGTTGGGGGTAATTTCGTCCTGGGAAAGCTTGGGAAATGGAGTTTCTCTCGGCAGATGCAACTTGGAGCCCGGGTGCGAAGCGGCAGGGGACCTCCGGTTTGGGAGCGCAAGCAGGTTTACAGAAGCGAGATGAAAGCGGTCATCGTTATTTATGTGAAAACCTGTTCCTGTCTTGCGTAGGGAAAGGTGGGGGGTACAGCTCTCCCAGGGTACGGATGTCTAACTGCAGATATCCTGTTTGTCAACTGGTGGAAGTGCAAGCCCTGCAAGTGAGGCGTTACGGAACTGAAGATAGGGTGGGGGTGTGTTATTAAGCTAAGCAGGGGTCTTTCATAGACAGATAAGTAATACGTTAGATCCCTCAAGAAATCACACATAGGGGAAATTATATTTGAAAAGCTGAAAGATATAAATAGAAATAATACCAGAAAAGAAAAAGCCATTATCAAAACCTATGAGAAAGATTTTTTAATAGCAAATTAAAGCTTCTAGAAATAAAAATTCTAACCACTGTAATTAAAAGCTCAGTGGATGGGGGCGCCTGGGTGGCTCAGTCGGTTAGGCATCCAAATTCAGCTCAGGTCATGTTCTCACGGCTCGTGGTTTGAGCCCCACGTCCGGCTCTGTGCTGACAGCTCAGACCCTGGAGCCTGCTTCTGATTCTGTGTCTCCCTCTCTCTAGCCCTCCCCCACTCACGCTCTGTCTCACTCTGTCTCTCAAAAATAAATAAACATTTAAAAGAATTTAAAAACAACAAGCTCAGTGGATGGAGTAAGTAACAACTAGGGATGTACTGATCGCTTTTTTTTTTTTTTTTTTGATCTGGTTTATTTTGCCAGGACCCTTGTTATCAGATAGAAAGTAGGTAAGGATACGCTTTTGCTGTGTGTTGTTTACTCAAAGTTCTACTTAGAGCATCCTCTACAAAAACTATTTTAAGAAGGTTTTGCTTTTCCGTAATATGTTCTGAAAATGCTATGTAATGTTCATTTATTATCCTGCAAGGACTGTTGTATGCTTGTTTACTTTGCTATCTTGCCCACTGCCCAATTCACTAGAAGAAAACTTTGTATTGGTCTGCTGGGGCAACCATGACAAAGTACCACAGACTGCGTGGCTCAGACATGGATTTCTACTCGTTCTAGAGACCAGAAGTCCAGGACAAAGATGTCAACAGGTTTGGTTCCTTCTGAGGCCTCTCTCTTTGGCTTGTAGGTGGACAGCCATCTTACCTCTGTGTCTGCACCTCATATTTCCTCTGTGCATCCCTGCTGTCTCTTTGGGTCCAAATTTCCTCTTCTTTTAAGGACACCACTCATAGTGGACTAGGGCCCACCCTATGGCCTCATTTTAATTACTCTTTAAAGGCCTATTTCCAAATACAGTAACATTCTGAGATACTAAGGGTTAGGGCTTTAACATATGAATTCCAGGGAGACACAGCTCAGCCCATAACACTGGATATTTTCACTTTTCAAAACCTTCACTTTCAAATGTGGTTTTTTTAAACAGGGATGTTGTTGATTTCTAGACTTCAGAGACTATTGCTCTGGCTTATGAAAGTAACCTTTAACCTCCCCAAAGCCTATAACTCTGTATTGTTTTCTTATTAATAACTATTGCCCTGATAGGTATGTTTAAGTCAACATCTGTTTTCTAAAATGTACAAGTAATTTTGGTTTTTCTTTATGGAGCCCCCCCAAAAAACTCATTTTTCCTCCTCTTCCACGAGGTGCACTTGAAGGTGAAGAGTTACTCTTACGAGTATTAAGATTTCTTATAAATCTAAAATAATTAATGGCAGAGGGATAGACTTCCAGAAGATAGAACCAGAATAACGAGTTCAGGAACAGATCCATATAAGGGTGCCTGGGTGGCTCAGTCGGTTAAGCATTCGACTTCGGCTCAGATCATGATCTCATGGTTCGTGGCTTGCATTGGGCTCTGTGCTGACAGCTCAGAGCCTGGAGCCTGCTTCAGATTCTGTCTCCTTCTGTCTCTCTGCCCCTCCCCCACTCACACTCTGTCTCTGTTTCTCTCTCTCTCTTCCTCTCCCTCTCTCTCAAAATGAATAAACATTTAAAAAAAAGAAACAAAAACAGATGAACATAAGGGAAGGGAAACAAAAATAATATAAAAGCAGGGAGGGGGACAAAACAAAACAGACTCATAAATATGGAGAACAAACTGAGGGTTGCTGGAGGGGTTGTGGGAGGGGGGATGGGCTAAATGGGGAAAGGGCATTAAGGAATCTACTGAAAGCATTGCTTCACTATATACTAACTAATTTGGATGCAAACTTTAAAAAATAAAAAATTAAGTTAAAAAAATTTTTAATGTTAATTAAGTCACTCGTAAAAAAAAAAAAAAACAGATCCTGGGGCGCCTGGGTGGCGCAGTCGGTTAAGCGTCCGACTTCAGCCAGGTCACGATCTCGCGGTCCGTGAGTTTGAGCCCCGCGTCAGGCTCTGGGCTGATGGCTCAGAGCCTGGAGCCTGTTTCCGATTCTGTGTCTCCCTCTCTCTGCCCCTCCCCTGTTCATGCTCTGTCTCTCTCTGTCCCAAAAATAAATAAACGTTGAAAAAAAATTAAAAAAAAACAGATCCATCTATATGGACACAATGTAATTGGTATTGCATATCGCTAGTATTAATCAAGTGACTAACATTGAAAAAAATAAGATGCTACTCCTATTTTACACCATGCACAAAAATCAGGTCCAGGTATATTGTAGATCTAAATGTAAAAGGTAAAATAATTAAGCTTCTCAAAGTAAAATACTACGGTGGTTTTCACAGTGTGATCCCCAGACCAACAGAATCAGCATCATCTGGAAATTGTAAGAAATGCAACTTCTTGGACCTCTTTCCTGACCTAAAGAATGAGAAACTCTGGAGAAAACGTGAGAAACGTGAGAAAATTCTTAGCACAAAAACGCAGGAGATAGGCAGAGTGGCTGCAGCTAGATTCTCTAACCAGTTGCCTTTGCAACAGCTGGGCTGAGGACGCGTGAGGCAGGACACAGGAGGTGCCTGAAACCATCAAGTTTGTATAAGCAAACAAACAAAAGATATATACACAAAGTCAATGAATTCTTTCATAGGGAGACTTCAAGACCACTGGTCTGTTCGGTAACTAACTCCCAGTGACGTCTAGTGGTGAAATACAGACATTCACCACCATCAAGTTCCCACGCTTCGATAGTGTCTAAAGAGAGTCCCCACCGAGAATTCTATGCTGTTCAGACTCACCGGTTCTGAATTAAAACCTCAGTGCCTGATGTGGACAGTCACCTGCAGTGACATCTGTTCATCTGCTGGGATCCTTATCTGAACCCATCACTTTAAGGAGAGAAGGCAAACATGACCTGGTACCTTGGAAGTGAACTACATTGATGTGGGGAGCTTTGTAGTAAGACTTTGCCGTAAGCAGAGGATTTTATCTAACTGTGGCTACTTCCCCCATATTTTTTCCCACAGTTACAGTTAGCCTTAAATGAGATCTCTTTTTCACATTTGTAATCTAAAAGTCCTAATTTCTCTGGCTTTGGAGAGGCATTCTGCTTAAATCTCCAAATTAAAGTATCTATGAAAAAGTATACCATGTAAATTCCATTAGGCCAGTTTAATTCCCTTATTTTAAAACCACAATGAAATGATTTCTTTTTTTTTCCCAATTTTATTTATATTTTATTTAAACAAAATCTTATATTTATATTTTATTTATATTTTATTAAATATAAATATATTTATATTCACTGGATCAACTCTTTTTCATATGAAAGAAATATATGTACATGGTAAAAGCTAACTGGCAATTCAGAGGTTGAATTTTACCTGTAAAGGATTTGCTTCTGTGGTTTTTCTTTTGTAGCCATTATTTACTCCAAAATGGAACTTTCCCAAATGGAATTGTACAGATCTAAATGTTATTATATACAGTTTTAGCCACTATAAATTTTCTTTTGTGTTGGTTTTGCTGCTATTTACGTTATTTTAAAATTTAGACGAAGCAAAAACAGTTGAGCTCGTTGATTTCCATTTTAATGAGATAATCCATGATCTTCCTTTGTCCCAGATTAGTTTATTATGTTGCTAATTGGGCTGTGTACTTTGCAGACTGTATGCTACCTGGGCAGGTTCTGGGCTGAGAAAAGAGCCCGCAACAGGAGTAAATGTTCTCCATCATATAAATTATCATGTCACCTACAAACAAAGAGAGCTAAGCTTCTGGTTTGAGAGTTTATGGCTATAATTTCTTTCTTTGCCTTATTAGCTCTTAGTTAATAAGGATGGGACAACCAGTGCAATGCTGAATACAATCAGCATTTCCTGGCTCCGATCTTAGAGGAAAAGCATACAATGTCCCCATTTAGTCTGGTGTTAGCTAAATGTCCCCATTTAGTCAGATGGTGTCTGGTGACGCCCTTCATCAAATTGAGAAAGTTCTTCTTTATTCCTAGATTACTGGAAGTTTTTATGATGAGGAGATGGTGGGTGTTTCAAATGTTTTACCTGTATCTGTTGAAATAATATGATCACCCTCCTATATTCTGCCAACATGGCGAATTCAAATGTTCGATTTTCAAATATCAAGCCGATCTTCCTCATCTGGGGTAAACCCCACCTGTTCAATACACCGCTAGATTTTATCAAATTGTGTTAAGGGTTTTTGTGCCTGAGTTTATAAGAAATATTGGTGTTAATTTTTCTTTTCTTATCACTTCTTTGTAAGTTTTTCTTATTAGGGATACACAGAGATCATAAATAGGGAACTTTTTGCTTTTAATCCACATTTTCAAATATATTGGCATAAAGTTTTCCTACAAGTCCCACTATATTCCTTTAATAAGGATGTGTGGTAATATCTTTTTATACTTAATATGGATCATTTGTTTTTTCTCTCTCTTTTCTTGATCATGTTGGATAAGTATCAATTGAATTAATCTGTTGGGTTTACTTTGTTCTGTTCTTGCCTCTTTTTTTTTTCTTTTTTTTTTTTAACGTTTATTCATTTTTTTGAGAGACAGAGAGAGAGCAAGTTGGGGAAGGGCAGAGAGAGAGGGAGACACAGAATCCAGAGCAGGCTCCAGGCTCTGAGCTGTCCCCACAGGGCCTGACGCGGGGCTTGAACTCACGAACCGTGAGATTATGACCTGAACCGAAGTCGGATGCTTAACTGACTGAGCCACCCAAGCACCTCTGTTCTTGCTTCTTAAGAGGCACGCCTAGATCGCTGATTTTAAATTTTCTTTACTGTTGTTTTAATACAAGTATTTGAACTCTGTGGCCCCTTGCTTTGCACCACTTCTGAAGAATCTCATGCATTCTGATAGGCTATGTCTTTATCACCCTTCAGTTACAAATATTTTCTAATCTCTCTTTTGAATCCTTCATTAACCCATGAATTATTTGGAATTTTGCTGCTTAACTTGCAAATATTTGAATTTTTTTAGATGTCTTATTATTATTGATTCCCAATTCAATTCCATGGTAATCAGAGAATACACTCAGAGTGATTTCAATTCTCTCATATTTACTGAGCCTACTTTATGGCCTTGCGTGTGGTCTCCAATGATTAGCATTTCATGTGTGGTGGGAAAAAACATATATTCGGAATTTGTAAGATGTAATTAATGCTCAATAGGTCATGTTGGTGATAGTGTTGTTTGAATCTTCTATACCCTTATTGATTTTTGTTCATTTATTCTATCAGTTACTGAAAACAGGTGTGTCAAAATCTCCAATCATGATTTTTATTTATTTGTCCCTTTGATTCTACCAATCTTCCCGTCATGAATTATGGAATTCTGTTACTAGGTGCATTGACAGTTAGGATTTGTTTGCCTTCTTTATGAATTGATCATTTTATCATTATGAAATATTCCTGTGACTTACCATTCCCAGATCTCTCCAGTCCCTCTTTTATATCCGAGTTACAGTTGGTATCATTTCTTTTTATCCTGAAAGACTGCCAGGTGCATTTCTTAGTCTACTGGCAATAAATCCTCTCAGCTCTCATTTATCAGAAAATATCTTTACTTGACCTTTAGTTCAGAAGGATAGTTTTGCTGGGTATTTCCAGCATTCTGTAGAATTTTAAGTTTACAGTTTTGTTTGTGTCTCAACACTGTAAAGATACCATTCCATTGACCTCTAGCTTACCTTTCTAGTGGGAAGGCAATACTCTTCTTACCTTTGTCCTATACATACTGGCTTTTTGTCATGACCGCTTTTAGGATTTTCTCTTTATTTTTGGTTTTCTGCATATTTGCTATGACATACATGGGTGTGGTTTCCTTGGAAGGTATCCTGCTTGGGATTTACTAGGATTTTTGAATTTTGTGAACTCATATTCTTCCATCCACACTGGGGAAAATTTGACCATTATTCCTAAAAGCAGTTTTCTGCCTCTATCCAATTCTTATAACCCAAGTCAAAGATATTGTTCAGTTATTTTAGCTTTTCAGCCTTTTTCCCCAGTGTTTTCTTTCAGAAAATTTTATGACCCTTTCTTCCAGATCACTGACTCTTTCTTCTGCAGTGTTTATTCTGTTGGTAAGGTCCTCCAACATGCTTTTCTTTTTCCAGAACACATTCTGTGCATTAAAATTTTCATACATTCTATGAGATTCCCCATATGTTCACCCATTCTTTTTAGCTTGACTTATAAATTTCTAAATGCATATATGTATTTTGAATGGAAAAAGGCTTCATTTGGAAAAAGGCTTCATGTATTTTGAATGGAAAAAGGCAGTGACACAAGCCAAACATATTGATAATACTAATTTTAAGCTTCTTTTCTTCTGGTTTCAACATCTGGGTTATCAGTTGATATGTTTCTTCTTATTATTATTTTTTATGCATCTCAATTTCCTCACATACCTCATGGTGTTTTATGACGTGCTAGACATTGTCCATAGACAATGTGGAGACTGAATTACTCGGTTCCTCTACTTTGTTTCTATTTCTTTTTCTAATTTTTTTTTAATGTTTATTTATTTTTGACAAAGAGAGAGAGACAGAGCATGAGCAGCAGAGGGACAGAGAGAGAGGGAGACACAGAATCTGAAGCAGGCTCCAGGCTCTGAGCTGTCAACATAGAGTCCGACGTGGGGCTCAAACTCACGAACTGTGAGATCCTGACCTGAGCGGAAGTTGGACGCTCAACCAACTGAACCACCCAGGCGCCCCTCTATTGCTTTTGTTTAAATAACTTTTTAAATAACTCTGTTTTAACATTTATTTATTATTTTTGAGAGAGAGTGTGTGTGAGTAGGGGAGGGATAGAGAGAGAGGGAGACACAGAATCCAAAGCAGGCTCCAGGCTCCGAGCCATCAGCACAGAGCCCGATGCGGGGCTCAGATCCATGAACCGAGAGATCATGACCTAAGCCGAAGTCATATGTTTAACCAACTGAGCCACCCAGGCACACTTCTCCGTTTTTATCTCCAAGACTGCAATCTCTTTCCAATACATGACTGCTAAAGCAAGGAGGTGATTACTCAGATTGCCCCAGGTATGAAATTAATCTTGGCTTAGGTGGCAGTTTTTAAAATTGACCTCATCTCTTAGTCTACCTCCTAGAGTCACAGCGGTTCCTGCCAAGTCTGACTACTTTGGTCTCATCAGTGTTTGATCCTGGAACCTGGTGGGAGTTGAACGTGTTTCATTTTTTGAGTCCGTGGTAGAAAAGCCATCTGTTTCTAGAAATCGCAAGGACACATGAGGCCAGAGTCTTTTCTGCTTTACGGCCCCACCCACACTGTCCTTTTCCCAGCACAACAGGAGTGGGAAGCCAGGGAGAATTGTTTAGTCAAGTAAATTATTGCTGCATTTCAGGGTCTCTGAAACCACTGACCCCAGCTCACCTCCACCACTCCCGGCTCATCTCTCTGAGGGCTGGCAGGCTTTCTCCTCCAATGTTGCCTCCATAGCTGTGCCTCTCTCTGGAAATCAGTCCGTTGGGGGTTTCCTTGTTTCTATCTCTCTTCAATAGTTTCATAGGTAAGTACAATTTTTATAATATCTGAAATTATTGGTGTTACTATGGAAACAAAGATCTTCCACATCCTTTCATATCCCAGCCAGAAAATTGCTTATTGTGTATAAATCATAGCCACTGCAAGGAAAACTATAGTTTCATCATTTTTTTCTCTAACTGATCTGGTTCTCCCCATACTTATCTCCTGCTTGGTGAAAAGAAAGGAAGAAAGAAAAGAACACAGTTATGTTTAAATCTCAGTGTGAGATCAAGGACTCCATTTTTCTTTCATGAGGCTAGTTGGTCCTACTGTGCAAACAGAACACAGACAGGACATATTCTTAGAGGCTGTGACACACAAAGGTCAGGATCTCTCTAACTCTACTTCTTCCAAAGCAAACAGACAGAGAAAATGTATGACAGATGAAAAGCCAACACAAGCAGAGCCTGGAGTTGTTGCAGCAGAAGAGGCAGAAACTGGGCTTCCAGGATGCGGAGGGGATGCCAGAGAAGTATATGGCTGACACCAGAAAAGCGGGAAATGGGACAGTGGGGAACCAAGGGTGACAGGGTCCAGCCTAGGGGTGCAGAAGCAGAGCAGGGCATGGTATCCCTGGGATGAGTTCCAGAGGAAGTGTGCTGCAAGGAAGTGAAAACTGGGTCTGAAACACCTAGTCTGAGGCCAGATCTCAATAGTGGTCAGGGCAAAGGCAAATTGTCTTTGGAGAAAAGATTTCTTCATTTATGCTGGCCAAATTCACATAGATTAAAAACAATTATGACCTCAGAGATTACCAAGCCCTTATGCCAGTAGAAACACAAAACAATATAAGTCAATTACCTAGGACTAAAATATTGTGGTTGTTGGAATTGGAATGTGGAATTCTGAAAGACAACTGAGAATGTAATTACAAAGACAACTGTACATAAAAACCTATCAGAAGTGACCATGGGGGAGGGGAAGGAAAAAAATAGAGAGGGAGGGAGTCAAACCATAAGAGACTCTTAAAAACTGAGAACAAACTGAGGGTTGATGGGGGGTGGGGGGGGGAGGGTGGGTGATGGGCATTGAGGAGGTCACCTGTTGGGATGAGCACTGGGTGTTGTATGGAAACCAATTTGACAATAAATTTCATATTAAAAAAAAAAGAAGCGACTATCTAGAAATTAAAGGTAAACTGATGATGTAATGAACTCCATGGATGTGTCAAAGAGCATAATAGATATAGCTGAGGAATGATTTAGAGGGAAGGAAGATACTTCTGAAGCACTTGTCCTGAATGCAGTAAAAAGATAAGGAATGGAAAAATACAAAAGAGAGGGTAAGAGATACAGAGGAGAAAAGATGACAAAGAGAGAAGACAGTTTACAGGATTTATGGAACATGATCAAGCAGACTCCTATACACGTTATTACGCGGGTCTCAGAAAGAGGAGAGAGAAAAGGGGGCAAAAAACTTGTTCATAGAAATGACCAGCAACGTGCATGGCATGGAGGAAGAAACGAACATCCAGATCCAGGAAGCCCAAAGCAATCACCAAATAAGATAAATCCAAAGTGACCCACACCAAGATGCATAATATATTGTCAAAAAGCAAAGACAAAGACGTTAATGAAAGGAGATAAAAAGCAACAAAAGAAAAAAGCAATTCGTTACACACCTAGAAGGCTCCGAAAGATCACGGGCAGATCATCCAACACAGACTGTTGAGCTTTCTGTGAGCTTCACGGAGACGACAAAGCCAAGCCACTAGTAGGTACCAGAAAGATAGAGAGAGAGGAATCAAAGCATACCAGTGTCCGCCGAAAAAGGTAAATGTTTATAGCTGCACGTATACTTGGTATAAAAACATACTTCTGGGGAACTCATTGATCCAAGGAGAAATCATGCTAAAAATGTACAAGAATTTAGGGCTAAAGAACAATAAAAACACAACATATCGGTACCTGTGAGACACACGGCCCAGTTTCGGACAGGAGTCTACCCATCAGCGGCTCGATTCATATCTTTACTTTGTTACTCAAACCTTGCAAAGCTGTGATGTGTTTGCTGCTCTACTTTCTAAATTTCTTTTTTTTTTTTTTAATTTTTTTTTCAACATTTATTTATTTTTGGGACAGAGAGAGACAGAGCATGAACGGGGAGGGGCAGAGAGAGAGGGAGACACAGAATCGGAAACAGGCTCCAGGCTCCGAGCCATCAGCCCAGAGCCTGACGCAGGGCTCGAACTCCCGGACCGCGAGATCGTGACCTGGCTAAAGTCGGACGCTTAACCGACTGCGCCACCCAGGCGCCCCTCTAAATTTCTTTTTTAATGTTTATTTACTTTTGAGGGAGAGAGAGAGAGAGGCAGAGACAGAGCATGAGCAGGGGAAGGGGAGGGGGAGGGGCAGAGAGAGAGGGAGACACAGAATCCCAAGCAGGGTCCAGGTTCTGAGCTGTCAGCACAGAACCCGATATGGGGCTCGAACCCACAAACCGAGACCGTGACCTGAGCTGAAGTCAGTGGCTTAACTGACTGAGCCACCCAGGTGCCCCTGGCTACTCTACTTTCTAAGAATAGTGAGAACTGTATTGAAATCACCCCTGAAGTCCCCTCCATTTTTGCCTAAACTTGAAAACACTTCTGTTTTCAGAATGAAACGCTGAAAATCAATGAGCTAAATGGCTAATTTAAGAGATCACTGAATGGCCTGGGTGTGCTTTGGTGGCAGTGGCTGGGGACCAAAACCAGCCTGCAGGCTTGCAGACCCAGTGTGGGTGACTGGGAGGGGGTCTAGCCAAGCAGGTTTAGCATTAATGGGGTTTTCTGCACGAAAGGGGCAACTATGTGGGATGGGCTGAGTATTTCATGGCAGTGGCCTTCTTTTTTTTTTTTTATAATTTTTTTAAATGTTTATTTATTTTTGACAGAGAGAGAGAGAGAGAGAGAGACAGAGCATGAGCAGGGGAAGGGGAGGGGGAGGGGCAAAGAGAGAGGGAGACACAGAATCCAAAGCAGGCTCCAGGCTCTGAGCTGTCAGCACAGAGCCCGACGCGGGGCTCGAACTCACAGACTGCGAGATCATGACCTGAGCCGAAGTCGGACACTCAACCGACTGAGTCACCCAGGCGCCCCTTGGCAGTGGCCTTCTTATCGACACCAAGAAGCAAAGATCCCAGCTGCCAGGTCAGAGCGTGATTCATGAGTGCAGAAAACATGACAGGATACAGTGGGATGCCAAGCAGGTTCCGTGACAACCAGATCCCTTGGAGGGAAATGGCAGACAGCAAGCTACATACCAAACACCCTGACGTGTGCCACGCAGAGCTGAATGCCATCATGAACACAGATTGCACACCACAGGTGTGAAAGGTATGTTTCCTTGGTCCTATGTAACGAATGTGCTAAGCTTATCATCCAGGCAGGTATGAAAGGAGTTATTTTGATGTCTGATGATTTACACCGTGACAGTGATGAGACAGTAGCTATGAGGCTCCCATTTGATTTGGCTGGGGTTACATTCGGGAAGTATAGGCAAGACTCATCGATTTTGATTCAGTGAACAGCAGACCTAGGCAGAAGCTTCGGTGAGTCACTTCTCATTAAAGCTCCGGGAGACTGGAATTATCACCTGCTAAGAAGATGCTGATGCCTTCATCTTGAGGTTACAGTAACTTTTTGATAGTCAATACGGCAAAAGTAGACATCTAAACAATAGGAAGCCACACATCTTCCTGTCTCTTCTGTCACATGGAATCTACATTTGTTTAAACTATTGATTTAGGGCTTAAAATGAAGGAGGCTATAGATGGCCTGCCATGTAGGTGTGGGATGCCTCCCCCCTTTGTCTCCTGGTTTGCTGGGGGGCCATGCTTCCACAGAAAGGCACCTGCTCTCTGTCATCACCTGCTCTCTACCTGCTACATTGCTGGAAAGACCAATAAATACTTGTGTGTTCTTAGTGGGCATGAGCAGACACATCGATTTGAACATCTGGCCCCAATGAGGCACATGGTGTCCTTGGGCAAAAAAAGTGAAATCCGAATGACAGTAGCCTTAAAGTCTTTGCTTTTGAGGGTCAAAGAGAACACCCACGCACCTACCCACCCAAAATCCCAGATAAGAAGGCGCATCTGCCCTTACAGATGATGAGCATAACTGAGCCAAGGACCCCTTCTCTGCGCTTGCTACCCTGCCACACACAGGGTCATGGCCCCTTGTTCCTCTAGGGGTGGGGACCCTGCTCCTACTACCCTGCCACACACAGGGTCACGGCCCCTTGTCCCTCTAGGGGAGGGGACCCCTGTTTTCCGGCTGCTTGTTTTGGTTTGTTGGTCGCAGAGGTCCTCCCTTTATGAATTGCTCCTGTTGAGGAGAGGCTGTACGGATAAAAGGAGCAGAGCACCCCCCCTCCTTCCCTATGCATGTGGTCTTCCATGTGCCAGAATACCTACTCTCCAGGACCCTCCACGACAGGAGAGTGTGAGTGAAGAGGTGAGAAACCGGGGCCACGGGAGCAGCTTATTCCGGATCGGTAGGTGGAGGCAGCTCACGGGTGCTCCTGGAGCTGCGCCTTCATCAACATCAATTCCAGTTCCTGACCACTGTGTGCTGGGGAATCCGTGCCGTGCCCTCCTCTATAATCTCACTTAATCTTTCATTAAACACACCCAGTACCTTTGCTGAGACAATGTTTCTGCATCCTAAAGATTACGACCTTATTACAGTGCCCATGTGTTCATGTCCATGAAGGAATAAGCACGAGTCTCCGCTCTGGGGCATCAAAGGTGACTTGGGTCCTGCAAGGGGAGTGACGGATACTGTGTGGTGGACATGTCACATCGTACAGCAACTGTAAACAGCAGGTTAGCTGCACACCTGGCAGAGTCTTCGAGCAGGTGTTTGGGGGAAAAAAGCAAGAAGATGCTGACATACCCTGAGCTGAGGAACCTGATTCCCTCGACCCTCTGTAACTGAGGTCCAACACATCAATAACTGAATCCCTGGGGCGCCCAGGTGACTCTGTCGGTGAAGCATCCGACTCTTGGTCTCAGCTCAGGTCATGATCTCACGGTTCGTGGGTTCGAGCCCTGCGTCCGGCTCTGTGCCGACAGCTCGGAGCCTGGAGCCTGCTTCGGATTCCGTGTCTCCCTCTCTCTCTCTCTGCCCCTCCCCCACCCGTGTTCTGTCTCCCTCTGTCTCAAAAATAAATAAACATAAAAAAAAATTAAAATAGTTGTCTAGGTATGAAATTGGGAATGGAAGTGATTAATGAGGATAAACACAATAAATGAATACGTGGAAGAAAATGTCCTTGCCCCACCCAACCAGAGATGCTGACATACCCTGAGCTGAGGAACCTGATTCCCTCGACCCTCTGTAACTGAGGTCCAACACATCAATAACTGAATCCCTGGGGTGCCTGGGTGACTCCGTCGGTGAAGCGTCCGACTCTTGGTCTCTGCTCAGGTCATGATCTCACGGTTCGTGGGTTCAAGCCTCAAGTCTCACGGTTCGTGGGTTCAAGCTGGCAATGCAGAGCCTCCTTGGGATTGTCTCCCCTTCCCTCTCTGCCCCTACCCCACTCGTGCTCCCTCTCTCTCTCCAAATAAAGAAATAAACTTTTAAAAATGAATAAAATAAAGTAAATGAATCCCTTATAAAATAGTAAGAAAAGAATATTCTATTCACAGAGCCGTGAATGACAGCTGCCGTGTGTGGGGCTTACAAGTTGTGTTGATGTGGATACTGTGAAATACGGGACAGCAGGAGACACAAAGGGAGTGCAGGCTGGGCACAGCGTCGTATTCTCACCCTTAACGGCAAAGACGTGACTAGAGAAAGGAAATGTTACAAGTAGGTGTAAGGACGATCCAGTCAGCTGTCTTAATTAAACTCCTCAAAACAGTCCCCTTAATACACGTAACATTAACAGTAGTCCTACACAGATCATTTTGTGTTTCAATTATATTCTTCCGTAAAGCATGGTTTATCTTGGCAATGCTGTTCTGAAAAACCGGTAAATCTGTTGATTTGACGGAGTCTGCTTTCCTGTAAAATCAGGCAAATACGAATTCCGATCCCATCACAACTTCCACGTCAGGATAGATACGAGAGGCTCACAGTCTATCTGCCTCCCCGTGACCACCACCCGACGGCCACGGCCCAGAGCAGCCGTAAATCTTGAGGAGTTTCCACCAAAACGGGTGTAACGAGGAGGGGTCTTCATTCCCTTCGTGTTTTAGATCATCTGTACCCTGGAAAGCTATAGCTGCCAGACGGGCGCCGGGACCAGGGCTCAGCAAACCCCTGCCAGGGCTCTGCACCTGGCCCACACGTCTCTCTGAACGGCCGGCAGTTAACGATGGCTGTGGCCCCTCGGCCAGCAGTGTCTCCCGGCCGCCGCGGCCAGCCTGGGAAGGACGGTGCTGTCCAGACCGGAGGGTGAGGCCAGCCCGCAGGGGCCTCTGGGCTCCCTCCACATGCGCACGGTGATGAGTCCACAGCCTTCCAGCCTTTCTGAGGTTAAATGATGCTCCTGGGAGATGGGGGCTCTCGAAGGCTGAGGCTATTTGCCAAAAGGATGCTGTTCCCTGCTTGTTAGGCGGCGTTCCAGGGAATTTACACACACGCGGAAGTGGGCAGAATAGCCTGGGGAATCTTACTGGCCCACCTCCCTATGGCCTGGCCTTCCCCTCCACACCCCTACCCCAACCCACACCCCCTCCACACCCCCTCCACACCCCCTCCACACCCCCTCCACACCCACACCCCCTCCACACCCCTACCCTCACCCACACCCCCTCCACACCCCTACCCTCACCCACACCCCCTCCACACCCCCTCCCACACCCCCTCCACACTCCATCCCACACCCACATCCTCTCCACACCCCCTCCACACCCATACCCTCACCCACACCCCCTCCACACCCCCTCCCACACCCCCTCCACACTCCATCCCACACCCACATCCTCTCCACACCCCCTCCACACCCATACCCTCACCCACACCCCCTCCACACCCCCTCCCACACCCCCTCCACACTCCATCCCACACCCACATCCTCTCCACACCCCCTCCACACCCATACCCTCACCCACACCCCATCCACACACCCCTCACCCCCTCCACACCCCCTCCACACCCCTCCCCTCACCCACACCCCCTCCACACCCCCTTCCACACTCCCTCCCACAGCCTCACACCCACACTTACCCACACCGCCACCAAATTCCAGCTGTCCTATTCTTTTATCTACAAGCATTGGGAGTGCATCACAATACTAGAACCGCACCCAAAACAACCAATGATTCTCTAATCCCATCAGAGGCTCAGTGTATTTTTTAATGATTTTTACATTTTCAGAGGGTTGGAAAAAAATCAAAAGAACGGTAATTCATGACACGGGAGAATTATATGAAATTCAAACGTCGGTGTCCATAAATAAAGTTTTATTGGAACACAGACATACTCATTCAGTGCAGCCCACAGAGCCTCAATTATTTACTCTCTGGCCCCCATCAGAACACAATTGCTGACCCCAGCATCCTCTTCCATGGTCTCCACCGCCCCCAACCTGGAAGGAACTCTGAGCCGCAGCCCTGCCTAAAATTGTGTGACGTCACCAGAGGACGAGCCCACCACCTTCCGGGCCACAAAGGCACCAGCTCGGGGAGGGGGCCCCGGATGAGGGTGTTCATGGTGACAAGCGGAACGGGGTGCTGCCACCAGAGGGAGCCGCTGCCTAGGGCACACCATTCGCGACTGAGTTTTTATTTTGGACTCAGGCTCACCCTTGGCACCCACGTCCTGAGTCCCAAGATGGCCCCAGAGCCATTTTGGCTGCCTGTGGCATTATGTCGTCAAGGATTTCTTCAATCTATCAAAGAATATTACAGCGGTATCTCTATTTCCAAAATGTTTGAGTATCACATGGGCCCGAATATCCATGTAATGACCGATTCCATAACATCAAATACTTTCAGGATCTGTGGATTTTACCCCATGAACTGACCCAACTCCCTGTCCTGTTGAACATTAAGGAACTCTGGTCATCCTAAGCCTTTTAAAAGACTCCAGGGTGGAGGCTTAGTGCCTCTAGGTTAACCCAGAAAAGCAAAGCCTTGTCTGGAGCCCAAAGACCCAAGCCCCCTCACGGCGAGCACTGTTCTCAATGTTCCCTGACCAGGCAGGACTTCCACCAAAGTGCTCCTGTATGTTCCCCACTCTCCAGCAAGACTCGGTTCCCTTCACCCGTGACTTTTTTTTTTAATTTTTAACATTTATTTATTTTTGAGACAGACAGAGAGAGCATGAACAGGGGAGGGTCAGAGAAAGAGGGAGACACAGGATCCGAAACAGGCTCCAGGCTCTGAGCCGTCAGCACAGAGCCCGACGCGAGGCACGAACCCACGGACAGCGAGATCATGACCTGAGCCGAAGTCGGACGCCCAATCGACTGAGCCACCCAGGCGCCCCCACCCGTGACTTTTAATAGCACTATGACCATTTGTCTTACAGAGCCTCCCTCGTGTGGCTGCAGGAACAGGCCGGTAAGAAAGAGAAGACGGCGGGGGTGTTTGGTGCAGTAAGAGGTGTAACACAGGCAAGAGGTGTTGTGACATTGCTGGATAAGAAAGAAGCACGTGCGGGCCGAGAGCGGCAGAAGTGACTCCCCGGACGTGGGAACTCGTCCCAGGCTTTCCTGAGATCAGGTGCGGAAGGTGACAGACACAGACATCTGTCTTCGAAAGAAGAGTTTTATTACCTACAGACTCCAAGGAAAGAGTCCGCGTGGGAGAGCGCAAAGTGCAGCCAGGAGGCAGGAGTGAGGGAAAGCGGGGCCCAAGCCTCAACTGTGGTTTTCAGGGCAAAGGCGAGGCAGGGCCAGCTCAGCGGCTCAGGGTAGGCAGGTGGGCTGCAGCCAGCAAGAGGGTCTCCAGTCGCTGGTACCTGGCCCTGGGTCAGTGAAGGACGGGGGAGATCTTGGCTTGGCGTTGAGTCAGAGAACGGGGGTGGCTGGGGACATGGGATGTGGGCTGGCTGGTGTGCCACATGAAAGGTGAGCGCCTAGGGGAGTCATTTGCTAGTTTCGGAATCAGCCCGCCCTAGAGGGACAGTCTCTCCTGGCCAGCAAGATCCTCAAGATGTCAAACGTCATAAAATACAGAAAATTAAAAAATGAGGGGTGCCTGGGTGGCTCAGTCGGTTGGGCGGCCGACTACAGCTCAGGTCATGAGCTCGTGGTCTGTGAGTTCGAGTCCCACGTCAGGCTCTGTCCTGAGCGCTCAGAGCCTGGAGCCTGCTTCAGATTCTGTCTCTCTCTCTGTCTCTCTCTGCCCCTCCCCTGCTTGCTCTCTCTCTCTCAAAAATAATAAACAATAAAAAAGATTTTTTTAGTTAAAAAAAAAAGAAAATTAGGGGTGCCTGGGTGGCTCAGTCGGTTAAGCGCCGACTTCGGCTCAGGCCATGATCTCACGTTTGTGAGTTCGAGCCCCGCGTCAGGCTCTGTGCTGACAGCTCAGAGCCTGGAACCTGCTTCAGATTCTGTCTCTCTCTCTCTCTCTCTCCCCCTCCCCTGCTCATGCTCTGCCTGTCTCTGCCTCTCAAAAATAAATAAATGTTAAAAAAAATTTTTTTGAAGAAAATTAAAAAGTGATTAGCACAACTGAGTCACAGTGGTGACTGGGGGACAGAGGGATCATTAGTCTGTCGAATTCAAGACCAGGTCACGGTGATGTACCCCAGGGCCCAGGACACCGGGGTCAGGAAGCGTCTGCGAGCACACAGACATGCACAGAATGGAGACTGAAGTGCAGGTGCAGAAACCCTGACGTATCTATCTGCCTGTGGGGAATATACAGTAGGAGAAGTTCACTTACTTCTGCCTTCCACAGGTCACGTGAGTGGACCCCCTCCCCCAGGCAGGACTTACCCGGTGGCCCGACGCAGGGACAGACGCTGGACGCCTGTCCAGGTCAGCCGGTGGTCTCTGAGACAGGGGTCATACGCAGGTGAGTCACTCACCCTGGCCCGGGCCTTGCGGAGAATTTCTAAGCGCAGCCCGGAGGGGGCAACTTGGGGAGCCTGGCGGTGTCCCTGAGTTGAGAAGACACTGGGAGTTCGGAGGCCCCAGGGGAGGCAGCGTGGCAGCCAGGAGAATTGGACAGCTCGGGAGACGTGCCCCAGGCCCCCGGGCCTCGGGCAGAGCCGCCTGGCGGGTTACTTCAGCAGGGTCACACAATTCGCTCAGACCAAGGGCCGCCCTCACCCTGCCTACAACTTAAAGACCAGCCTTGAAAGGGCCAGTTTCCCAAGTAGCAAAGGAAGCCCCCGTGTTAGGGTCGTAGCTCTCGTTTGGGGGTGATGACCCAGAGTGAAGGCCGTGCGCCATCTCTGGAAAGGACGCGGAGGTCTCGTCAGAGTCCCGGGCCACCTGCTGTCTTCGTGTGCTTCAGCCCGCGTTAAGTTAAGCTATTATCCTATTTCCTCACTCGAGGATGTCCTCAAGCCCAAGTACAATGTGGTCTGTCCCCTGTAGGGAGGGGAAAGCTGACCAATGATCTGCCACACAACACTTAGGACCTCGTGTTTTAACTTTCACTTGTAAAAGTTCTCTTCAACCGCACACGCGTGTTTATCGCATCGTTCTGGTGGAGAAAGGAAAGATACATTTAAGAGAAATAGGTTGGCTACGGATTCCGAAAACGTCGTAAAGCTGCCGTGACCCCTCCAAGGCGACTTTAAGCGACGTCATTCACCCCCACCAGGGCAGCCTCCGTTCTGGTCCTCGGTGCAGGAGCCCGGGGCAGGCTGAGGGCCAGGCAGGAGCCAGCACACCCTTGCCCCCAGGTGGGATGTGTGACATTCCTCAGACACTCCCGGCTGCCCAAGAACAAAGGAAAGGACAGAAAACAAGTGGCTACCTGATAGAGATCACAGTCATGCCGGGTCTGAGTCTGCAATCAGTTTGCAAATGTCGCAGTAAGTTACTCGAAGAAGGCAATCTCATCAACAGCCGAATCTCCAGAAACCTACAGACTCAGTTTCCTGGAGCCCCAACATCACCCTCCCCTGCACAGTGATGTGGGAACAAAGGCAGAAGGAAGTGGCAGGTGAGATTAAATTTCCTTCTGACCTGCAGCCCATCGACAAATACTTGTGGCAAATGCAGAGCGTAACATTTCTCCAGGAAGCCCCTACTGTCCTAATGTTAATGCCTCACTAGAGGGAAACCAACCTTCGCCTGACCACAGCAAGGCCCCTGGCGTCCTAAGAGTCCTCTTTAGCAGATGAAAGTCCTTCTGGAGGCTTCCCTTTGGCCTTTCCTTCCCCCAACTCCATAGTATATAATGAGTCACTCCTCGCAACCCCCGTGCAGCCCTTCCCGCCCAGGGGTCCTGTCCCCGTGCTTTAGTAAAATCACCTTTTTGCACCAAAGAACGTCTCAAGAATTCTTTCTTGGCTGTGGGCTGCAGACCCCCTCCACCACGCCAAAACCCCATCACAGCCACCACTCCCGCCTCCCCACATCCACCTGACACGTAGTGGGCGCCTTACCACCAGCAAACCGCCACCTGTCCCACCTCCCTGGCACGTGGCCGTGACCCCCGGGAACACGTACCCAGAACGGCTGTGTCGGTTGTGTCTTTCTTCCGCTAAGTCACCGGAAGGTGGGGAGAAGGGAGGTATCCCCTTCCTCCGTCCGGCCCCCCTGAAACTCTCACGATGGAAAAACCATGGCATTCCACACAGAAGCGTGACAGCGAGTGACAGCGATGCGCTGGAGGGAACGGAGGTCCCTGTTCACTTCATGGGACTCCCTTTGGGCGCCTGACGCTGGATGTCTAGCGTGTGAGAGAAATCAACTCTTAGTCTGCTCCAACTGTGTTCTTCGGGCTGTTTCCGCCTCTAGCAGCCACGGCTGGTCCCGAGGGCCGCCTGTTGGCAGGTTTTTGTCACCAAAATACAAGCATTCCTACGTCCTTACCGGGAGAACCACCTTGTACGCACAGCCTCGCCTCCTGGCACTTTTATTTTTGTAAAATGCCGTCTCTAGAGGAGGATTTCTGAGTCGAGAGGCCTGTGGGTGTTTCACGTGAAGAGATTTTGTCAAATAGCTTTCCGAAAGGCTGTTTTGAAAAAAATCACGGGCTGTGCTCCCTTATTGTTGCGAATCTGGTGAGAATGGTATCTCTTTTTTCTTTTTTTTTTACTGTAATTTGCATTGCCATGAAAACTAATGAGGATGATTATCTTTTCTTAGGTTTATGAGCCACTTCTTTAGGAGCTATCTGTTCAATCTTAGCCCACTTACTGTTTGAGCGTGGGGCTTTTCTTTCTTTTTTTTTTTTAAATGTTTTTATTTATTTTTGAGACAGAGCGTGAGCAGGGGAGGGGCAGAGAGAGGGGGAGACACAGAATCCGAAACAGGCTCCAGGCTCCGAGCTGTCAGCACAGAGCCCGACGCGGGGCTCGAACTCACGGACCTTGAGATCATGACCTGAGCTGAAGTCGGACGCTCAACCGACTGAGCCACCCAGGCCCCCCGAGCTTTTTCTTATAAATGAGCAAGAGACTTTTTCTCATTACTATCATATTAGCTAGTGCTGTACGTAAATGCAATATAGGTATGTTCCCCAATCTAGGGTCAATTTATGCTGTCTGTTGCCGTACAAAATATTAATTTTTTTAAGATGCGTATTTTTTAAAATATTTATTTATTTTTGAGAGGGGGAGGGGCAGAGAGAGAAGGGGACAGAGGATACAAAGGGGACTCCGCACTGATAGCACAGAACCTGATGCGGGGCTCAAACCCACGAACTGTGAGAGCATAACCTGAGCTGACGTCCGATGCTTAACTGACTGAGCCACCCAGGCTCCCCTTAACATGTGTATATTTTATTTTATAGTTTCCCAGTTCCTATTTTGGTAAAACAAAAAAACAAAAAAAACCTTCAAACTTCAGTCTTTAATACGTCTGGAACTTACTGATGCCATCAGGTGGGGCTCCAATATTATCTTCTTTTCTAGATGGAGAGATGAGCCCTCGCTGACCATTCTTCTGCAGTGACATGAGATCACACGCTATTCCTCGTCTTCCTGTTTTACTCCTCGATCCAACTGTTGGTCAATGTTATTAACAGAGTAGTCTCTTATTAGCTTTTCATTTTTTATCTTATTTTGATTCAGATACGTTTGACATATAACATTGTGTACATTTAAGGCATGCATGTGAATTTGAAACGTTTACATATTGTAATATGACTGCCACTGTAGCAATAATTGGCGCCTCTATCAGGTCACATAATTATTGCTTTTTAGTGGTTGGAATATTTTTTTTTTAATGTTCATTTATTTTTGAGAGAGAGACAGAGCCAGAGAGAGACAGAGTGAGAGCGGGAGAGGGGCAGAGAGAGAGGGAGACACAGAATTGGAAGCAGGCTCCAGGCTCTGAGCTGTCAGCACAGAGCCCCATGCAGGGCTCGAACTCAGGAACGGAGGGATCCCGACCTGAGCCAAAGTCTGCTGCTCAACCGACTAAGCCACCAGGCACCCCTAGTGTCTGGAGTAATTGAAACTTAGTCTCTCAGCCAGTTTGATGACTCTGTGTGTATTCACTGCACGACGCATCAGAATCTCTATGACTTATTTTCCACCTGATGCAACTTTGTCCCCTAAACATCTGTCCCCTCCCCCCCCCCCCCGCCCATTACCACAGTATTTTGGTGACAGTGTCTCTGAGTTTTAATATTCAGTATGGCAGATCCTATATCCGCACCATTTTTTTCCCCACATTTTTGGCGGTTTTAATACTAAGAATTTCATTTAATTCACATGAACCCCCTTGAGGGGTTGATATTTGATCATATCAAAGAATAGAGTATACCTTTCCATTAATTCAGAACACGTCTCTTGTCCTTCAGAGGACCCTCTGCTTTGCCTTGTTTGGGGCATGTGCCATTCTTGTGAACTGCATTCCTAAGAATCATATACTTCTCTTGCTTTTTGGAATGTGACTATTTGTTCTCATTTGCATTTCTAGCTGGTTCTTGCTGATAGAGAGATTAGCTTTGATTTTTATACACTTACCTTGTCCGCACGACGAAATTCCCATTCCAGTTCAAGTCCTTCTTTGCTTTGTCAAATATGGACGCTTGAGCTTTCCAGGTATGTGGGCACATCATCTGTGGAAAGAGCGAAGCTTAGCTCTTCTTGTCACATCTGCAAGGGACACATGGGTCACTCTGCCACGGCACCTGGCTCTGAGGCCCGACAGAAGGCGACTTTGGTTTGGTTTTCCGAAGGCTGCAAAGCCATCAGGACATCTCAACCCTCTTGGTTCTGTGTGCTCGCTCCCCTGGCCTGGCCCAGACCTCGGAGCACAAGCACATTCTCCGTGTCAGCGCCCTTTGATCACACGGCGAGAACCCTGCGAGACACCAGCTACGCTTCCTGTCTCCCCTTCGCCCGAGCCAGGACATTAAAAGTCTGAAGTGCAGCACAGAACGTGTGACTTCACGCCTTTCAAAAAGTGTTCCCTGGGAGTCAGATTTACATTTCCGAGTCCCAGGAAGATGTTGGGCTCTTGTTGCTGTGGTAGCTGTGGTTAGTGTTGTTGAAATTTAAAATCCAAGATACAGGCCATGCGTGTGATTCTCCACTTCCTTCCATTTCGAGCTATTTTTCTGGAACTAACAGAAACGATCTTCTCAGGAAGTTCTCACAAGGCTCTTACCCTTGGTTTCTTCTATCCGCCGACCGCCGTGTGGCCACTTACAGGCTACACATCCCTCTGCGGCCGAATTTCACAGGGAGCTCATCGTAACCTGGAGGCATTTCAGGACTCAGTATTAAATTCTGTGTCCCTCTCCAGACTTCAGACGAATGTTCCAATACCATCACAGAGAGTGTCTCAAAATGCCTTGGCTCCAGTACCAAGGGTTATAATTTATCCAGGATGCAGACAATTCTTGGCCACCCACAGGTAGCAGGTGCGAATCTTCGACTGTAAGCTCAGTGTGCAGGAAATACCACTTTCTTTGGTTTCTACTGGTTAACCTGTCACTTCTCAGTCCGAGCATCAACCCAGTCTGTGGTGGGGGAGACGTAACCTTAGTCGTCCCTGGTGTCTTCCCGCCCACCCCATCCCTGGAGTCCTGACTCTAACACAACAGCCTCTGGTACTCATTCACAGAACCGCACAGATCACTGCTCAGATAGTCACCTCACTTCCTGTTCAGCCTCTCGGATCCAGTGTCCTCTCTGCCATTTCTGCACCACAATCAGGAGCGTGAGACGTTTGTCAGTTTCCCCCACTCTGCTGCCCCGTACTGCCACCTAGTCCTTGTCTCAGGGACCCTGCCGCCTCCCTGGGACAGGTGCTTTCTGCAGTTAGAGCCCCCCCACGCCTCCCCACCAGGGAGAACATCCCGTTCTAGTTTGGGAAGATCTTCCTGTTTTGTCAGGATGTTCTGTTCAAGCACTGACATCCTATCCTGCCTGCAATCACTAAACATTTGGAAACATAACCTAGCATGACCCGGAAGGCATTTCTGTTTTCTACTCTGCCACATTCTTCCTCTGCGGTTCAGGGAAACGAGGGGGTATCTGACACGGATAAGGAGAACGGAAGAGAAGATTTCAAGGAAAGGAATAGAGACATATGTTAAAGTGTCAAACAGCATCCAGACACATAACTGCAGGATTTTTCAACGCGAGAATTTTTTTGCCCACAGGCCAGGTTTTTTGTTGCTGTTTTTAACCTTCACAGGCTGTGTGTGAACACTGGGGTGCTAAAGGTGGGGAGCCTGTGGGTGGTGGGACACTGGGCAGGAGCCCGGAGGCTGTGCCAGGGAAGCCCCGATGCGAGGGTCCGGCTTAGCAAAGACAGACATTTCTCTGCAGACGGGGTTGAGTGGAAAATCACTCACCCTGCGAGCCAGGAAGGAGGAAAGATGCAGGAACCGTTCCCGGATAATCCTGACTTTCGCCAGAAGATAGGAAAGGTGGTAATATGCAGGGTGAAAAGCCGGGGGTGGGGGTAAAAATGTGGAAGAATCCCTATAGGGATGGTTCAATAAAATCAGCAAGAGAATGCAAACCGTGCAAAAACCCAGCGTGAGTTCAGAAAAAGAAGTTGAAGAGGGTGCAGCCTCTCCCGGGCTGTACTGCACAGCAGGAGCCAAGCTGAGCCACGGTAGTGCACACGATAGTGAGCTCAGCAGCCACGGGACCGAAGTGACGGGAGAGCCTGGGGAGCGCGCGCCGGTGTGGGAAGGTGCGGTGGCCTTGGAACAGAGGCCACGCCAAGAGGAGGCACCGAGGAGGGGAGTCAGGGCTACAACTGGGCACAGCACACACAGGAGGCAGTAAATGGCCAGAAAGTTGGTCCCCGTTTACGCCTGTCCTGGCTTATTAACAGCACGCCTCGAAGCCTGGCACAGAGGATGGCCTGGCACAGAACACGCGATCAAAGCTCCAGGACGAAAAGTTAACGCCAAGTGGCTCGTGGCTGTGCCGTAGACCCAAGAGCAAGAGTGAATTCGAGTGACAGCCTCGGAGAGCTGGCCGATTCCTCTCTCCGGTCGCAGATACACCCACGTGCGTCCACCTGAGTCCAATGAGGAAATAGAAACCAATCAGTGAGCCAAACAGGAGTCCAGTCGAATTAATAAACTATAAGAAAATAACTATAAGATAAAAGGAAACTCTACACAGGACCCCAGGGCCGGGGAGAATATCCAAGGAAGAAGAATACACCCGGAGAGGTGAGCCTCCTCTGCAGAGGCTGGAGTGCAGACCTCATTGGAGAAGGTGCAGTTCAGCCCCGTGGGTGGCAGAGAAGTTCGCTGGCTTCTTCGGGCCAGGGCTGGCCTGCAGTCACTGGACAAGCTGGAAGCAGCTCTCCAGACCTCGGCCCGGGGCTTGGCGACAGTGCGGCTCAGTGGGGACCTCCAGGCGGCAGGGGGACTAAGCACATACAAGTGTCTGCGGTGGGCATGGGGACGCCAGGAGGCGCAGGGAGTCCCAGTGGCACCTGGGAGTGTCCACATCAAGAGGGCATGGGAAGGTCATCCCCAGGCTGAGGCTGCGAGGCCCCCCAGTGCCCGTGAGCTCTGGGCAGGCGGCTGGGGCAGCGGCACGCGGGGTGCCTTTGCGCCCGTTCTGCAGACCCAGCAGGCCACGCAGTAGCTCGAACTTGCAGAGGGTCCCTTCCTCCAGCAGCGTCTCTCCAGGGCCCTCTACTGAAAACTCTGCTGCTCACTTCAAAGAAGTGATCGGAGGGATTCCACCCATCATCCCCCAGCACAGACGAAGGATGGTTCTGGAGTCCAGCGACAAGAAAGTGACGAACAGCACCGCACTCAGCCAGGAGCACGATATTCACAGAGAACATCAACCCCGTGGAGCATGAATCCTTCCGCGTTTCTGGAGATGTTTTAACCTGAGGATCGGAGGGGCGCCTGGGTCGCTCAGTGGGTTAAGCGTCTGACTTCAGCTCAGGTCACGATCTCACGGCTCATGAGTTCGAGCTGCGCATCGGGCTCTGTGCCGACAGCTCGAAGCCTGGAGCCCGCTTCGGATTCGGCGTCTCCCTCTCTCTTCCTCCCCCGCTCGCGCTCTGTCTCTCTCAAAAATAAATAAACATTAAAAAAATAAAAATAACCATCATAAATAAACTGAGGATTGGAAAGCAGGACAGATTTTCTCCAAGACAGGCCTTTATTTCCACAGTAATAAATCGGTCGCTTAAAAACAAACCAGGGTTACCGTAAATTCACACTGAAGCATTTCCAGAAACATTTCAGAAGGGGCTTAAACACGCAGGCCCCAAGAAGGAGGAAGGCCAGTGCGAGGCGTTGGCGGCCTAACAGGGCTGGAAGTTAACCTGAACCAAATGGTCTGAGGCCACTGTCACACCAAAGGCAGTCGTAACACGGCCAACGTTTGAAGGCACCATAATACCACCGCACATTTGCACACATTTGCTCCTTACCCTGTGGCATAATCTGTCTCCACTCACTCGAGCTGTTGTAACAAAAGGCCACAGAAGGGGTGGCTTAGAAACAGCAGAAATGTATCTCTCACGGGCTGGAGGCTGGCGGTCCAAGACCAAGGCCCTGGCACATTCGGGGCCCGACTGAGGTTCTGCCTCCTGGTTCCGTCTGACACAGGAGGAAACTGAGTCTGAGGCTAGAACCCTGGTCTCCCGACCCAGGGCATCTGCTGGTTCACCTCATTGCCTCTACGAGTCCTGCGCCAAACTCCCCTTCCAGGAAGCCCTCCCTGACTAACCCCAGGCCGATATTTTCACTTGGCATTTCTGAGGAATTTGTAGCCCAGCGTTACCCAAAGCCTGAGCACAGCGGCTCCCTAACCTTCACTGAACATCAGAATCATCTGAGGACTTGTTAAAACACAGCTTCCGGGGTTGAGAGAGCACCCCCATTTCTCATTCTGTAGGTCTGGGGTGAGGTCTAGAATAACGTGCGAGTTCCCAGTGGTGCCGACGCCGCCGGTCAGGAGACCACAACTGGGAACCACGGCTTCAGGAGCAAGAGCTAAACCCACATCCTGGCTCAACCAGAGAGTTCAGCACACAAGACGCCAAATCTTCATTTTCTCAGGCAAAGACTCTCCGGCAACCGTGTTGTCCCACTTCCTCTGGACGCTCGAGGGTCAGACCAGGAACAGAGCAGCCAGCTGGGCGATGATCAGTGCAGCTCACACCTGCTCAGTGGGTTCACCCCTTCCTGAGCACCGTCTCATCTAACGGCCGTATGCAGAAGCGCCTATTTGGGGAGACACCCTCGTGACGCTCTTCCAATGTGAAAAAAGCAACTGGCCCCTTGAGACAAATATCCCTACCCAGAGTAACTTTTTATCTACGCAACACACATCCACAATGATTTCTCCTTTATAAGCCAGTTGCGGCAAATAAAAGCTTGGCAAACGTCTGCTTTTGCCATCAGCTAACTTTCTTTTAAAGAGAAAACATCCCCCTTTATAAATCCAAATTCACATACGAGACCACGCCCTAAAACTACCCATACGACATTCAGGACAAACTTCTTTCCAAAAGAGACACAAACGAGGAGCCCCCCCACATTGCCAGCAACCAGCAAAGACGTGTCTGGGGTGTCCCGAATATCTTGCAACAGTTTGAGCGCACATTTGAACATCAGGTAGGCTCACACAAAAATCCCCTTTCAAGAAAGGTGCCCTTTTCTTGAAAAGTGTGGGCTATAGCCAAGCCCAGGGTCTTCATTCATTCCTTCATTCCTTCATTCGTTTTCTGGTCCGTCTTCCTTTATTCTTGACAACAAGAAGCTGGACCAAGCACTTCCTGATTCACTCCCGATTCCACCGTGCAAACAACCAATGGCACCCACTCCCTCCCGCCCCGGCCCGCAACCGCTTGTGCTTGGAAGTCCGCACTTCTCTTTTTGTAGAACCACTCGGGCTTAGAAACTTGCAGTACAGTGGAAAAGAACTTAAATCTTCTTAGATGAAATGTCGAAAGGATGCGATGAGACCAGCCTTGTGACAACCGCCTGCTTCTTCAGGGCACCTCTCTTTCACCCTCAGCGGCTGAGCTGCCGTCCTGGGAACTTGGGGTCCTGAGTCCCAGGCCAACAGGTGCCGTAAGCACAGTCACAGGATGTTTTGATAGGAGCTGGGAGAGCATAGGAAGGGAGAGCGCATTAAGGAAAAGGGGAGAGGGGCTGGAGGAGAGAAGAAACGGGCAGAGGCTGAGGGAAGGAGGGGTCCGGAAGGGGAGACCTACCAGCGCCTCTTGAGGGTTAAGTATCCAACGCACCCAGTGATCACAAGGGACACCAGCACGGCCACGGCGATCAGCCCCATGGGGGACCCTGCGTGGGGAACACAGGCTCTCAGTGCAGGACCCCTCTCTATCCCAAGGCCCGCGGTCTAAGCCCGTGTGAAGGTGCCAGGTGGCCCCCACGGGCGCCCATTTCCCTTCCTCTGCAGTCTGGAGACCCCATGTCATCTCAGGGACTGGGCGCCCCGACCCCTTCGCTCCAGCGCACGGCGGGACGGCACACAGGGGAAGGGCGACCGCTCTGTAGCCGGGACCTCAGTCTAGATCCAGTCTTCCACCTCCCACCATGAGACAGTGAACCTGACCCAGCTCAGTCTCCACGTCTTCAACTATGAAATTACAAGAAGGGCACCCGTTTCAAAGGAGCCGGGGACAAGTGGACACCACGCTGTGCACAGTCAGGAAGCTCTCAGGACCTGCCGCTCCCTTGTGCCCCCCTCCCCAGCGGTCTCCTGGGGATGACTCCTCTGAGACTCTTTATTTACCATTACCACCTACTTCTGGACCTGCGGGTCTTTGGTCTCTCTTTCTTCCTGTATGTGGAACATTGGTCTCAATCCTTTTTGAGTTCCGACTTTGTTCCCCTCCTTCCTATATCTGGAATCCCCTCCTTCCAACCCTCCTGGTGGGCGGGGGCTCATCTTGGAAACTCCTCTATCCTTGTGTGTGTCCAAACCCACCCCCGGCCAGTGCCTCCCTCTATGCCTGAGGACCCTCTTCTCCGGGCCCTGCGGGGCACCAGCCCTTTCTCACCCCAGTGGAGGACCATGTCCCGGCCTCCTAGACTGCTGTGTCTCACTCGGCAAGACAGGCCGGCCTCCTCCCCGGCCGCCACGTCCAGGGTCACCCGAAGATACCACGTCTCGTCAGCGTGGGGCAGGACGTCGCCGCGCCGGGTGCCCGGCTGCTCCTGCTCACCCCGCATCCACGTCACCCACACTGGCTTTGGGTAGAAGCCGGACACATGGCACACAAGAAGCAGACGGCCAGGACCGGGACTGGGGCCAGTGGACAGCCAGGCCTCGGGCTTCACTGTGTCCAACAAGGAAACGGGAGTGGGGGGGTCTCAAGGCAGGAACTCCGCATCCGACGTTTCCACCTCTGGAGGTGAAGTCCGTCATGACCTATCCATCTGTGTTGGCTTCTCCAGGAAAGCCACTGGACCCAACCGCCTCCCCCGTCTCAGGCTCCCATGAGGGCCCTGCATTCGGCTGTCACACGGGTCCCACCGCCTTAACTGTTCACCTGCCTTCTCCCCCTCCCCTCAGGTAGATTGCCTGTTTGACCCTCAGTGTTTATTTAATTCGGATCGCGGAACCCAAAGGGTGCTCAGAGAAGGTCTGTGGGATGAATAAATACCCTCACACCTTCTCCCCGCCTTCCTGAGCTTCCCCACTCCCACCCCCACCCCGAGGATGACCTAAGGGCTGTGAGCTCCGGGAGGGAAGACCCAGGTGGAGCCCAGGAGAGGAGGGCAGGGGGGAGAGGGGGCGGGCTCACCTTGCTTCTCCAGCTCCGACTTCCCTGCCTCCAGGATGTCCCTGACAAACAGGGGGCAGGTATCATTGAGGAGCAACTGTAGCGTTTTCCGGGTCCCCTGGTCCTCGTTGAGCTTCCTGGAGGCCCTGTCTGCCCAGACGGGGGCACTTGGGGCGGGCACCCAAGAAGTGCCTCGGAAACGGAGGATCTCCTGTCCTTGGAAGGCCGCCTGGAAGAAGCTTTGCGACGTGTTCCCGGGGAGAACCTCACAGCCAGCGGACACTTGGATCTCAAAGGGATCTGGGAAGACGTGGAGAAGGAGGGCCGAAAGGGTTAGAGGGAGGCGGGGGAGGCGTGCGGGGTCTCTCGGGGGACCCGGAGTCTGGGGCAGCGCGCGCAGCGTGAGGGTCAGAGGCAGGGAGCGCGGAGGATCCCGGGAACCTGGACCGGGAGGCGCGAGCGGGGAGCCCCCGGGGTAGGGGGGGACGCCGGGCCCGGGGTAGGGGGTACGGGGGCACGCCGTGCGGGGGGAGGGGGGGTAAGGGGGATGCCGGGCCCGGCGGGGAGGGGGGAGGGAGGGAGGAGGGAGTGGGAGGGGACGCTGGGCCCCGGGGATAGGGGTTAGGGGGGCACGCCGGGTCCCCGGGGGGGGGGGGTGGTAGGGCGGACGCCGGGCCCCGGGGATAGGAGGTAAGGGGGGCGCCGGCCCCGGGGGGAGGGGGCTACACCGGGCCCCGGGGGGAGGGAGGAGGGGGGACGCCGGGCGGGGGGGGGGGGTGGAGGGGGCGACGCCGGCCCGGGGCGGGGGGAGGGGGAGGGGGAGGGGGGCCGGCCCCGGGGGGCCGCCGTCCAGCTCACAGTCCAAGCGCAGCATTTTGACGAACTCCTGCACGTCGCGGGTGAAGCTCCTGCGGTACACGCGGAACAGGTGCTGCAGGTCGTCCCACTGCCGCTGGCCCCACGAGCCCCGGGCCCAGGGCTTGAGGAAGCGCAGGGCGTCCGAGGCGCCGCCCCAGCGGTAGGCGCGCAGCCCCCCGACCAGCCCCAGGCCGTCGGAGCGCGCCCAGCTGCGGTTGGCGAAGGCCGACATCTGCAGGCACCGCAGCTCGCCGGCGCCGGGGGAGCGGCCGGGGCAGCGCGCGGGCAGCCAGAGCCAGCAAGCCAACAGCAGCCACCCGCCGGGGCGGCGGAAGGGCGGCCGCCCCCCGCGCGCGGGGCCCCGGGACCCGCGGTCTCCGGCGCCCCGCGCGCGCGCCGCCCCGCGCGCCCCCAGGGCTTCCACGGACCCGGGGGAAGCCCCCAGGGCAGCGAGAGGCCGCGGCCGCCTGTGGGCGCCGGGCTCCGACTCCGGACTTCCCTGCCGGCCCCGGGCCCGCCCCGCGTCCCGCCCACCTCCGATTGCCCCTCCTCTCGCATCTCCCCTCCCCTTCCCCCTAACCCTGCCCCCCCGGCCCCCCCCCCCCCGCCCCCGACCCTTTCCCTGGCTCCCCGATCTCTGATCCCCTGCCCTCCCCCATCCTCCCTCCTCTAGTCTCCGATTCCCCAGCCCCCTCGTCCTGTCCCCCAGTCCCTGATCACCCTTTCCCTATTCCCCATCCTCCCCCATCTCTGACCCCCCCACCCCCATCCTCCCCCTCCAGTCTCTGATTCCCCCCTCCTTCATCCTCCCCCCTCTAGTCTCTGATCCCCCCATCCCCCCATCTCTGACTCCCCCCACCCCCATCCTCCCCCCTCCAGTCTCTGATTCCCCTCCCCCATCCTCCCCCCTCCAGTCTCTGATCCCCCCTCCTCCATCCTCCCCCTCCCATCTCTGATTCCCCCATCCCCCATCTCTGACTGCCCCCTCCCCATCATCCCCCCTCCAATCTCTGATCCCCCCTCCCCCCTCCTCCCCCCTCCAGTCTCTGATCCCCCCTCCCCCCTCCTCCCCCCTCCAGTCTCTGATCCCCCCATCCCCCCATCTCTGACTGCCCCCTCCCCATCCTCTCCCTCCAGTCTCTGATCCTCCCTTCCCCATCCTCCCCCCTCCAGTCTCTGATCCCCCCTCCTCCATCCTCCCCCCTCCAGTCTCTGATCCCCCCTCCCCCATCCTCCCCCTCCAGTCTCTGATTCCCCTCCCCCATCCTCCCCCCTCCAGTCTCTGATCCCCCCTCCTCCATCCTCCCCCCTCCAGTCTCTGATCCCCCCTCCCCATCCTCCCCCTCCAGTCTCTGATCCCCCCTCCCCCCTCCTCCCCCCTCCAGTCTCTGATCCCCCCTCCTCCATGCTCCCCCTCCAGTCTCTGATCCCCTCATCCCCCCATCTCTGACTGCCCCCTCCCCCATCCTCTCCCCTCCAGTCTCTGATCCCCCCTCCTTCATCCTCCCCCCTCTAGTCTTTGATCCCCCCCTTCCCCATCTCTGACTCCCCCCGCCCCATCCTCCCCCCTGCAGTCTCTGACCCCCCACACCCCTATCTTCCCCCCTCCATTCTCTGATCCCCCGCCTCCATCTCTGATTCCCCCCTTCCCCATCCTCCCGCCTCCAGTCTCTGATCCCCCCTCCCCCATCCTCCCTCCTCCAGTCTCTGATCCCCCCATCCCCCCATCTCTGACTCCCCCCGCCCCCATCCTCCCTCCTCCAGTCTCTGATTCCCCAGCTCCCATCCTGTCCCCCAGTCCCTGATCACCCTTTCCTTATTCCCCATCCTCCCTCATCTCTGACCCCCCCACCCCCATCCTCCCCCTCCAGTCTCTGATCGCCCCATCCCCCATCTCTGACTCCCCCTGCCCCCATCCTCCCCCTCCAGTCTCTGATCCCCCCTCCCCATCCTCCCCCTCCAGTCTCTGATTTCCCCATCCCCCATCTCTGACCCTCCCGCCCCCATCCTCCCCCCTCCAGTCTCTGATCCTCCCTCCTCTATCCTCTCCCTCCCATCTCTGATTCCCCTCCCCCATCCTCCCCCGTGCAGTCTCTGATTCCCCTCCCCCATCCTCCCTCCTCCAGTCTCTGATCCCCCCCTCCTCCATCCTCCCCCTCCCATCTCTGATTCCCCCCTCCCCCATCCTCCCCCTCCAGTCTCTGATCCCCCATCCCCCCATCTCTGACTCCCCTTCCCCCATCCTCTCCCTTGCAGTCTCTGATCTCCCCATCCCCCATCTCTGACCCCCCTCTGCCCCCATCCTCCCCCCTCCAGTCTTTGATCCCCCCATCCCCCCATCTCTGACTCCCCCGCCCCCATCCTCCCCCCTCCAGTCTCTGATCCTCCCTCCTCTATCCTCCCCCTCCCATCTCTGATTCCCCTCCCCCATCCTCCCTCCTGCAGTCTCTGACCCTTCCACACCCCCATCCTCCCCACTCCAGTCTCTGATACCCCCTCCCCCATCCTCCCCCCTCTAGTCTCTGATCCCCGATCCCCCATCTCTGATCCCCCCTCCCCCATCCTTCCCCTTCCAATCTCTGACACCCCCATCTCTGATTCCCCTCCCCCATCCTCCTCCCTCCCCCATCCTTCTCCCTCCCCCACCGCCCCTTCCCTCCTCCAATCTCTGATCAATATCCAGAGTCTTCCACCTCAGTGTCCTTAGTCCCTCTTTCCTCCATCCATGTCCTTGCTCTCCTCCTCCCCTGACCCAGGCCTTCTAGGTGCACCTCTCCGCAGGCGTCCTCTCGGGGTCCCCACTGCCTATACACTCTCTCCTCCAGCTCTCACTCATGCTCTCCCTAGACGTGCCTCTCTGTTCAGAAAGAGACCACATCAAGATGTGCACCTGCACAGCACGGCACCCAGGGCTCACGCTGGCGATGAGCCACCGGGCAGACGGCAGCGAGGGCAGCCCCTCTCTGGCAGGTCAGAACCTGGACAGCACCCTGACACCTCCTCCCCACACCCCTTCTACCCAAAGGGCAGCTCCCTCCTGTAGTTCACCCTGCTGGAAACATCTTCCGAGTGTGTCCCCTTCTCCACATTTCTACCTCCGCCACCACCCTAACCTTCTGCTGGGTCTCCTGAAATAGGTTTTTTAGGAGAGAGACCACAGAGGTGGGTGGGGCCTACAGGGTGATGCCAAGCCTGACCTGGGTCGCCCTGCTGACCCCCTTCCACCCTATCCTTGCTTGCTCTGCGCCTTAGCCTAGCCAGGAGGCCTTCAGTTCTCCCACGTGCAACGCTTCTTCTTGCCCAAAGTCTTTGCACAGAGTTCCCTCTGCTTAGAGAGCTCTAGGCCCTCTCTTGCCCCATCCGCTTCTGATGCCTAGTAATTTCTACTCAGATCTCAGCTCAAAGGTCACTTTCTCAAGGGGTCTTCCCAGACCTCCCTGACCGTGTGAGCAAAGGCAGCCTTCCTGGGCCGCCAGCTTTGTCCCCCTCCCCTCCCTGCACGCAGCAGCTGGTGATGACAATGGGCATGCTCTCTGTCCCAGTCCTCTCCAGTCCCCCGCCCTGCTGAGCTGCCGCGGGTGCCCTGGGGAGAGGGGGCTGCGTCTGGGAGGTGGCCTCAGCCTGCTCAGTGGAGCCCCAGAATAGTTTGAGACCACACAGGAAAATTATTCTTGCTACAAGTAAGGGGCTAGTGATTAAATTAAGATATGAAATTGCCCAAGTAGTGGGGGGTGGGGCAGAGGTAGAAAGAAAAACAGTTTACAAGTCACTGCACAGAGTCTCTCTTGGTCTCCTCCAAATGTCCAGCCTCCTGTAAAACTCGAACCCTTGTTTAGTCCGTCTCTTCCCTCATCCCTCCATTCTGCTCCCACCCTCTGCCCAGATGGAAACGCACCTGTGATGTTCCAGGGGCTCCAGGCTCTGCCCCGGGGGAGGGGGGGCATAAAAATGGGGTTTATTGAAACAAAACGGGGCTTACACCGCGACTACTCTAGCAGAACTCTGGCCCTGACCCTTCGGTCGGTTTCTCTTTTACCCACAGCCAACACCCATCGCAGGAGACGACATGTCAACCAAAGTTCACAGCAGCCAGGGACACAAGCTGGAGGAAGTGAGAATGCAGCTGGGTCGCCGCTCGTGTCTGCTGAGCAGTTCCCTGCCCAGGACCACGAGAGGCTCTTGACATTTACCTTTCTCTTTTGCCTCTCACAACAGCCCGATCAGGTACGTGCCCTCATTGCCCAGATTCACAGAGGAGGAAACCAGGACGTGGGGATGTGCGCGAACCTCCTCGAGGCTACACAGCCCTGAGTGTGAAAGACTCGCCATATTTCAAAAGCTTCAACATGCAGAAGGCAAGATGGCACATTAATAATTTTTAAAATACTGATTGCGTGCTAAAACGTCCATATTTGGGGTATGTAGGGCTGAATATATTGCAGGCAATTGAACCTGGCTATTTCCACCTCTTTTCGCGTGACTACCCGGCACTTTTCAACCACATATGTGGTTTCCATTCTGTTGTTAGCAGTGATGTTCTGGGCTAATTTACAGGCTTGGGGTTACTCCCCCTGTGCACAGCCTCGCTCAACCCCCCGGCCCGACACAGGGTACCGCCTGCTTCCTTGCGGTCGGCCTTCTGTCCTGCGACCGACGTTTAGGCACCGCTGACCCTGCCACGCGCCGAGCAGCGCCAGGCCCAGAAGACATTGGCCGTGGTGACAGCGGGGCGCGTGGTGACGCTCGGCCTACCCAAGCTCTCCTCCGTGGATCCCACCTGCTGTTCTCCAAGAACCGGGCGAGGGGAAAGACGCTCAAAAGATTTGCTCGGTTGTCAGCTATTACAGACACTTTGTTCCTCCTCCGTTGCTGGAAGCCGAGCTATCCCAGCCTGAGTGGCAGGGCCCGGGCTCTCGACGGATTGGTGACTGCAGGGCGGCCCGCCGACAGTGAAGCTTCTTGTACTCCCGCTTCTAGGTAATTTGGCCTTAAAACTACCTGGGGTATTGTCTGTTGGGGAATTGCCCCGGCAGGCCCCCTGGGAAAAGAACCATTAGGGAAGAAGATAAGGCTCCGCAGGAAATTGTGCGGCCTTACGTTTAGCCCTTGCCATCCTCTATGGAGACTCCTCTACTTACGGGAAGGATGGCCGCATGCAATTGCCAGGAAAGAGGGCCTGTAAAGGCGAGACACATGGATTTGAAAGCCCCACTCCGGCAACTAAGGAGTGTGTCTCCGGGCACAGGTGACTTCAGCCCCTAGGCCCACCTGGCCCCCGGAGGCATTCCAGAGGATGACTGAACCTAGTGGCTTAAGCTACAGAATGGTTCATTGGTTCCTAGGTGCACTGTCTCTCTGAGAATGTGTGGGGCATGGGTTTCTAAGGCCTTTTCGGCCCCTTCCTGGCACCTCGGACCGAGGCAGACACATTGTTCTTCTGGCCTCATGTGGTTAGGAGGTCATGTCCCTGAAACTGTTCCCCTTGAGGTGCTGAGAAACGGAGGGCCTTTCACGAGAACAGCAAAGCAAATGCTTTCTGGATTATAGATAAACGCAGATGCATGATGGAATAATGTAAGAAATTAATCTATAATCAAAGGGTATACAGGAAAGTTAGGGGAAAATCACCACGTTATTTCTTAAAGGTTGTTTACGCATAGGACCATTTTCAAAATTTGGTAATGTTAGAAAAACATAGATGACGTATGTTACGAGGAAAACACAAGCAAATATAATGCCACGTTTACTAAAATAAATCGGCCAGTTCAACACACTGCTGTTGTCTGCGTCCATTTTTATTTTTTGTTTTTATTTTGTTTTTTTATTTTAGTTTTTTATTTTCTAGTTTTTTATTTTAGTTGTGTTTTATTTTCACCGATGCCATTCTTCCTTCGGGAACCCCTGGTTTCTGGAGCTGGTCTCCGGCACTCCGTAGCTTTTATTTTTTAGTTTATCATTAAAAATATATTGAAAATCGAGGGGCGCCTGGGTGGCGCAGTCGGTTAAGCGTCCGACTTCAGCCAGGTCACGATCTCACGGTCCGGGAGTTCGAGCCCCGCGTCGGGCTCTGGGCTGATGGCTCAGAGCCTGGAGCCTGTTTCCGATTCTGTGTCTCCCTCTCTCTCTGCCCCTCCCCCGTTCATGCTCTGTCTCTCTCTGTCCCAAAAATAAACAAACGTTGAAAAAAAAAATATATTGAAAATCGGGGCGCCTGGGTGGCTCAGCCGGTTAAGCGTCTGATCTTGGCTCAGGTCATGATCTCGGGGTTTGTGAGTTCAAGCCCTGCACCGGGCTCTGTTGCTGTCAGCGCAGAGCCCGCTTCGGACCCTCTGTCCCCCTCTCTCTGCCTCTGCCCCACTTCCTCTCTCTCTCTCTCTCTCTCTCAAATAAACAAACATAAGAAAAAATCTTTATTATTTAAAATAGCTGTGCGGATTAAGTTTTTATACACGTGCAGATAAAACTATGGGAAGGGGAAAGCTATAAAGTTCGCAGGGCTTTCTCTGAATAAAGACAGAAACAGGCGACTTGTGTTCTGTTTCAGTTTTATGACTCTTCTGAAATGTGCACAGTGCACGGGTGTTGTTTTCCTAATACAACACGGGAGGGAGGACAACTTCCATTCCTTCTCCAACAGCCAAGCCCGCTGAAGCACGGGAAGCAACGTCTGTCTCCCGTGCCTCCGCAGAGAAGGGAGTGTGGGTTTTCTCTGACTTCTGCTAACCCGAGAACATGATGCAACAAGCTGTTGGCTGATTCTCTAGAAGCATCTCGAGGAGGCGCGTCTGCAGAGGCCAGAGGACGTGGCCCGGGAGCCTGGGGACGGCAACAGGCATTCTGCAGAGGAGGTGGGGAGGGTTTCCCCGGTGGGTCTGCCCGTTCCAAGGACCCCATGAGGTCACAGAGCCCAGAAGGTACGTCCCTTCCGCTTGAGGCACCAGCCACCCCGCCCCAGCAGACACATGCATGACCAGACCAAGGAAATGGGGCATTCGAGAAAAAGCAGAGGCCCCACAGGCACCTAAGGACCAACACGGCCTCCTGTTCTGCCCCAAACACGCCTCCCTTGCCTTGACGACCCTGTGCGGTCAAGCTGCTTGCGAGTGAATCGCCACCGGGTGCCTCTGAGGAGTCGAGGTCCTCTGCATACGGAAGGGCAGAGGGGACAGCGGTGGCAGCGGCCACCACTCCGCAGACGCCTCCTGCCGTGTCCATATGCCCATCCCAGCAGGCCTTCCCTACGGACTGGGAACTGGAGGGACCTGCAGACATGCCCGTCACTCTGCCCCACCCCCAGACCTTGGCCCAGAGAGCAGGAGGGGAGGAGCAGTCCTAAGAAAGGCCCCGGTTCTCTCATCTGCTCCGTCACTTAGAGCTGGAGACTCGGGACACGTTGCTTGTTTCAGCTGCGGTCGACCGGGCCTAAAGGAGGAGGGTCAGGACCACCTTCCGAAGGGGCAACCTTGCACAATCCAGGAATGCTCCCTAGTGCAGGACCAGGCGAAGTGGGCCTCCGAGGTCCTGTCGACCTCTCCTGCAGCCCTGTCCTCTGGACTCCCCCACGACACTAAAATCCCCCTCCCCCCCCCCCCCCCCCCCCCCCAGTACTCCTTTGCATCAGAAGGAGGAAGGCCTAACTTAGGACAGGCACTCTCCTGACCGGCAGTTCTCTCCAAACACACACGCCCCTCCCTCCCCCCTCAAGGCTTGCTGGGACAATCCTAATTATGCTCTGGAACCTCACCAGCCTTCTTCTGCAGGCCTGAAATGCACATGTGGCCCAGGGGAAACTCTCAAGGGGCCTAGAAAGAACCCTTGCGTCTAAAAGAAGATAAAATGAATCGATTTGCAACAAGAAGAATTTCGACTTTGTAAGGCGTCTTGACAAATAGATCTCGACAAGCGGCAGCTCTCTTTTTAGGTCAACGGTTCCTCCCCTGCTTGCTTCTCCTTCCACTGTCCAGTTTCTTTTCCCCACAGTGTTGTTCTCCACGAGGGTTTCTGAAATCACTTGTGAAGATACGGTGTGCAGCCCCAGGGAGTTCCCACCCTGAGGGCGGCTCCAGACTTACTCACACTGACAGAAAGAGCTAGGGGGGACTTCAGCATCCAGCCAATCCACGCCTTTCATTTTTCAAGTGCAAATGACATGCATCCAGGGTAACTGCTTCCTGATAAAGACGCTGAGTCCCAGAGCAGTTGTTTTTTTTTTAATTTTTAAATTCTTTTTGTACATGTTTATTGATTTTTGAGAGAGAGAGAGAGACACAGAGAGAGACAGAGAGAGCAGGGGAGGAGCAGAGAGAGAGGGAGACAGAGAATCCGAAGCAGGCTCTGCATGGTCAGCGCACAGCCCAACGCGGGGCTCACACTCAGGAAGAGTGAGATCATGACCTGGGCCGAAGTTGGACACTGAGCCGCCCAGGCGCCCCTCCGGACCAGGCTAGACGCGAGTGTGAGAAGGGTAAAGAAAGACTGGCAAAAATAGAAGCCGTGGCAGAGAGCATGGTTTCGCAAGGCATCGGGCAGGTGAACGTGCGACAGGGTGGGGGCACGCCTGGCTCCGGGCACCTACACCTGTCGGGGAGGACACGCCAGAATTAACGGGACAGGAAACAAGCAGAGGGCCAAAACGAGGCTTTCCCGCCCCCCCTGAACTGGGGCTTCGCACCGACTACACAGCGTCAGGATGTGCGGGAAGCGGCACGACTTCCCGACGTTAAATGTGACCAACTGGAAACACAGCCCCCAAACTGAAGAGAGAGGGACCTCTTCTCAAACCTCCCTTCTTCGGAAGGCCGTGACTCAATGCTGACGGCTCTGACCAAAGCTGCCTGCCTTTCAACGCCGGCACCAGGCAAGAAGCGATTCCCCCGGGGAAATTCCATCTTCCAGTCATACCGACTCAAGACCCACAGAGTCCTGACCTTCCCTTCAATGAAATAAACGTCAAACTGGAAGAAAAACATGTAGGCATTTCTCACCGACCGGGATACCAGACGCAGCCATCCACGTGCAGCACGCTCCCCCGCGGCCAGTGGCGGGCAGGCTGGGCGTGACGCGGGCACGTGCGCGACCGCTCCAGGGTCAGGGTGACAACAGTGGGGGGGAAGGCATGGTCAGAGCTATGGAAAAACGAAAATGGGGAAGAGGAAGCAGGTTTACGAGGGACGAGAGAAGGTGCGGTTCCCGTTCACTGAGCTCTTCCTTCAGTGAGCATCTATCGAGCACCGAATATACCCCAGGCACGAGGAACACCACGGTGTCGAGGACACGGTCCGTGCCTTCGTGGAGCCTCCATTTGGGGGCATACACAGACACCCGAACCTGCAAATACAAGTGGGGACGAACAAGCCAGAGGAGAGGCCTGCGGGCTGTTGGGCTCAGGAGAGGCTTCCCAGAGTAATGACGACCAAGGTGGATGTCAAGGTGAAAGGCATTACGGACAAATCCCCTTTCTCCTCGGCCAATGTCTTACTTACTTTCATCTATGGCCGAGAGGACAGAGGAGCTGACCAAGGAGGCGGGTAAGAGAACCAGAGGCCAAGACAGGCAGAGGCCAGAGGGACAGCTGAACCCTGAGAGCCACAGGGGTGATGTCTGGGTCACGCACGGAGGCTGAGTGACAAACAGTGGAAAGGGGATGTGGGGAGCAGACACGGTCAGAGGGACGGCCGTGGCCGACCAGCTTCTTCAGCTCAAACAACTGCCACCCCCCGTCCACTGTTTTCCCTGGTAAACCAGCCAACATCTGCGGGTCAGGAGCAATTACCCCCTCGATGGCCGAAGAAAGCATTTTCTCTCTTCGGTATTTTGTTGGCTGCTTCTGTCAGGTTGTCTTGTCCCTAAAAGATGGTGGGAAAATGTGTGTCTTCCTTCTGACACACAAGGAGACCTGACACTCGAACGCAAAGTGTCCCTGTCGTCACCTGGACGGGCTTCTCCAGTGCTGAATGAGGGCAGAGCTGCGGCCAAAGTTTTTCCCAAACTCAGGACATCTACCAGCTTTTTACTAACGAGAACCCTGGCGCCGGATGGAATGAAGGTGTGGAAGCAGCTTTGCCACACCGGACACGTATTTGGGATTTTTTGCCTCACGCGGATTCTCTCGAGGCGCAGAAAGGACGGCAGGCCGACCCAGGCTCGTCCCCAACTCGTTCCTGCAGACTCGCTCCCCTGCGTGCCTCTTTCGGGAAGTGGCTGACACACCTCCCCCGGCAAGATGCCTTCTCTGTCTTTCGCTGGCTTCCTCCTGCCCCACTTTTCCCAGCGTGGGTGCCGTAGGGCCCGCACGGACCTTTCTTACGGTGCTTCGGTTCGCTCCGGTTCCCGGGAGACGCGCTCTGCCACCAGGGCTGAGCAAGAACAGAGGGGTGACAGGCCTCACACACGGGTTATTTTTATGAGAATCCAACGTTTCTCTTCTCAAGAATTTAAACCAAGGAAGAAAACCGAAATGAGGTCTGGTCAACCTTCCATCATCCATCATCACCGACGCTTTCGATTGCTAGCTTTCAGCAATCGCTACCCATGGGTTTTTTTTGTTTGTTTTTTGTTTTTAATTTTTTTTAATCTTTATTTTTGAGAGAGAGATAGAATGTGAGCAGGGAGGGGCAGAGGGAGAGGGAGACACAGAATTCGCAGCAGGCTCCAGGCTCCGAGCTGTCAGCACAGAGCCTGACGTGGGGCTCGAACTCACAAACTGTGAGATCATGACCTGAGCCGAAGTCAGACCCTCCACCGACTGAGCCACCCAGGCGCCCCAACTACGTGCAGTTTTTTAAGGGAAGCTCAGTACTTCCTTTCCTGCATCATTTCACACTTTGAGGGACACAGGAGCATTTTTCGGAAGCTCTCTGAAAAAAACAAGCGATGTCCAAAAGCGAGGCTGAAATGAGACTTTACCGGGAGATCGAATGACACCTTTCAGACTTCTGAAATCTCTTGGTCTGACAGTTGTATCTGAGACAAAAGTACGGTTAGAGTACCGCGTTAAGAGTTTACACAGTACGAATCAAAACAAGACCACGGTAGGTTTAAGATCGCAATGTCATAAATGCTGCTCAAATTCGGTTGTTCTCGTGATTTTTAAGCTGGAAATGTACAAAAGCAAGTTTAAATATTTGAAAGTTCAATCTCTTGCTGCCTTATGTTGCTTGACATAGTCATCTCTTCATTCCCACTGCGGCCACCTGACCCTCATTAGACACACGCTATGCACTCTTAACTATCCACTGAAGCAAGACTGGGCTTGGGACATACCCTTCTCACGCATTCATTCTCTCAGATACAGACACACTCGCCCATCGCTCCCTCGCATCAGCCTGCTGCTGGTAAGAACATGAGTCAGTGGTCCCGGACCTGCATGAACAACAGAAGGGCAGGGAACACGGAAACATCTGCAGAGAGAACCACACCGAGGGCACGACATGGTGGCCAGAGGCTGGGGACACAAAGATGAGTAAAATTAGGTCCTTTTACTGAAGAGGAGACAGGCTCAATGAGTTGTGTGACATACAACAAGTGGCAGAACTAGAATTCAGCCCCAGGCCCGACCGACTCAAGACCTGTGCTCGGAAGCACCATCAAGAGAGCCCTGCGCACGACCACCTGCAAAGGACCTACGGCCTAACAGGCAGAGACAGAAGGAACGGGCCCAGGGAAGGAAACCGTCTGTCACGGGCAGGAGAGGAGGGCCGTTCAAAGCTTCTTGGAAGACATGCTCCTCCAGCTGAGTTGTGAAAAACCGGCAACTGTAGGAAGGCCAACAGGTTGGGAACGCACTCCCGTGCTGCTTACTTCCTAGTTTGGGAAACAGACAAGAAGCAAGAAAACAACTTTTTTTAAGTAGCGGGAAATTGAGGACACAGGGGTAGAGTGATGAGGGCGCCATTTTAGGTAAGGGTGCTGGAGAAGGCCTCTCTGTCGAGGTGACTATTTGAGTACGGCCCTGAACAAAGTCATGTGAAGAAAAAAGAGTATTCTAGGGAGTGTGTGCCTAGCATGTTCACAAAACAGCAGTGAAGTCAGGGGACCCAGAGCAGAGTGACCACAGGAAGAGAGCAGGAGGTGAGATCCCAGCCGGAACAGCATCAAATCATGCAGGGGCTTGGAGAGGACCACAGTGTGGTCAAAGACCAAGTTTCGCCTCTTTGTGGTGGGCGCAAGGAATGAAAGGAAGCTGTATGAGTCATGAACAACCTCAGAGGTAAGTCTACCGCCCACGTGTATTGCGAAGCATTCAACTGAATAATCATAGTTATGAAAGTACTTATTCTTTGGGAATCCCCCGTCGCTCGCTCTCTCTCTCTCTCTCTCTCTCTCACACACACACACACACGCTGCATTGCCTCTAGTAAGCCAATTTAATATAGGTTGGAAAAAAAGATTTCTCAACAGTGCAAAAACATCTTTTGAAAAGGCAATTCTGTTCCAGCCTAGTCAAACCACTAAGGCATGATTTAAACAACAACAACAACAACAACAACAACAACAACAACACGGGGGCACTACAGGGGTGGCTCATTCGGTTAGGCAACTGACCCTTGATTCGGGCTCAGGTCATGATCTCAGTTTGAGTCCCACACCGGGCTATGCACTGACAGCGAGGAGCCTGCTTGGGATTCTCTCTCTCTCCCTCTCTCTCTGCGCCTCCCATGCTCTCCCTCTCTCTCCCTCTCTCTCTCTCAAAAATAAATAAAAAATAAACCTAAAAAATAAAAATAAAAACAAGGCTAAGGCATATCCTCCCATTCATGCAGGGCTCTGACATCCCAGATCAATGGGTCCCTCCTGACTACTGTTTCCGCGAGATTAACTTCCAATTCAAACCTCCCATTCCTCCCGTTACTAAACAAGCAGCAGTGTATTGGGGGCCGCGCGGCACTCCAGGATTCTGGGGCGCTAAGCACGAAAGACCGGCAAGGGATTCCCGTACAAGAAGTGCCTAAATGCTCAGGGCCAGCGCAGTCCTGGGATGAGAAAGTCCGCAGGCGTTTCGCACAGAAGAATGAGGCCAGGCATGGAGCACCCTGTTAGCAAATCCCCGCCTCCCCCCCCCCCCAACACGGCTGTCCCCGCAACACTTTCTGGTGTCAAAGTGACAAGGACAGCAAGATACAAAAGAGACAGCTTGGCTCAGGACAAGGAGAGAAGGCAGCGTGGGAGCGGGGAGAAGAGCACGGAACAGAGGGAGCTGCGAAGAGGCAACATACTTGGGAATGAGCAGAGGAACACACGGAAGGTCGGGGAGACACTGACGCCTCCCGCCCTTTCCGGGAGGTCTGTGTGGCCCCCCGCTGGGCCTGGGGGGTCTGGGGCTGGCGCTCCCCGACACTGAGTGCGCAGAGCCCCTCTCACAGCCAGCGCGACATTCTGCGGAGGTGGGAGGAGACAAGGTTTGCTTTCTCTTCTCTCTGAGCGAGGGTGACCGTCTATGGCCAAGGATGGCCCATCGGACTCACGAAGCAAAGACGCTGCAGAGAGACGGAACCAGAGCCTCATCAGAAGGGAACAAAACGAAGCGCGCTGCAAGGCTGCTCAACGGGGAGGCTCGGATCCGCCCGCGCTCACAACCCGGGCCGCGGGACCCTCCCCCGGAGCCCCTGGCCCGCAGTGAGGCGCAGTGCCCACGGGAGACGGTCCTCTCGAGACGATGGGGCAGGGCTCCGGGAGCTGGGTGCGAGGAGGACGGCCAAGAAAGAGAACCTCAGGCTGGTCGGGGCCAGCCTGGAAGACAGGGGTCTGCGGGTGACAGGGGCTGACGGAGAGGGTGGGACCAAGCGGAGGCCCTTGCACGAAAAGGCAAGAGCGAGGCTCCAACCGAAAGAGAAGCAGCAGGACCACGCCGCAGCCCCGCCGCTATCGCACACCCGGTTCTCCGGTGCAAACGGCGTATCTGCGCCAGGTCTGCCCCAGAGGCTTCAAACTTTCGTCTCCAAAAGCCTACCGCCGCCCTCTGAACTACAACACCCAACATGCTCCACTCGCAGGACGAACGACCCAGCCCCTTCCGCCCCCGCTAGCCAATGGGCTTCGCCAATTTCCTCTGGCCCGGGAGAGAGGGCGCTTTCTGCCCCGTGAGCCGCTCGGTTTGACCCCCCAGGCGTTCCAAAAGTGTGGTACTGAACACGAAACCAAAGGCATAGGACCCAGAGCTAAAGGCGGAGTCTTCGTCGGCGTGGATTCCACTACGGAACATGGGCCGCTAGGGCGGACGGACAGTGCCACGCCACGATTTTGGGGTTCCCTCCCCGCTTCTTCCGGGGCGCGCCTTCGTCCTGTGGCACAGGCGCACTCCACCTCTTGGGGGCGGGTCTCGGACCCGCAGCACACGCGCATTTCCCCACCTCTTGGGGCGGGCCTCGGACCTCCCGCACATGCGCACTTTGCATCTTCTGCTGGACGGTCCTCCGAGCTGAGAGGCACGTGCGCGCTTCCCTGCCTTCCCAGGGAAGCAAGTTGAGACACGACCCCTCTGCTTGTTCCCGGTGCTGTTCTGCAGGTATTGTATTTGGGGTAATGCTGTCCTTTCTTTAATTCATTTTTTTTTCTTGTGTTGAACTTCAAGACGCAGCAATGAAATGTTCTTAAAAGAGCCCTAAAGCAGGGGTTGCAATCTGGCCTGTGTAACAGAGCAGCGGTGGGGTTGGCAGTCACCTGAAGGTCCGGCCCTGGGCCGCTGGTCTCTGAGGCTGGGAGGGAACGAGGCTCCGCCCGCCTTCGCGTGCTGGGGGTGCTATGGACCCAGGCCTGCCGCCCCCAGCCTCCAGGCCCCTGGGCCACAGGGCCCGAGAAGCGAGCAGGTGGCAGCGTCGGACGCCATGAGTATGATCTGCACGCCGGACAGCGTTGCTGGGGCCGCTGGAAGGAGCGACCAGGAAAGAGAAGACAAGCTTCGTTGGCCCCTTCTTCTGTACCTGCAACTCCTGATAATTCCCCTCCTACGTACCTTCCCATCTGACCACTTTTCTCCATCCCTACCGCCATTCACGCCATCTCGTTCAAGCGATTTCCCTGTGTCCGGTGTCCCTGTGGGATCAGGCTAAAATGCAAATGCGAGCATTAAAACATGCCATAGGCTCCGTCACCCCAGCATAAAGTACGCACACCTTAAGGCTGGGTGGCCTGGCCACCTCCTACAGCCGTGCTCTCCCACCCTATGGCCTAGTCATCCTTAAATACCAACAGGACCTTTAACCCACCAGGCTACGTTTTACCCCAAGGGCTTTTTTCACATAGAAGCAATTTTATGAGCGTCCTGAGCTCTGCTGAACACCATCCTGACTCGGTTTCTACCAGAGTCTCCTACCAACGCTCTGCACTCCCTGCCTGGCTCTGACAGATTCTGCAGCTTTCTGATCCCGTGGTTACCAGAAGTGCAGCGTAGGTAATCCGCTTTAAAACTTCAGCCTCACACCAGGCCGTACATTCCTTCCTTCCCCCCCCCACCCCCCGCACCAGCCAGGCTTCCGCTGTGGGACCTGTTTGGGGGGAACTGGTGCACTCTGTGTCCTTCAGTAGGAGGCTCACTAATTTAAAGTACTTGCTACGTGGGGAGCTGGAGGAAGCATTGGGGAAGGTGCGGGAGGAATGGCCAGGAGTGCTTTTACCTAACTGGGCGTGTAATTACAATCCTCTGTCGGTTCTCTGCCTCTCAGGCTAAGGCTGACTGGTCATGGATACCTTCCACTTGGAAGGGGCCCAGATGCCAGCTGTTAAGGGCACAGAGGTTTGTTTTGTGGAAGCTCTCCCCCACTGCACAATCCCAGATGGGGAATCTGCTCCAGCTTAACTGCTTCCCACAAGCCCCCCCGGTCCTGCCCTTGGTGGTACAATGAGGCTGTGCTGGCTACCGATTTTCTCGGGAGGGGAGCAGCGAGGTAGCCTGAGCCCCGCTGATGGCCACACCTGTTCACGTGACTTTCGGAAAACTCACAGATCTGTCTGCACCAGCAGGAACTCGTTCTCGTTGTTTGACTAGAATAGAAGGGAAATTACAGCTCCTGTCACTAGGCTGCAGCCTCTGGATGTGACATCCCTTCCTTCGTCTGTTCAACAAGCCACTATTAACTGACCTGGAAGGGATGAGGGGGATTTAATGCATGTCTGGCTGGGGCCCTTGGCGCAGTGAGGACGGGGTGATGGGTGATGGCGTATTCCTGTGCTCAAACACCAGGCAGAGTTCTCAGGAGCTAGCGCCTCCTTCCTTCTGTTCTCCCTCCCTGCACCCCCTCAGTGGGGCAGAAAGGACAAATTGTCCCATGGGCCCAGGGGAAATTGCTGCTTGGCCTTCAGAGCTCTGGGATAAAATTGGATATTGCTCCCAGGACGCAATTCCAGACGTCCAGCCCTCCCATAATATACCCCTGCCCTGACTTGTCTGTTCTCTCCTTCAAAATGGGGGCAGGGGCACCTGGGTGGCTCAGTCAGTTAAGCATCCGACTCTTGATTTTGGCTCAGACCCCGATCACACGGTTCGTGGGTTCAAGCCGTGCGTTGGGTTCCTCGCTGACAGTGTGGAGCCTGCTTGGGATTCTCTGTCTTCCTCTCCGTCTGTCTCGTAATAAATATTTTTTTAATGTTTATTTATTTTTAAGAGACAGAAACAGAGCACGAGCTGGGGAGGGACAGAGAGAGAAGGAGACACAGGATCCAAAGCAGGCTCCAGGCTCCAAGCTGTCAGCACAGAGCCCAACGCGGGGCTCGAACTCATGAGCCGCGAGATCATGACCTGAGCCGAAGTCGGACGCTTAACTGACTGAACCACCTAGGCACCCCTCTCATAATAAATATTTTTTAAAAATAAAATAAAACGGGGACAGCATTTTTGTCTGAAGAGCCAAGTTCCTGGGTTAACTAAAACATAAACTAACCCAGAACATCACATTCTACTGTTCATCCAACAAATACCTATTGAGCAATATTTATATGCTAGGTTTTTTTGGGGGTGGGGGAACTACAGTAAAGACAATTCCTGCTCTCAAGTCACTTACAGTCTGGGGCGGAGATGTGAAGAAACAGTTTGAGCACCAAGTACTCTGACAGAGCACGCGCATGTGGCTTGGAGGAGATACAGGTCGGGATCCCAAGGAAAACAGCCCCGACTCAGCCTTAAGGTAGGAGCTGAGCATGCAGAGAGGCGGGAGGGGAGAGAGGCTTTAAAAAAAAAAAAAAAAAAAAAAAAAGCAATGATGTGATTTAGTGGACTAGGAGAGGAGAGGCCAGAGTCCCAGGCCTTTACTTATTGGGCCAGTGACTGTGTGCCCTTGGTCACCTTCTCCTGCCTGAGCTTCCTGCTCTGTTAGGTGAAGGAAGTGGACCAATGATCACAAGGTTCCTGTGTTCGCTTCCTGGGGCTGCTGTGACAACCACAAACGTGGTGATTGAAACCAACAGAAATTCATTCTGTCACCAACTGGGAGGCTAGATGTCTGAAATGGAGTACTGTGCTTCCCCCGGAGGCTCTGGGGGAGAATCCATTCTGTGCTTTTTCCAGCGCTCGGTGGCTGTGGTGGTTCCTCAGCCCGTGGCCTCCTCTCTCTGCTCTGTCTTCACATCTCCTTTCCTCTGCATGTCTGTCTCTCCCAGAACTCCATCCTTCTCTCTCTCAACGGCACACGTGCGATTGTGTTTGGGACCCACTAGGATAACCTAGGAGGATCCCCTCTTCTCGAGATCCTTAATTACGTCTTCTGCGCATATGGTAACGTCCGCACTTTCCAGGGAATTGGCACAGATATCCTGGGGGTGGGGGATCCATTCACAGACCTTTACAAGTTCACAGAGACTGGGGAGAACCACCTTGGGAAAATCTGCGCTGCCCTGCATTCTCCTCCCCACTTCCCTCCCTTTTACCCTAGCTCTTATTTAAAATAACCTACATTTGTATACAGTTTTATGGCTTAAAAGGTTATTATGCGTTTATAAGCTCATTTCGGTCCCATAAAAACCTATAAATTTTGCCTATAAATTATCCCTATAATTCCATTGGCAAAGAGTAAATGGAGGTTCATAGAGATTATGTGACCTGACCAAGGTCACAAGTGCTGGAAAGAGTGAGCACTGGGCTCCAACCTGAGTCTTTGGCCACAACTCCTGTGGCTCCTGCCGTCATCACCTGCCTGAATCTTGACAGGGCATCGAGAGGTTCCGAGACCGGGACTGGGAGATGCCCTTGGAGTACATTCAGCTCTCCCTGCTCCTCCTGCTGAGCACAGCTAAAAACACTGGGTGTTTTCTTTTTCTTTTTTTAATTTTTTTTTTAACGTTTATTTATTTTTGACACAGAGAGAGACAGAGCATGAACGGGGGAGGGTCAGAGAGAGGGAGACACAGAATCTGAAACAGGCTCCAGGCTCTGAGCTGTCAGCACAGAGCCCGACATGGGGCTCAAACCCACAGACCGCGAGATCATGACCTGAGCTGAAGTCAGCCGCTTAACCGACTGAGCCATCCAGGTGCCCCAACACTGGGTGTTTTCTATAAAACCAGCGTAAGAAGACCCTGAAAGGTGGGAAGAAGAAGGCAGACTGACTAGGGACCTTGGAGCCCGAGGAGGGACATGGCAGTGAGTTCCCTGGGTTTTCTTTTTGTTTCCTACATCCTGGACTGGGTGCTGGAAAAGCAACCCAGAAATGCCAATGGGCACAGACAAAATAAAGTCTCAAGAAAAGCCTGCTTGCTTTCTCTAGCTGGAAAAACAAAACTAGGAAAGAGGCAATCCAGCAAGACATAAAAGTTTTGGACAATAATTGCCCTACCCTAGCCAAATACTATGGAAAAAATCATGGCCCCACCTCCACCACATAAGCAAAGACCAAGTGGGGACCCCAGGCCCCCACCCTTGCCCAACTGTAATGAGGTACTCCTCCTCATGTCCCACCCCAGGCTGCTAGGGTAGTGTCATAGAAGACACAGTGGGATCCAGAGTGTCATAGAAGACATCCCTGCCCAGAGGTAAGGAACTCCCCATCCAAGAGTTACAGGGTGCCCTTCCCTGTCCTGCCAGAGTGTCAGAGGAGGCCAACTGGGGGGATCTAAAATCCCATATCCACCCAGCAGTGAGGACTTACCTCTCTGTCTAACTGTGGTTTGACAAAGGAGGCTAAGTGGAGAACCCAGACCTTTGCCCCACCTGGCATTACTGGGGAGATGCCCCCACCCACAACTGGCATGATGTCAGAGGAAACTTGCTGAAATAGAAGATGTAAATAAGATCCAGAGTCTCCTAACACCCAAATGTCCAGAATACGATCAAAATCATACATCATACCAAGAACCAGGAAATCTCAAATTAAAGAAAAAGAAAAGAAGATAATAAGCAGATGCCAACAGCACGATGGTGCAGATATGGGAATTATCTGACAAGGATTTTAAGGAATCATAAAAATGCTTCAACAAGGAATTATGAATACACTTGAAACAAATACAAAGTAGAACATTTCAGTGAAGGGGTGCCTGGGTGGCTCAGTCGGTTAAGGGTTCAGCTCTTGGTTTCAGCTCAGGTCGTGATCTCACAGTTTGTGAGATTGAGCCCCACGTTGGGCTCTGTGTCTGGGCTCAAGCATGGAGCCCACTTGGGCTTCTCTCTCTCTCTCTCTCTCTCTCTCTCTCTGTGTCTGCCTCTCCACAACTAGGAAGTTGAGAGGACTCTCTCAAAATAAATAAACTTAAAAGAAAATCTCAGTGAAGAAATCAATGATATAAAGGAGAACCAAATAGAAATTCCAGAACTGCAAAATATAATTACCCAAGTAAAAAAACTCCAAGGAAGGGAGGACTCAACCTCAGAATGGAGGGGGACAGAGGAAAGGATCCATGAACTTGAAGATGTAACAGTACAATTGAGCCAAGCTGAACAACAGGAAGTGGGGTAAGAAAAACAAACTTCGGTTTCTGAATCATCATGTCTTGCAGTTGAAGCAAAAAATATAACATTGCTGAATGTGATTTTCAACATATCCAGAGGAAATACTTAAGTTATACTGCAAATGGATAAGGGTGAAGGAACTGAGAGGGAGGTGGTACTTTTTCTACACTTGTCTCCAACTGGTAAGCAGTGGACACCACTAGGTCTTCATGATGACAGAGTAATTCTGTATCGTGATTTCAGTGGTGGTTATAAGACTCTGCATGGATGATAAAATGCCATAGAACTCTATGCACACATTTGCCCCAATGTCTGTTCACTGGCTTTGATTTTGTGCTATGGTCGCACTCCGTTACATGGCTTCTCTCTCTACTCTCTTTGCAACTTCCTAAGTGTCTGAAATGATTTCAAAACGAAAAGGAAAAAGATAAGGGGATTGAAGGGGCATCTTCACAAGCAATGGGGAACACTTTCCATTCTAGAGGCCAGGCGTGAAGGGAGGCGTGCTCAGAGGACAGAGGTTTGCAGACCAGAACCTTCAGTTCAGACCCAGCCTCACCCTCAAGTGACATCACAAAGCCTCAGACGCCCCCGCCCACCACCCAGAAGTTTTATCAATTAAGCCATCAGCTCAGGACTATATTTGCACTGGAAGCTGTTGTCCAACCTGGCCAAGCACACTTCTCCTCTCCCTGTTCAGTTATGTCCGAGAAAAATGGCGCCATGCAAGCAACAGGGTCGACAGACATGTGACTGCAGCTCCTCACCCACTCTGAAGATATAACAAAGCTGCCTGGTTCTCCTGGTGCGTAGTCGTTGGGGGAGTCTGCTCATACCACTTAGCTCAGCCCTCTCGGAGAACCCTATGTCTTCCTCACAACTCCCAGCCTTCCTGTGGGACAAGAGCACACTCACCACCGCCATATCTGACCCTGCTCACCTGGTAAAGGTTCTCTTCTTCTTTGCACTCCTGATGACCCTAGTCACTCTACTCATCCTGGTCTAGAAGGTAACCAAAGACCGAGACAACAAGAACAGAGAGCCAGACCCGAGAAAGGAAGATACTCTGCTGGCGTGAAGGTGGACAGTCACTGCCAAGGACTCCATTGAGGGGAAGACTGGAGGCTCAGGAGGCAGCGCCATCCCGGAGCCAGAACCTGAGGAGGAAGAGCTGCTTTGCGGGGGAGGTCCCCCGGGGAGGGGGGGTCCCCCAGGGCCTCCCCCTCCTCCACCACCACTTATGTAATTCACACTCATCTTGCTGTTCTCTGGCTCATCCAGGCTGCCAGGTTTGAATGTCTTCTCTCTGTGGATCTTCTAGACTGAAATTATAAATGGCTCTTGATTTCTGCATTAACCGAGGAAAAAACAAACAAACACGTGGAGAATTAAAAATTGATTACAAAGCCCACATCTTCCTTTCTAAACTGGGCAGGTGTTGACTCTGGGATATTGAAATTATTGGGAGCTCACAGCATCTCTGACTATATAATGAAGCTATACCAGAAGCTCGGTTCCAGAAGATCCTTGAAATAGAACAGCTCACCTACTCCAAATTCTAGGTAAAATGCTCCCTCCTCTTCACCTAATTCTAAGAATAAAAAGTATTATTGCTCTCAAAAAATGACGGGAAGTACCAAATACTTTTCTTTCTTCTCCCCCATCCTCCAACTTTATGGGCTGACAAGCTTTAAAAATATCATTTTCTAAAATAATAATTTCATTTTTAAAAATCTTTTCTGGGTTTGGAATGAATTAACTCTCTTTTCAGATGAAATCCAAATTAAAGAGGCAGCATTTTGAAAATCCGTACTCTCACTCAGTTAGGCTTGGGTTACCCAAGGAGCATCCGACCATTTGCCTGGAAGGAATTAGTAATTTTTTTGGAGAAAAACCTCTACGTCCAACCCCATCGTTGACTTCCTCCTGGAAGCAGCCTGTCAGGTGTTCCCTTGTCTCCCTCCACGTGCACTTGACTCTGGGGTCGAGAGCCAACAGCCCCTTCCTCAAAAGCCTTCCCCATTGCTTAAAATCATGGGACTATGTGTTCAGCTGTCTCAGAGCACACGCCCCCCCGTCCTGCCCCCCCCCCCCCGGTGTCTGGGCTGCATACTCTGCATGTGTCAACCACAGGTCATCCATGCACTTCCGCTATAACCTGTAGAAATTAAGGAGCTTGGTCACTTGGTGCTGAGGAGAGGTCAGTATTGCTGCCAGATGCAAGGGGAACCCCCCCCCTCCCAGGGCAGGGAGTGTTCCCACCTGCTTCCTCGACTGTCTGATAGGTGGTGCTTGTCTTGTGGCTGACCGACTTTAGTGGAGACAGATCACAGCTGGCCAGCAATGGGGCTGTAAGTCTCACGGCCAAGGAAGATGTATCCCTCTCTCCTCTGCAGCATGGGGCTCTTCCTCAGAGGCGGGCTAGCGTTCCTCTCCAGCTGGCTACCACGCCCCGTGTCCGTCCAGCACGCCAGCTTGGGAAGCACAGGGTGTGAGGGGGTGTTGCCTTGAGTGTGCATGGTTTCCACGCATCGTTCTGTCGAGAAGGAGCTCCACGAAGGCCTTTGTGCCTCCAAGTTGGCATCAGGGTCCTCAGCACCCCAACACTCTGCAGATGTCTCTCCCCTATCCTGAAAATGCCTGTACTTATCCACCAGATGTTTACTGAGCTCTCGCGAAGAATCAGGCTCAGTCCTGGGTGCTGGGGCTGTGAGAGGAAGGGCCCCCGTTTTCTCTCTCCTCGAGCCCATCCAGCACCGTGAGAGATAGACGTCCATGAAATGATCGCATGGGTGAATGCTTAATTATATAACAGAAAAGTGCCCTGGAAGAGAATTGGGCTTTCTGGGGGCATGTATGGAGGCGTGTATAGAAGGAGCCTGGCTGGGGCTGGAGAAGGTGCGCCTGGGCACAGGAGCCTGGCTGAAGGGTGGAACAGGTGGAAATTCTGCACATAGGGATGCAGGCAGGCGGCCCTGCGTTCCAGAGTGAGATCAGCATGTGCAAAAGCCCATAACCAGAGGGGTTGTTGTGTCAATAGTATAGAAAGATGGGGCCTTGGGAGCACAAAAAGCAAGGGCCAGAATAGAAAACTACGAGCTGGAGACATAGGTGTGAGCGGAGCCCTCACAGCCAAGTGCGTCTATTACAGGCCACTCCCGGGGACCCTAAATTACCCTCCTCCCCAAGCCACTCACGTACCCCAGATCTGTTTTACTGACAAACCAACCGGGCTGCATTGCAAGCTTATGGCCACCCGATGGCAGCAAAGGGCCACACTAGGCACAGGGACCCTCCCTTCCCCGCTCAGAGCTGGATTGTCCTCCTTAAGGGACTGCCAACCACATTATCCACAATGGGAATCTCTTGTCCTCAAGATCTGCTGGCTGGCATTTTCATCATTTTTTAAACATACTGTGTAATGAGCATCAATTATATGCTGACTCTCAACATAACGGTATATCCCTTCTGCCTCCGTGCCCTGTGGAAAGGACACTATCCCTCCTACAGGCAGGAAGATGAGGTTCCGAATCCCAGAGAGGCTGCCACCTGCCCAAGTCTCACAGCAGAGCCAGATTATCGCCCCTCTCCCATGCTTCCCCGGAGCTCCTCGGAGAATAAGACAGCTTCTGCTTGGAGACAGCCCTCCTTCCCTATCAGAAGTTCCTCTCCTAAGGTGTCACCAGCACGAGTGTGTGTGGTTCTCTTGTGACTGGGGCGCCCTGCGTCTTCCTCTGCCTCTCCCACCTTCAGAGCGGTCTCTGCTGCTCCAGGCCTGCAGGGACCAAGCCAGCAGGTACCGATCACCATAAAGCATCCAGAGGGTAATGGGGACCCGAGGGAGGAGGCAGTGAAGGGGGAACTAAGATGCTGCTCCCTCCTCCAGGGAGCTACCAGCTCAGATGTGGCTGAGGACCTCCCTTGAAGCGGTAACAACCCTGGGTGATTTCAGAGAAAGGCCAAGCATGGGTGCTAATGGAATGCTGTAGGCATTCTGAACCCTGAGGGCCCTGTGGGCTGGATCAATCAGGGAGGGCTTTCTGAAGCAGGTGACACATTAGGATACCAGACAGGGTTTAGGAATCAGAAGGAAGCACGTGACACGCATGACAAAGGGACAAGGGACAGTGAGCCAGCCACACGATACATGTAGGGAACAGTGGGAAGTCAGGTTGAGAAGAGAGTATCTGCAGTGGTAAAGGCCTTGAATGCCAGACTAGGGTGTTCGATTTCAACCGAGGGACCAAGGAAGGTTCTCCAGGACGGGAGTGACAGGGAAGTCAGCAGTCCGAATCACCTGGCCTACTCGAGGCACAGGCGAGAGGAGCAAGGAGAGACTGCGTAAAAGGCTAGTTGAAATGTCCGCGGAACACTGAACTCTCCAGGTCCTGGTCCTTCTCTGCTTCTGAAAGCAGGTCACAGCAATGGGGACCTTCGTCCCGGCCCCGCCCCGGGCCCCCAGCCCGCCTCGGACCTGCCCCCGGCCCTCTTCCAGCTCACTTCCCGCCCCAGGACCCAGTCCCACCCCCCCGGCACTGCCTCAGCCCTCGGCCCCGCCCCGCGGCCCTCGGCCCCCGGCCCCGCCCCCCGGCCCTGCATCCGCCCCCCACCCTCGGCCCCGCCCCTGGACCGGCCCCGCCCCCCGGCCCTGCATCCGCCCCCCACCCTCGGCCCCGCCCCTGGACCGGCCCCGCCCTGGCCCTGAGGGCTGGAGGCTGAGTGCGGGCTGAACCCGGTGGTACCACTGGTTCGGGTGGGAGGGGCACCTCTTCTGGAAAGGTGTAGGACTCAGAGCTGTCTCCCCCAGAGGAGGTGGAGCAGAAGGAGGCCCCGCTAGTCTCTCTCCGCTCCTGTAGGTGTCAGTCCCGGCCCAGTGACAGGAAGACACCCCTGTGCGGGCCGCGGTCCCGAACGCAGAGCTGCCCAGAGCTGGGTCGGGAGCGGCAGAACCAGACGGCCTTGGGCCGTGGAGAAGTCCACCCACATGTTACAGAGAAGCCCCTGATGCCCAGAGGGGCCACCTGGGGCGCCAACCTAGCTCCACCAGCTCTCCTCACCCGCTGTGCAGCCAGGGGCACCTTAGTTAAGCCAGTGACTCTCAAAGTACCGCCCTGGGGTTCCTGGGGGCTCCCCAAGGCCCTTTCAGGGCGTCCACGAGGCTGAAACTACTTCCATACAAACATTACGATGTTACTTGCCTTTTACTTTATTTTGAAAGTAATCTCTACTGTCAACATGGGGCTCGAACTCATGACCCCGAGACCAGGAGCCGCACACTCCACTGAGGGAACCAGCCAGGCGCCCCTTATTCTCTCCTTTCTCACTACTGTCCTCTCATGAGCGCCCAGGGGAGTGTTTGAGCGGCGGTGTGACCTGAGTCCAGGAGGCCAAGTGTTGAAGAGATTTACAAAACTTGTACCATTCTGTCCTCAGAGTGCTTTTTGTGTTAGCATGTAATAAGTTTATTATTGTTATTTTTTATTTTTTGAAAGCTTTACATTTATTTAGAGACAGAGCACAAGCAGGGGAGAAGCAGAGAGAGAGGGAGACACAGAATCCGAAACAGGCTCCAGGCTCTGAGCTGTCAGCACAGAGCCCGACGCGGGGCTCAGACTCACGGACCGCGAGATCATGACCTGAGCCGAAGGCGGACGCTTAACCGACTGAGCCACCCAGGGGCCCCAATTATTATTTTTATATGCATTGGTAAGTTTTTTTTTTTTTTTTGATTGCCATTTGTAATACAGCAGGTGTGGATACAGAGAACCCCTGTCAGCAAAAGCTCCTTGGGGGTCCGCCTCAATTTGTGAGAGTGTAAAGGGATCATGAAACTACAAGGTTTAAGAACCGCTGATTTAAACCATGCCTCCGTTTCCTCCTCTGCAAAATGGGCATGACGCATCTGGCGGGGTGGTCTGACACCTCAAGTAGGACGTAGAAGGCCTGCTCCAAGCACCGTGGTTACTTAGCAACTGCGTTAGGAACAGGCGTTGGGTTTCTCGAGCCAGTGCCCTCTCCAGTATCCCCGCAGGGCTGCCCTTGGCTGGCTGGGGGCTTGGAGAGCCAGGAGCTGGGGGGCTGGAGATGAAGCTTTGTGGGGTGGGAAGGTGCTGAGCTGCTGCCAGCCAAGTCGGCCAGCACAAAGTCCCTCTCTGTGCCCGGGGCGGGCCCTTCGGGCAAGGTCACCGTGCGACGAATGACAATCCTACTAGATTGGAGTGCTGAGCGTCAGACGCCTGCTGGGGACACAGGTGAGACCCTCAGGGGTCTGTGCGCCTGTAGCTCACATCTCTCACCACCTGAGGGCAGCATCACCTCGGGGCCCCGGCAGAGAGGGCTCAGGACACAAAATGAGCTCTTGGATGGAGCTTCTCTGGACCGAGAAGTCACTTCAGCGGCTCCCTGAAGCCACTGCTTTAGGAGCTGTGACATTTCCCAGCCACGAGTAAGTAAGGGCAGCCGACTCAGCAACAGGGACGATAAATCGAGGATAAGGGAAACACCTGTGAAGAGTTCCAGCCAGTTTTCTTGCACGTAACAAGGAGTTCAATGTTACATTACCGCCCGTCTCCACAGATCTTGTGGATTTAAAGCTCCGTCCAAACAAGACGGCTCCAGAGGACAACCACACACACGTGACCCGGGAAACCCTGTGTTTTCCTGTTAATAATAACAAACAGGTGCACAGCACCTTGGCGCTCACGGGTCGCCCCCGAGAACAGAGAGGGAGGGGCTCGTGCTCTCTCAGTGGAGAAAACAGGCTCCAAGTGGGGACGCACGGCCCGAGGTGCCACAGCAACTCAGGGCAGAGGCAGATCGTGGAGTCTGAGGCTGCCATTCTTTGCTCTGTGTGCCCCCCAAAGACTGCGTGGCCCTCGACTCCCAGGGAATTACGTGGGTGGCTCCTTTGATCTATCCAGAGCCAAGGGCGCCTGGCCCCAACTCCCTCACCCCCAGTCAGTGCCAGTGGCCTTCCCATGTCCCGCCTGAATGGCAAGCCAACCTTTCTCTTCAACTCGAAGGAGCCACTGCCACTCCTCTGAGCCCGTTCCTTCCTGCCATCCGGCCCGAGTCCTAACAAGCAGAGTCATGTGCAGCCGTGAGCCGCACAGAGCCACGTGGAGCCACGGAGAACCATGCAGAGTAATGCGGGGTTACGGGGAACCACGCGGAGCCACGTCGGCATGCGGTGTGGAGGGGTGGGGACAGCAGGCCGGACAGAGGCCGCTGTGCTCTTCTCAGGAGAGGAGGGCAGGGGGCAAGGGGGGCACGGTGAGGCAGAGGTCAGCTGGGATCACGGGCAGGGGCCCCGAGGAGTGTGAGCCCTGCCTCTGCCGCCCACTCCTTCGGGGGCTCAGGTGGCTCATTCCACCTCCAGGTCCTCGGCTGCCTCGCTCATAAAACCACCTGTATGTTCCAGAAAGCCCTCCTGGGTAGAGCCATGCAGAAGGAAGGCGCGCGTGCTGGCCTCCCCAGTGGTCTACCCCTAAGTTGCTGTTCATTCATGTTAACGTGCGTTTTAGCCTGTCGCTTCTGCTCTCAACCTGAGATGCAGGGACAGGCTTTGGGGGGAGTTCTGGGGACTTGGGTGAGGGAAACCCATTTTCCCTAACTCTAAGCGAATCAAGGATTTCTCTCCTACAACCCCCACTGGTGTTAGCAATACCTGGGCTTCTGTCTCTCATAGAGACCAAGGTGCATTCACATTCTACCCGTGGCCGCAGGCCCCCTGGAATGCCATGCACGCTCATCCCACCTTGGAAATTATGACAGTTATTAGGTCCGCCGCTAGACCTGGCTGTTGAATGCATTATTGAAGAAGGTGGCAGATTACCGTGTCATAAATGTGTTTGTTTGTTTCGATTCTTTCAGTAACGGTATCTCAGTAAAATTGGCTTCCTTTGCAACCCTACACGTTTCAGTTCCTGCATCTGGGAACGTTGCCATGTAGGAGTCAAGGGCAGGCCGCCCCCAAATGGGCCACTTTGGCATCAGGACTATTCAGAAACTTTGCCCCTCCCTTAACCACACAGAAGGGTCTAAATTGGGGTCCTTCCCAGAATAAGGGTTATGAGCAGAGATAAATTCGATCTGAGTGACCCATCTGTATGGCAGGGCAAACATCTAATTACCAAACATCTGTTCTCCTTGTCGCCCTGTGAACTACTTGCCTCCCCTCGGAAGTCCCAGACCCCTGCCCCCTTCTCCTTAGTTCAGGGTGACATACTGACCTCATTTTGCCCGACTGTCTTCGGAATTTCCGTGTCTGCGTGGAGTCCCCATATAAGCGCTATTAAATATGATTTCCCCCTGTGAATCCGTCTCATGCCAATTGGACTCTTCGTCTGGCAGAAGGACCTTGAAGGGGACAGGAATGCTTGCTCTCCAACAGTGCGGAGGAGTCCATAGGATTCAGCAGATGCCCCAAAGGGTCCTGGGCACAGAAAAGTCTGGGACCCCTGACCCCAAACGGTCCTCCAGGGCGTCTGTGTCCAGCCAGGCTCCTGGCTCGGAGCTCCCTGTGTGCAGAGGGACTCATGGCGCGAGGCTGAAGGGTGAGGTGCCTCTTTCCTGAGCACCTACATGTGCCAAACTTGCTCATTACATCCCCACAAGGAATCGGAGAAGCGGGATAGACTGTGCATACTTCAAAGAGGGACACACGCAAAAGCTCACACAAGCGGTGTTAACCCTCTGCTCCTCTGTGTGGCCTCCCGGTCCCTCCACGGAGCCCCGTCCCGGCACGTGGCGAGCTGGGCCCTGGCGGGACCCCACCAGCCGTGTGATGGGCCATTCCCTCCTCCGAGAGCCTGAGTCCACGGTCCGCGAGGCCTCGTCGTGGGGATCGAGAGAAGTATGTGTGTGAAGGGCCTCACGTGGTCCTAGACGCGGGCTAGATCCCAAAACGTGGCCGTCCTCACTGTCACAGACAGGGGCCCAGCACACGGCATCAGGACATACACTCCTGTCCGTTTCGGGAATGGCGGGCCAGTCCTAAGGCCTCCCTCCCACCTGCAACTGCTGTCATCAGAAACGGCCCGGAATTTTGTTTGCTTTCTTTCTTGGCATCCATCACGTCGAAAGGCCAAATGGAGCTCCTGCCCTGCCCGGCGAGGACCCCAGGCTGGAGGGGGCCGGTCAGTGTCCAGCCGGGCCCGTGTGGTGGCTGAGGCATCCCCTCTGTACCTGACAGATAATTGAGCCAAGGCAAATGTGGCTGCCTTACCCTTCTCCCCCTGTGCGTGCCAGGAGGGGTGCGGCTGGGGAGCATGGGGGGCAGGAGGCCTGGCCCGTGGCCCCTTACTCACCTACGTGCCAGGGGGGGACAATGGGGCCCTGACTGAGGACTGGTCTCCTACAAGGTGAGACACAGGGACAGGGGCCTTCCTGTGCGGGCCCAAACCTGGTTGCTTTGTGGGAAGCCAGACCCCGGGGCTGTGGGCCACAGACTCGGGGTTCTCTGCTGCACCCTCAGAGCCTGGAGGGGCCCCAGAGGGAGCCAGGCTCGGCTCTGGGAGCTGACGGGAATCCCAGTCCCTCCCAGGGCGGCGGGAGGTGGAGAGGGGAGGCTCTCTTCCCTCCCAGGTTCCTGCCCCGTGCTCCCCACTCCCACCACCTCGCCTGTTTCCTTCTCTTTCCGATTAAAACCTTTTCTATTACGTGACAGGGTTTTTTTTTTTTTTTAATGTTCCCAGGAGAAATACGGGAGACAGTATATATAGCCTACGAACCTCCTACGCTGTTTTTTAAAATTAAAATGGTAGTGATTTTCACTGTAATCTTGAATTTATAATTATGTTATGTTGACCAGCAAGGAAGCTAATAGAAATAAATCAAACCTATAAACATATTAAGCGTGGTTTGGGGTTTTTTTTAAAGAGAAAAACAGACTGCTCAAGCCTAGGGATGCTACGGCTTCAGTTTTAAGCGCTCCCAGAGCTGAAGGAGGAGGGCCTTGACTCGCCCATCAATACGATGGGAAAATATGATCTTCCCGGGGGGTCCTGCTGGGCACAAGGCACACCGTTGCACGCGGCAGGGAGTTGTCGTCCCTGCAGCGTCCACTCAGCACCCGTGTGACACGTCAGGCCCAGCACACTTCTGGCACCGGCTGTGACCTGGTGTGGCCCGTATCCTCCCTGCGGAGCAGACAATGCAGGGTCCTCTGGGGGCCCGCCGAGGCAGGAGGGATCCCCCTCCTCCATGGAGGGGTGTGGGGAGCTGCTGTGAGGGGGCTTCTGCCACCAGCAGGGCCGTCTTGGGCCCCTCCAACGCTCTGAGCTGTACCGCAGCCTCTTGCGGGTCCTTCCCTGGGCCTCCCTGACCCGGCGGGATTCGCATCGCTCCCCGAGCAGGAGCCACCAGGCGGAGAAAGGACGGGAGGTTCTGTGTGCTCCCGGGCTGGGCTGGCCCCGCGGTGGCTCGGAGCAGGTGCCCGGCCACACCCAGGGAACTGGCCTCCTCCAGCTCTGCCCTCCCCCCACCCCCACCTTCCTCCTCCGTCTGGCTCCCGCTCACCCTTCTCTCTGCCTCTGCCTCAGGCCTGCTCCTTTGTTCTCTTTCCTGAGATCTGCAGCCCAGGAAAGGTTCCTCCTCCCTGTCGGCCCATTCGTCCTGCCTCCTGCCTGGCCAGCTCCCTGGGTATCCCTCACCTCCCCCGGGGCTCTCTGCCTCCCCTCGCCTCCTCCGTCTTTTCCCCAGCAGTGGCCAAGCCCCGGCAGGTGCACGCAAGGCCCCCTCAGCCCCTCAGCCGCCCCAGTGCGTACCTTCCCACCCGGACACATCCCCACCCGGGGCACAGGCCTCGCCACGCACACCGCCCCGCACCGACACGGGCCCCAGGGGCTCCAGCCTTTCGGCGGCCAGCCACCCTTCCTTTCCTGAGAAGTGGGGCTCCCTTGACCATAAACCCCCAAGTTCTTCGGAGGAGGTGCCCCCACATTATTGGGAAGTTCAGCAAACCGCAGGGGACAGGCTCTCAGATGACGAGGCTCAGGAGAGATTCAGGGAGGCCCGGGTCCCCACAACGCTCCCGGCGAGTGCCCTCCAGGCTCCTGGGCCGCTGAGCCCTGGCCAGGTCCTGGCCCGGACACTTCTCTTGCTCTCCTCCCAGCCACCCTTCTGACTCCTCTCCTGCACCCTTTGCTCCCCGAGGACATCACCTGAGGATTTCTGCGCCCTCTGATTCTAACCACCCCATCCCCCCACTCTGCTTCAGCTGTATTTGTGTCCCAGCTCAGCGTCTGCCCTGTTTCCATCACACATGGGCCCCAAATCCCTCTTGCCCCCCACCCCCCCATCCCGCCCTCCCCGGCCACTCCTTGCTCTGCTCTGCTCCTCATGGGCTGCCTTGTACCGGGAGTCCTCCTGAATCCGTGAGCACAGAGGACACTCCCCTGCCTGCGATGTTCTGGGATAACCTCTACCCTCACATGGAAACAGTCTGCAGGGCCTCAGAGTCCATGCAAGGCAGCCCCCTTCCTTTGCGGAGGGGAGAACGAAGGCTCAGAGACGAGGCATCGCCCGCACGCAGCTCACACAGCAGACTGCGAACGACGTGCACCTGCCGTCCGCACTCACGCTCGGCCGGGCCGTGCGGACACCGCCCTGGACACAAGTCCCGCAGCCTGGCCTCATGGTGCCGAGGGCCCAGGGCAGGGCAGGGGTCAGAGCTGGGGAGAGTTCTGCGTGGGGACCGCAGGGACGCCGCCCAGCTTCCTTCTGAGTGCGTGCAGAAACCCCCCGGCCCGGCCACGGTCACTGGTAGATCTGACACCCCCCACCCCAAGGGGACCCCAGCCTGGCAATCTCTGGATAATCCTGTCTGTCCGTCTGTCTCTTTCCTGGTAGACTCTGAACTTCATGAGGGAAGCACCTCTGGTGAATGGGAAGGCCGTGGGCAAGCCCCAGGTGAGGCAGGTGCCCACCCTTGGGATCCATCGGGAATTTCCATCACCTGGAAACGAAGGGAGGGTACTAGGGTATCTTCCCGTGGGCACAGGGATCAAGGTTAGAGTCAGCTAAGAACAGATGACGGGAGGGTACTAGGGTATCTTCCCGTGGGCACAGGGATCAAGGTTAGAGTCAGCTAAGAACAGATGACGAGGGAGCCGGAGGGAGAAGGAGGGACAGAGATGGCCTAGGGAGGGGTGGGGGGAGCCAGTCCCCAGAAGCTGAGTCCTCGCAGGGAGGGGACGGTTGCTGTCATCCCTACGCCCCTCCTCGCTCACCCCGTCCCCGCACAAAGAAGAAGGTGATGGGGAGAAGGAACCACTAGGCTCAAGAACGCAAAGCAGAAGGATGGGGGCAGTGGGGGAAGGAAAGAAGCCACTGAAGAGGAAAGAGCGAGCCTCGAGGCCCCAGCCCCCAGCCCTCCCGCCGCGCCAGGCACAGTCCAATACCAGCCATTACAGAGAACAAACTACCTTCTTGTCTCCGGGATGGGTCCCCGGGGCGGGAGGCAAATTGCCTGCCTCGTGCATAATAAACCAGGCGTGGAGACGAGCAGTCCTGGGGCCCGAGGGGGTGGGGCAGGGGGCTCTCTTCGCCCGTGGAGCACCAGGCTGCTCGTCCCCACCCCGCACCCAGGCCACACGCAAGTGGGCGACCGAGGCGTTTCCCGGAAAACCACAGCAGGTGCTGGGAGCCTTGCCCGTGGTGCCTTCTTTCCCCAGGGAGACAAGGAGGCTGCCTTTCTCAGCCTTCAGGTCCCTGCTCAGAGGTTGCACTGCCCTCACTCTGAACCCTCAGCAGTGACAAGCGATGGCTTTCTCTTCCTGCTAAAGCCGCGCTGCGTTCAGATTCCCCGTGTGAGCGTGTGCAGGGTCTGCAGGTTACCTCGAAAGTGCGTGGGTCTGCACACAGGTGTATCTCCGCTCTCAGCCGGCGTGTCTCCGAAGGACAGAGACCATCGTGCAGGTGTCTCCACACCCCGGGAGCTGGGCACAGAGTCCCACGCTGAAGGGCTGAGTAGGTTTAAAAGATGAGACCAGAGGCCCGGGTCACCAGCCTGTCACGCGTCCTTCTCCTCCACTCCCTGCCGGCTTCGGGCACCTCCTGTTCCCCCTGAGAGTCTACCTGGGTGGGTGGGTGGGGGGGCTGCATGCAGGGGCTACCCACTGGAGGCTAGCCATCCTGAGGAAATGTGCAGGGAGAGGACACTGAGGGGGCAAGGGGGACACACTGAGCCCAGTCCCTGCCTGAAAGGGGCTCCCAGGCTCACGAGGAAGCCAGGCAAATGAACAACACCAAGGTCACAGAGAAAAGCGAGGAGCCACCAGCTTTTCCTGCCAAGAGGCGACAGTCACAAGTGTGTCTGTGACCGTGAGTGCAGGGCTGGAAGCACAGGGAAGGAGCACGTGGGCAGAGCCCGTAACTAGACAGGAGCAGGGAGGGACGACAAGATCACCAGGGAGGAGCAAAGCCCAGCATGGGTTTTGCAGGATGACCAGGAGTTAGTTAGGAAAAGATACAGGGGGACGGACGCGTGTTTCAAAGAAAGAACCACCCGTTCCAAGGAGGCAAGAAATGGCATGCCCATCACCCCCGGGAACCGAAAGTGGACTCACAGGTGTTTCCTTAAACCCCACGAAGGGACTCAGCAAGACGCGAGGCTGGAGACAGAGGGGTCGGGTAGGTCATGGAGGCCCCCAACCAAGTTGCTAATGGGCTTCATTCTGTCCCGACCTTGACAGGGAGCCATGGGAAGATTTCCGGGGATGAGAGTATCACAGCAGATTTGCATTTTAGAAGGATTATTCCAGCAGCAGAGTCAAGTATGGTTGAGACCGGGTCAGGCTGGAGACGGGAAGGTAGGACCGGGTCACATTAACACGGACAGGAGCGAAGGAAGCCAAAAACCAACGTGGTGGAATGGAAGCGGAGAGAGGAAGCCAGGCTGGAGGGCGGGTAAGGAGGGCAGAATTGGCAGGTCTGGGTGGTGAATCCGGGAGGGTGCGGAAGGGGAGAGAGACAAGCCGGGCCCCCAAGGTGGTAGTGGAGGCCCCTGGGTGAAAGGTGATGCCATTCAAGGAAGAGGAAGGTGGGTTCCGTAGTCCCGAAACTACAGAACGAGACTGTTGTATTTCGGTGCTGGGGAGGATATGGAAACATGGAGGTTAGCGGCTCTGAAGGAAGCCGGCTGGAGACAGGTCTGTGAGTCACCAGCCTAACCTGGGGGGCTTAAAGGCAAGAGATTAGGTGAGATTTCCCTCTGTGGTGTGGGACCAGAGGGAAGAGGTCCAGGACAGAACCCTGGAGAAGGCCTACAGTTAAGAGAGAGAAAAAGAGGTAGAAAAAGAGGAGCCCTTTTCAGGAGAGTGGTCGGAGAGACGGGGGGAAATCCGAGGCGACGCCACCCAGTGAGAGAAAGAGGGAGTTTCAGGAGTGATGCTGACCGTGCTCACTGCTGCACACAGGTCAATGAAGTGTCCCGACAAACTCCTGAAAGGACAAAAAGGGTCACTGGATGTCCTGCCTTGCCCATCAAAGTTATCTCTGCCTTTCGTCATCTCTCAGCTCTTCTGTGGTCCCGGAAATTCTAGAGCACTGATGATGCAGAGGTCCCGTCCGTGCAAATGCAGGCGAGCCATGCCCGGTGGGTTAGCGCTTTGTGCACAAGCCAGGTTTGCATCTATTTGTAAATTCATCTCAGAATTCCTGGCTGCCCCGTGTTTAAGTGAGGCCTTTGGGATTTTTCTTTGAACCAGTTTTAACATCTTACCGGATCTCTCATTAATTAATGGGTTAAACACAATTTTTGACACATGTTCACTTTATATTTGTAGGGAAGTCATGATTTAACGTGGGTTTAAAAAAGAATCCTGTAACAGAGTAACTGAAAAGTGACCACTGTGAAAAGCACGGTGTGTTTGGAAGGTTTGGCCAAGAGCAGATGGTAGATTGCAGTATGCTTGGGTGTGACCGGAGGGGGCGAGATCGGTGTTGGCGGGGGGAGGGGAGCGCCCTACTCCGGAAAGAAGGACATTCTTCTTCCAACTGTCTGTGCCTTGGCAAGTTGTGCTGGGTATAAAAGCAATGCCACAAATGAAGGGGTGGGAGGGGACGCTGTGAGACCTCCAAGGAGGGGCACTTAATTTGGCACGGTGAGTGGAGGACTTCCTGGAGGAGGTGGCCCCTCATTTGAGTCTTTAAATAAGAGTCAGGTAAGTCTTTTTTTCTGTGATATTGGAGGCCTGGAAGGAATCTGAGGTGCTTCCCTGAGTCAACGCCAAGGGTGAGGGAAACAAGCTGTGGTGGGAAGGCCTTCAGGTCACAAACCCCAGATCCTGGCTCTTGCCACTGATCTGCCGTGACCATTACAGATACAGAAGCCACGTGTTCTGAATGGAGAGCTGGTGCAGAGCGCTGAAGGTGTCTGCTCCTGAAAATCCAGGTTGCTCAGTGACCGCCAGTTTGGCATCCCCGAGGGACCTCAGGATCTCACACCCCTAGATGTTAGTGCCTAGAAGGAGACTCAGGGATCCGCGACTCAACACCCTGCCTTTTTCAAATCCCATTCTGCTCACATCCGTTCCCTGATTTGTGCCCAACCAAAAGTGTGAGGGTGTCTCCCAGTCCTCAGGGGGGGTCAGCCCTGTCGATGGGCCTCCAATCCCTGAATCAGACCCATGCAATCAGCCGACACACCTGAACCCAGATCGGAGGCTTTTCTCTGCCATCTACCAGAGAGCCAGGGTTTCTATGCTTGCCTTGAGGTTTGTTTTTTTTTTTTCTTTTTCTTTTTCTTTTTTTTACCCCCCAAGGAGATTTTAAATCTGAGAGGCACCTGTGCCCGGCGCCGAGGTCCGTGGCCTCCCATGAGAAAGAAAGGGCAATGCCTGAGCACTGAGGTCTGTGTCTCCTTTCGCACCCCGGTGAAGGGCTGCCCTTTCAAAGAGGGATCTGGGATTCCAGCAGCTTTTCATGGCATGTGGCCAGGACCAAAGGGACAGGCATCAGAAAATTGTTTTAATAACTGAAGAGACTGTTAATAGCCTTTAGGTTATTAGAAGGAGAACCGGAGCCCTGGGGGCTTTGAGGCCGGAAGCTTCCGGGGCTCACGTGCTGAGCTCTTCTCTGAGCAGGCCCGGCGGGTGCTGCATGGAGGAGGGGCTGTTCTCTTTAAGGTCTAGCTTCAGGGGCGCACTCCTCTGAACGTTGCACGTGATCACTTGTATGAAAGGCCTGATGCGCTTACTTAATATATGGCCGCTTCTCCCCTACCCGAAGCAGCCCCAAAACCTCAGGTGGTTTCCCTGAAGGAAGGGGTCTAGCATTTCACTCCGGGACAGATCATCCCAGAGAGCAAGGAGGTCAGTGAGGCCACAGTGGGAAGTGACGGAGGCTGTGCTATTTTAGGGAAAGCCTAGTTTTCCAGCATTGATGGAGGGATGAAGACCAGGTTCTTTTTCCTAAGGGGGTAAGTAGTCCTTAGGGAGCCACTGTCGGCATCCTGCTGTGGGAGACAGACTCTGGGGCGCAAAATACGGAACTGGGGAGATGACGCAGCCACTGCAGGAGTCAGGGCAGTGCCGAGGGGCTGCCGGACTAAGTGATGGTGCTGGAGGCCGCCCAGAAGGAGCAGTGGGATTGGGACGCATGCTCATTTAATACCCAGCTGTGCTAGCTCTCTGCCCAGCTAAGGAAGCAGCATCATTATTCTTGTTTTACAGGCACAAAAATTTACACTCGGAACATTTCAGGAACTCGTCTGAAGTCACGTGGCTAAAAATGGAGCGTGGACCAGAGTCCTTACCTCCTGACGCTCAAACCAGGGAGCAAACGGACCCCACAGGCAGATCTGGGTCATTGTGATGTCAGTCATCCCATTAAAAAGTCCCAAGTAGGGGGCGCCTGGGCGGCTTAGTCATTTGGGCATCTGACTCTTGGCTTCGGCTCAGTTCATGATCTCACAGTCGGTGAGTTCGAGCCCCACACTGGGCTCTGTGCTGACAGCACAGAGCCTGCTTGGGATTCTCTCTCTCTCTCTCTCTCTCTCTCTCTCTGCCCCTCCTCTGCTCTCATACTCTCACTCTCTCTCTCAAAATAAATAAATAAACTTTAAAAAGAGTTCCAAGTAGGCTGACCGCACAGAACACTGCAGGTCTCAGGACACCCGGGAGGATTGGGGTTGCCACGGCCGAGCTGCGGGGGCCGGTCAGTCCTCTTATAGCATCTCCTAGGGATTTCTGTCTGAGAATCTGGCACATTCTCCCACTGAGGTGGACAGGATGGCTCTCAAGGCCAGAGGGAGGGTAGGGGGCCACCAGTCCCTCCTGGGGAAGAGCCAGAAGACACTGTATTTACTGAAGGGGAGGAGGCAAAGGGACACGGGTGGAGGTGTGGAGCTCTCCCTGATTAGGGGGGTGCAGCAGGAACACTGCCTTCCTACCCATGGTTGCGAACACACTCAGAAGGCCGGAGGGGGGGCGGTGCGGGAGAGGGGAGTCAGGGAACCACGTCGCAAGAGGGTTTGCAAGAGAGAGGGTTTGCAGAACCCGAAATATTTAACTCAGAAAAGAGGAGTCTCAGAAGAGACATGACGTCATGGCAACCACCACGGTTCAATATCAAAAAGGCCGCGCGGGGAAGGGGGGGCTGGCTCCCCAGACAGCAATGCCCTGAAGGCTGAATTGCAGCCACTGGGTGAAAACTGCAAGGAGGCAGAATCACACCCAATACAAGGAAGAAATGTCTTCCAATTAATGCTGCCGAAATAATAGAAAAGGCTGTTTTTTAAAGTGGTGATAATAAATTAGCAATACTGCACGTTTACATCTATTAGGTTGAACCATATAAAATTGCTGATGTTCAACCATTTCTGACCTAGAAAAACAGCAATTTCATACGGCTTGACTTACTACATTTTCGCATCTCTCAGAATAATTCCCAAAGTCCTTTTAATGGCCTGAAAATCCTCCCAAGATCTGTTCCACTGGCTTTTCCAGTAGGATTTGTTACCACTTCTCGGGACGCCCACAGCAGACCCATTGCTGGGCCTTGAACCCTCTAAACTCCTTCCTGCCTCAGGGCCTTGGCAGTTGCCGTCCTCTCTGCCTGGAATATTCTTTTCCCAAGCCTACCCTTGCTCTCATCTTATTGTACGGCCCCCTCCTCCTACCAGCCCTGCTGCCCACCCCCTTCACCTGCTCGGTCTCCCCCTCCTACCTGCCGCTGACATCGGTCTATCCTCTGACCCCCTTCACTGTCCTGTGAGGGCCATGAAGGCAGGGCACTCTGTGTTGCCCCACTGTATCCCCAGGGTTCAGAACGGGACCAGACACACGGTAAACGTTCAGTACATATTTTTGGAGTGAATGAGGAGACTGAGGCCTGGAAGGGTCCCATGGTTTTCCCAGAGGCACGGAGCTGGTGCCCGGAGAAGCCAGAGGGAAGCCCCAGCATTAGATTCCCTGCTTTCTGGGCCAGAGGGTCTGGATGGAGAGCCTATCTGTCTCTGAGACCGAAACGGGGCTCCTGCTTTGGCTATGTCTTTGGAGCAGGTGCCCCAGAGATGCCCTCGACTCTTGAGTGTATGATCCCGTCAGGAGGCTCTGAGGAGAACAGTGTTGTTGGTCATCTCCCAGGTCCCCATGAAGGGGGGGGGGGTGCCGGACCAGGAGTGTGGGCATGACTCTGCCTGAAAAAAAGTCCCGACTAGCGTCTCTTCTGGGGACCCGGACGGTGCATCTGAGCCTCAGAATATGAAATATCCCCCAGTTTGCAAATGAATGCAGGATGTGTTTGCAGAGCGACCACCAAGAGAGCAGTATTATGTGGAGAGGAACAAAAAGACAAAACTCCCCGTCCAATCCTGGGAGCTAATGGTTCTGCTCTCCCCGGGAGGCTGCCTCTGTGCAGCTAATTGCAGTGAGTAAAGGAAATGGAAAAGTGTGGAAGCCATCTTTCTCCTCCCCCAGGTTTCTGCTTTGCAAAGAGCCCTGGGGGCCGGCCGGACAGGCTCCACGAGGCACATCCCCTGGCATCAGGTCGCTGCCCGAGCTGTCAGTACACGGCGTGCGTGTGTGGGGCCGGGGGACGTTGGTGGCGGTCAGGTGTATGGCGGGATGCTGCAGAGCGGGGGTGGGATGCCACGGGGGCAGTGGACCGAGGTAATCAACTCGCGTTGGAACAGCGTTGAGCAATTTGCGAGGGGTTTTATGTATCCCATTGCACGGAGGACTCACGATGTTTTACAGGCCAAGAAAAGGTAGCTCAGAAAAGCGTGCTGACCTGCCGGAGTTGTGGAGGCGCGAGGCAGTGCTGGGGGGGGGGGTGAGACTGTCCACTGCTCACGATGTCTCTAAGGACAGGGGTGGGTACCCCCCGCTTCCCTTTCGCCAGGCCGACAGAAGCTGACATTTACCGAGTGGTCCTGCGCTAGCAACTCTGTTAAGCTCGAAGATGGGGACAGGAGCCGTCAGTTCAGCTCCCGCAGGGGAAAAGTGAGATGTAGAGAGGCACAGTGACTCCCCGAGGTGCGAGGGGGCAGGCAGTGAGGTCCCACATCCATCGGGACGTGCCCTGCGACGGCACGGTGACAGGCAATTCCACAATCTCGTCATCTTAACGAAACAAAGGTTCCTCTCTCCCTCGAGCTTCATTGGGTTGGCAGAGGGGCTGCCGGGGTAGCCGCCGGGGGCCCCGGGCACAGAGGGACCCACCAGCACGGACCGGGCCGTCTGGAATAAACGAGCTCATGTTGGCCAGGAAGGTGGAGGGAAAGCCGGAGGGTCTCACACTAGCAATGAAGTGCTTCGGTCTGGAAGCCACAGGTCACTTGGTTTATCACGCGCTGGCCCGGACAGGTCAGGCTGGCCTTGTCCAGCGGCCCGGGGTCTCGGAGAGACTCAACGTTAGTGTTGGCGGCATCCGTCCGCACGGCCGGCTGAGGCGACAGCCCGTGCTGGGGGCCGCCATGCTGTCGTGGGTGAGGTCCCCTCGGGGTTCACAGGGCTGCTCATGTTCCTCTCCTGCTCCCCAAGCTCTGTTGGGTGGTGAGGATAGTGAAATCAATGATACATGATCTCGGGCTTCAAGTGGCCTGATTAAAAAAAAAATTTTTTTTTTGATGTTTATTTATTTTTGAGACAGAGAGAGACAGAGCGTGAGCAGGGGAGGGGCAGAGAGAGAGGGAGACACAGAATCTGAAGCAGGCCCCAGGCTCTGAGCTGTCAGCACAGAGCCCGACGCGGGGCTTGAACCCACGAGCCGAGAGATCATGACCTGAGCCGAAGTCGGACGCTCAACCGACTGAGCCACCCAGGGGCCCCCAAGTGCCCTTACTTTAAGAGGAAGGTGCCGATGTGTCCCACATGTAACCCTGCCGTCGGAGCACACGGGTGCAAATGAGACCAGCCAGCTAGAGCTCCCAGGCCCGGGACTTCCCAGGAGGGAGAGAAGGTGGATAAGTAATGAGTCAGGCAAGGCTTCCTGGAGGAGGGGGCCTTTGAGCTGGGCCCTAAAGATGAGTAAAACCTGGAAATGAGGAGGCAAGGACGTGTACCAACTGGGCCGAGGAGACCTGGGACCTGAGCCCAGAGGCAGGGTGTGCAGGGCGGGGCCCCAGGACAGCCCTCCAACTACCAGGACGTGAGAGGGAGGGAGGAAGGGCTGAACAGGTGCATCCTCTGGGGAGATGGTCTTGATGGAGACCAGTGGGGACCCTGAACTTGGCGCGAGGGAGGGCAGAACCTCAGGCTGGAGGCAGAAGACCTCACAAGGAGGGAGTGGCTTTTAAAGCCGCAGAGCTTGGCGATTATGACTTGTCCTCAGGCTGGGGATGACTTAAGGGAGGGCTGGGCCCCCGTCACCACCGGAAGAGGCCTGGCCTGTCTTGTGCCCGGAGCAGAGTGATGCCTTCTATAGCTCACAGGCTGGTGCCCAACGCCCGCAGGCCCCGAGCTGGGCTCTGCGGATGTGGAGAGGAAGACAGTGCACCCCACGCGGACCCATAGCACGCAAGCGGCCACCGAACGCTCCTGGGCCTAAGGGAATTCACCTGGGTCTCCCTGTCTGCACACACATGCCTCTTCGCCTCAGTTGTTCTTCTCGGTCTGTGCTGTTGGCTTCTGGACCCCAACTATCACGCCATGTTTTACCTGTACCAGTTCAACCAACCCGGCTGCCGCCTCCGGGTCCCCCTGCCCCTGGGCCTCTTGGTCCTGCCCAGGTGGGACCCGCCTCAGGCTACCTGCAGGCTCCTGGTCCTGGACACAGCCTCTCCCTCAGCGGGGCTCTGGGCCGTGACCTCCAACCTCCCCATGCCTCCCTCCGTCCCCGACTGTGTCCTGTGTCCCTTGGGCCACAGAATGGCTGCTGTGGACCAGCTTTAGTTTGCCTGGCTGGCACGTGGATGATGCAAGCAATAAACCCTTGTGTTTCTCTGGTGATTTATAGCTTTCAGAAAGCATTATCTGGGGGCGCCTGGGTGGCTCGGTCAGTTACGCGTCAGACTCTTGGTTTCGGCTCAGGTCATGATCTCACGGTCCGTGAGTTCAAGCCCCGCACTGGGCTCTGTGCTGGCAGCGTGGAGCCTGCTTGGGACCCTCTCTCTCCCTCTCTCTCTGTGCCCTTCCCCCACTCTCTCGCTCTCAAAATAAATAAACTTTAAAAAAAAAAACCACATTATCTGAAAGCGATCTTTTTTTTCCCTGTGATCTTCAAAGGCTCCAGGGAAGCGTGCAGAGTGAAACCCTCACGAAGGCCACTAGACAGCAGTATTGTGAATTTCCCGGTGGGATGGCCGCGTGTGGGCCTCCAGGCACCTGCTCACACCTCCTCACTCCCAGCCAGAGGCCGCAGGCCTGGTAACTTCGCTCTTTACCCAAAGCTCTGCATCTTAGTAAATAAGGAGAACCAACCCGGCTCCTACCCCCTGCCAGTTCCTTCGGGATCTGGACCCCAGGTCCAGTCACCCCCTTTCCTGCCCCGCGATCGGACTTAGCACCAGACTTTCAGGTGCGGCGTTCCCACGGCCCGGCCCCCCAGCTGTCTGCACGCCCCCCGCAAACTGCCCGCCTTACCAGGTCTCAGGGTCCCGCTACAGCCACAAACATGATGGCCCGCAGACGACACAAATGCCTCGGCTCCGCGGTCTCAGCCCAAAGTCTCTCACCTTTTCCCCGAATCTGACCATTTCACCCCAAATCTGGCAAGCTCTTAGATAGCTAAAGCTGCTCGTGCACTGAATAACACAAAACACAGTACTTTTTAAAACATTTATATTTATATATATAAAAAAATTAAATATATATAATATATAGTGTGTTTGAGACTAAAAATATAGTACATAATATTTAAAAAAAAGGAAAATGAAAACAGGCAGAATAGGAAAAGGCGTGAGGACACACAGACACATTGCTAAAAACCTACGATGGTCTGTCCTAACAAAAATAATATTTTTTTTCCTCTTGTCTTGTCATCATGGATCCATTTATTATTGGGGTCTGGGAGCAGAAAACTCAACTCGAGCCAGAAACGCAGGCTGGGACCCCAAGGGCGGACAACCCGACCACCGGGGCCCCAGGCGCCTCTGGGCCAACACGGAACAGCCAGGCCTCCGGGGTCACGGCTGCTACAAGGTGGTGTCGAGCGTGACCGAACCGGCAGCTTGGCTGCTCTCTCCCCAGGGAGGGGTACTCTGGGGGGGGGGCAGCATCTGATCTCCAGAAGCACGTAGGCGGCCCCATGGCCCACCGACCCTCGAAAAGGCCAGTGGTCACGGCCAGCGAAAAGCCAGGAGCAGGGGCAGGAGGCTGGCGGGAATGTGATAGTTCTATGCAAATGGACTTGCTATTATTATTCATTATTATTATTTTCACCGTTATTATTTCTAAGGGCAGGCTTGTACCAGAACCGCCCATATGGCCTGTGGCTTCTGCGCAGCAATGATTTCTCCAGGGACGGGGCCTGGAGCTCCCTCACAGTGATGCAGGAAAACGGGAACCTGCCCTCCCCCACCCCCCACTCTCTGGACCCTCCCAGGGGGCCACACACATCTCCGCCCTTGCCACGAGGAGCCCGAGGCGGGAGAGCAGGCCAACGAGGCTGGCCTCCGGGAGAGGACAGAGACTATGGGGGATGGCAGGAGGTAGGGGAAGGCAGGGACAAGGAAGTGGGGTATTTAAATGCTAGTTTTATAGCCTCTTCACAAAAATAAATGTCTTTCCAGTTGTGCCCCTTGGTCTGTGCGCATCAGTGTCCCACGGCCATCTCCCTGCTGGTCATGCTGAGTCAGGAGCTACACGGACACCTTCCAGGGGCCTCCCTCACGAGGGCCTGTAGGGGCGCAGGGCGGTGACCCTCTCAGGACAGACCTGAGCTAACGTGGCAGAGAAGCCAGGGTTTCCGGGGCTGGGGCGGCCGAGGAGTGCAGTGTCCACGGACGGAAGCGTCCACACAGCAAGGAGCGAGGCAGTGACTGAGCCAGTTCGGTCCCGCTGGGGGCTGGGCTTTGATGTGGTTTTCTTACCACCTGGCCGACCACCGGATTCCTCGCTAAGGAGCCCAGGACCTGTGGCTCCTGACCAAGCGTGGGGGCAAGAGGGGCTCCAGGACAGGGGTCAAGATGACCTTTTCCATCCCAGGGCTGGCATTCCGGGGAACACCACTCCGTCCCCTGTGGCTCTCCTTCCTGACCTCCCGAGGACTCTAGGGCTGGGTTTAGACGGATCCGGGATTTGGGGTGCAGGCTGGCCCCCCCCCCATGAGGAAAGAGACCACGGCTCAGCCAGAATCACAAGAACCTCTTCGAGCTCCAGAGTTTACATTAAAGCTGCTCTACCTGCTTCTATTGGCTGACCTCCTACCCGCCGCTTTAGACGGGCTGGGCGAGCTCACGCCTCCCCCTGCGGCTCAAGATACCTGGGCCCAGAGGTTTCACCCCGCTCAGCGAGAGCGAGGCAGCATCCCTGGCTCCCGAGGACGGGGTCGGGGGTGGCTGCTCTCACTCTCCCCGAGTCAAAGCTGCCTGGAACCAGGGCACCAAGGAGAGAAAGTCCCCATGCCCTGCCCTAGACCGGCAGGTGGCTCTGCCAAACCGGCAGCATTCCGAGTGGGTCCCCGACCATGAGCGGCCGTTCCCAACGGTCAGAGGATACCCCCCACACCAATGTCACCGAGGCTTAGGGTATGCTTTGCTGCCATTTGAGATCCAGGGGACCCTGATGGAAACTCATTCACGACACTTCCAACAAGAGGCCCACAGTACAAGCTTTTTTTCAAGAGAGAATCTTCTACTCCCCATCCCTCCCCGGCTCACTTACTTTTTCCAGCTCCTTACAAGGGGTGGCTGGGCCCTTCACCTCACCAAACGAATACAGCAAGAAGAGAATAATTCTAGCGTTGTGCAATCCGCCCCCCTACTTTTAAGGCCAGAAAATCGGGGGCAATAAATGTAAAGAGGTTAGGCCAAGGTCACTCAGTCAATGGCAGCTTCAGAACAGGGTCCCAGGTGTCCTGACCCCCTAGTGCGGTGCTCTCCCACCAAAACGAGAATGTGAAAGGGGATCAGGATCGCCAAGGTGACCACGTCAAGTACTCAGGCACCCTGCTGGAGGGCCCCCGCCTCAGACAGCAAAGCTCTATGTTCAAGGAAGGGCACCTTCAGCTCCCCAGAAAAGCAATCCCATTAAGCCCAACGGGCAGGCCCAAATTCAGATTGTGAGCAGACCAGCGTGCAAGTTGCAGAGGCGGAGAGGGCCTGGGTTGCTGGTGTCTCTCTGTGCCTTGCACTGTGCAAACTCAACACCCGGGAGGCCCTGGTTCATGTGTTAAAGAACGGAGAATGGTGAGTGGCTGCGAACAAGCTTCTGAAAACTAATGGTCCCTGTAGCGTCAGCTGAGTTAGCTAGTGACCTTGGGCCCCTCCTCTCCATCATTTCAACAGAATGGGCCCAGCACTAAAACCAAAAAGGAGGAAACAGAGTGTGGCCAAACCCCAAACACAACGGAGCATTTCTTGGAATATCCCTAAAGTTTAAAAAGCAATTGCCATCTTTAGACTTTGTTTGCATCGTGAATGGCTTGTGTTTCTGCAAAGAGAATCAAAACACGTGCGAAATCATCTGCACAGGAACCTGCATCCTTAACAGATCTTCTCGCGTGGCTCACGTAGGACTCTGTGGGGAGGTGTCAGACCCCACGGGGAGGGGACAGAATACAGCTGGAGCCCGGACCAGGCCCCCAGCCGGCAAAGAGCCACCCAGGATTTGCCCCTGCTGCAGCCGAGGGGGACACGGAGGCAGCCTGCTACGCAGGAACTGAGCCACTTTCTTCCTGGGCGTTAGCTGGTCCCCACCAGCAGGGATGGTGAGGAATGTCACCCCACAGACCCATCCGCAAAGGTGGCGATGGCCCGTGGCTGATGAGCATGTAACTCATTAAAACAAACATGACTAATGAGCGGTGACCGCGAGAAAGGGCAAAGCGCGTTCTGGGGATCGCCCCAGAGGCCCCGCCCGTCGGGAGAAGGGGAGGCCGGGGGCGGGGGCACAGTTCTCTTTGGTCAGAAGGTGGTGGCTGTGAATGGCCATGTGGAATGTGTGTGTGGGGACAGCATGGGCATGACAGCCTGCAGTGCCCTCCCTGTGCTACCTTACTGGGTCAGCCCTTCCTTCCTCTCCAGGTCCCTCACCCGCCGCCCCCCTCCCCACGTTCTGCAACACCTGACGGTGTCTCTGGGGCTCGCAGTACCTGTCCCCTGTGGCCACCCACACAGGGCTGGTCAACCAAAGCTGGACACTCAAGGCACTGAAAGTGGAAGAAGGAATCTGATTGGTCCAAGGGGGAAAAAAAAAAAAAGACACTTAACAAGCCAAAACCTGTCGACAGTTCGGTGCCCCCAGAGGGTGGCCTCTCTGACCAGCTAGCTGGTGGGCAGGACAGCGAGTCTGAGAGCCAGGCCCCCTCCCTAAACCTGTCAGAGCCCGCTGGCGACAGGTCTTACCACCTGAATGTTTAAAAATGGATTCAAAGTGCTTGGAAATCGAGAGTAATGGACGGTGTTAGGAATCTGGTGAGCAGGTGCCCCCTTTCCTTCCCATTGGGACTTGGGGTGGGGGAATCCCTACAGCTTTTAGTTTTTCCTCCCCACATGAGGTTTTTATTGTTTCTGTCGTCGTTGTTGTTGTTGTCTTTGAAAAACAGCCTATAGCATCCCACCCTCATGGCACCAGGCTCAAGAGTTCAAGCCAGGACGCAGGGCCGTCTGGGGAGGGAAGGGGCCCCTCTGGAGGGGACTCTGGAAACTGCTCTGTAGCACACAGCCTTCTTGCTGGTCAAACAGGACACGGGTCCCCACCGTTCTTGTCTCCACCACGACCCTGACCTCTCTGGCTGGCCCTGCACGGAGCGGCAAGGAGGAAGGCGCTACTGGAGAAACGTGGGTCCTGCGAAGGCTGACACACAGGTGTCCACGGGGAGCAGCCGGAAGGCTGGCACTTGCGTTCGGCTCAGCCGAATGAGGGCTGGGTCTGAACTCGGCGCCAGGGCTGTGGAGCGCACAGCCGCAAGAAACCCACCAAAGCCTTCCGCAGTCCCCCGGAAGGAGGGACGCTGCCAGGGTACGAGTGCAGAGAGCAGAGAGGCCGGCCAGGTTGTCCCGTTCCCACCCGTCTGGGCCAGAGCCACCCCACCCCACCCCACGCCGCGTGTCCCCTCGGCCCAGGCCTGCTCATCCTCACACGGCCCTGTCCACTCAGGGGAGCCGAGAGAGGGGGGCTGGGGTGGGGTGGGGACAGAATGGGAATGCTAAAAAGTGCCCCCCTCGACTCTCCACGACCTTCGCTTCCCTGGCCCACCCCGTGCCGGGGTCAGGCGAGAGCACAGGTCAGAAGACACACGTCCTCCCGAAGAAGAGGGAAGGGCAGGCCCAGGAGGCTGGGGCATGCACAGAGCACCATCCTCGGGAGGGGGTGTTTCCGGGAGACCTGCTCCCCACCTGCCCCGGGCGGCGGCAGGCCGGTCCGGGCCCCGCAGCCCCCGCAGCGACGCGCAACGCCCCTGAATATCAGGGAACGGCCGGGAGAGCCTCGTCCTCTGCCCCGCAGAGGCGCCCCCGCTCGGTGGCGCTCCGGGCCTACACGTGAGTCTGCATGCGCTGCTGGAACCGCTGGCCGTAGTCCGCGTGCTGGGACGTATAGGAGAAGCGCGTGGCCGTGGCGTACTTGCCGATGGGGTCGTAAGGCTCGTACGCGGTCCGCTCCAGGCCCGACGGCGGCGCCTGCGGGTAGCCCAGTCGGTAGGTGGGGTAGCCGGCCGCCGCGGGGAAGGGGTGGGGGTTGAACTTGTCGTAGTTCTCGAAGGACAGCGGGCCGGCCGAGTCGGCGCCGGCGGGGGCGGCGGGCCCGGGGGCCGCGGGCTCGGGGCCGAAGTCGGACGCGGGGGCGCGGCCGTAGGAGCTGAGCTGCGCGTAGCCGCTCGAGTGCGAGAGGCGCGAGGCCGGGCGCCCGTCGAAGCGCGCGGGCCCGGGGGCGCGGTAGTCGGCGTAGAGCACGGCCCGCGACGCCGGCCGGTCCTCGTGGGCGCGCACGTTGTAGTAGCCGTTGGTGGGGTCCTGGGGGCGAGGGGCGGGGTGGAGGCGCGGCCCTGGCGCACCTGCTGGGTCCCGCGGGGAGCCCGCGCCCCTCCTCCCACGCCTGCCCGTGCCTGCCCCGCGCGCGCACCTTCATCTCGTACTCCTCCCGCGTGTCCATGGTGTCGCAGCGCAGGTCCTGCTTCAGGTCCACGTCGTCCTTGAAGGACTGCGGAGCGGCAGGGGTGGGCGTCAGCGCCGGGCCCAGGCCCCCCCCCCCCCACCTCCCCCGGTGGCTGGCAGGGTCTGGGGTCGGAAGGCCAGGAGAGGGCGCGGGGCCCTGGTCCTTGTCGCTGACGCACAGTGACCTTGGGAGTGTGGCGTCCCCTCTCAGGACTGTCTCCTCATCTGAGCAGGGGGGCGAGTTGGACCGGAAAACTTCCAGGGGTTTCCAGCCCTGTGCGGGAAGGGTGCGGCGAAGCGCGCACCCACGGAGGGCCGCCCCCGCCTGTGCTGCCCTGGAGGGAGACCCGCGGGGCAGAGCACGTGCGCGTGCAGGTTCGTGGGTACACGCATGAGCGTTTGTGCGCCTGTGTACTCGCGTGAGCGTGTGTGTGTGTGTGTGTGTGTCTGTGGCAGGACCGAGGCAGGCTGACAAAGGGGGGACAGAGGGGAGGTGGTTAGTAGAGCTGGGGGCGGGGATGGAGGTCCCGAGAACGTGAACAGGGGAGTGGGCCAGGAGGAGCAGGACCCTCACCGAATAGATGGCCTTCATGACCCGAGTCGCAGTGGACACGCTGGCGGTATCGTCCTCCCGGTCGGAATGCATCGTGAGTGGCTCGCGGTTCACCGTCTCCACCTTGATGTCCAGCTTCCTCAGGGTCACGTCCTTGCGACCTGGGGACAGGGAGGGGCGGCCCTGGACACGTTCTGCCAGCCCCCGCAGGCCAACCCGCTGGCCGCGCCTCGGGTCTGCCTGCGCCGGAGGCGGGGAGGCGGGGAGCTCTGGGCGGTGGGAGGCCCCTACTCACTGCCTTTGCGGCGGCGGTAGAGGAAGAACGCCAAGGCGATGAAGGAGAAGGTCAGCAGGATGCCCGCTCCGATGGTGGCCCCGGCGATGATGCCCACGGGCAGCACCTCTTCAGAGGGAAAGACAGGCGAGGGTGAGGCTGGCAGCTCGCGGGGACCCGAGGCCAGGCACCACGAACTCCGCCCGCATCCAGGGACGGGGACGGCACACTGTCTGCTTCAAGCCCGGGAGTTTGAGAGGAAGGTCTGCGTTGTGTCCGGGTTCAGGCCCGAGCTCCGGCTTGGTGAGTTGGGGGCACAGCCATGTGTCATCCCCGCAGTGTGGCACAACGTGACCCTGGCCCTGGCGGTCGGTCCGTCCCTGCCCCGCAGCCCGTGCGCCTGTGAGGTTTGGCCTCTGCTTCCGGGGCTGGGCTGCTCTTGAGGCCAGCTGTCGCCTCCCGATGTCACCGCCTTCCCCCCCCCCACCATTGTCAGGGTGGCATGGGCACCTACCCTCCCAGGGCTCCCACGGTTCTCCTTGGCTCCCCCGCTCCCCAGAGCTGAGGATCCGGGGAGCCCCCTCGGGCTTTGTCTCCCTGCCTGGGGGTCCTGGATGGATCAGATCTGCAGGCAGCTCTTCCCCTCCTCGATGGGTGGGTCCCGCCTTCCTCCCACTGCTCCGTTCTTCCCCACTGACCCCTTGCCGGCACCCTCAGCTGAGACACCTGATGGGAGGCCCAGCTTTTCCTCCTCAGACTTCAGAGCTTCCGGAAAAGTCAAAGGCAGTGCCTCCTTTGACACGCAAAGTGTCTTAAGGGCGGAAGGATTCGCGAAGAGGTGGGGAACCACACCCTACTACTGGGCACCTCCTACGTGCCCAGTGTTTTATACACACGTGTCATTTAATCCTAAGGACGACCCAGTGAGGTCGGTGGTATTATGCCCTTTCACAAAGCATTTGATTGCCCTCCCGAAAAATCATTCTACTCTGAGCACTGCTCCGTGGAACCAAAAGCTCCGGGAGGGCAAGGCCTGTGTCTTGTCACATGCATCCCTGTAGCCCTTAGCACAGGGCTGGGCGCAGCGTGGATGCTCAATGAATGTTTAAAAAAGGGAGTGGCTGTCCCCAGCTGAGCGGAGGGCGGGCCCGGGAGAGCTGTCTCCCCACGAGACCCACTGGGGGAGAGTAGACGGAGCCCCCCCCCCCCCGGCCCCGGCTGTCCTGCGCCCCGGCCACGGTCACCTCGCTCCTCCAGCTGGATGATGGCCGTGCCCGGCCCGAAGCTGTTCCAGGCCGTGCAGTTGTAGTGTGTCTGAAAGTCGGCCTCCATGACGTTGTTGATGGTGAGTGTGGACAGCACTCCGCTGCCCGAGTTGGTCCTCTCCACCGTGTAGCGCTCCAGCGTCCCCACCTCCAGGAAGTTCTCCTTCCATGCCCAGGCCTGGGGTGGGGAGGGCAGGCGGTGAGAAGGAAGGGGCAGGCGGCAGAAACACCCGACCCGGGCTCCAGGCACCCTTGCCCCATGAGCCCTGTGCGTCCCTAGGCCCAGCCCAGCTCTCGCCCTGCAACAAACACCAGTTCACCCTGTTGCCTGGAACCTTGGCCTGGAACCTCCAGCCTAGGAGGAAAGCGGCTCTGGACATGATGGAGATGTATGCCGGGAACATTCGGACATGCCCAGGGACGTTCTTTAAAGTGCAGATTCTTGGGGCTTAACTCCTAACTATGAATCTCCAAGGGAGAGATCCAGGAGTCTCTATCTTCATAACCATCCCACGGACGCAGGTGCGGCTGGGCCGATGAGCCGCTCTTTTGCCCAGACCCTTATAACGGGGAGGATCGCTCGCCCAGGAGGGGGTATCCCCAGGCTCCTCCCTCCCTGACCTCCCAGCTCGGGGCACCCCCCCCCACCCCGGGTCCCCTCCCTGAATGGAGCCCGAGGGAAGGGGAACCACTGAGCACTGGCTCCTTTCCAGGGATCAATCCTCCCAGCTCTGTGAGGAAAGCCCCCGGGAGCAGAGCCGCCGGCTGCCCAGGCGGCCGTGGTAATGAAGTGTCCCTGGGCAGCCCTGGAGTTAGCCAAATGGTCATTAAATGTGATGAGGGGTTTGACGGTTAATGGGCATGGAAGGAATTAATGGCTCATGGTGTGGGGAAGAGAAAGGAGGGTGGAGGGGAGCTGGGAGGAGGAGGCAGAAGCAGGGGGCGGAGGGGCAGGGGCCAGGCAGGGCAGGGAGGGGAAGAGGGAGCAGGGAAAAGATGGGAGAGGCCCAGGAAAGGGAAGGGGACGAGGGACAGAGAGCAGCCGGGGCGCCCCGACCTTTCACACCTGTTGCTACAGTCACCTCACAGCCACCCTATCAGGCGAGGACACCACCCCCGTTTTGAGGATGAGGAACCCGAGGTTGGAAACGCTAAGCACGTGGCTCGGGGTCACGCAACAAGTGAGAGAGGAGGTGGCATCCGAGGGAGGACGGGGGGCAGAGGGACGGAGCTGCGTGGGGAGCTGGCAGCGAAGCAGGTGGCTGGCTGTCCGCGGACCCGGCACTCACAATGCGGTCGGGGGGTGGCGTACTCCCGATGAAACACTCCACTTTGCCACCGTCACCCCTGACGGCATACTGCACCGCCTCGCTGGAGATAATGGGGGGCCCTGCGAGCAGGGAGACGCGGTCAGGGCCGGCCGAACACGGCGGCACCTGCCCGCCCAGGCCCAGCCCCAGCCCCGAGGGCCGCTCACCGTTCACGTAGAGGGGCACCTCCCTCTCGGCCACTCCGATCCGAGGCACGATGGCCCGGCAGGTGTAGGTGCCGGCATCGGCCTGGGTCACGGACTTCAACAGCAGCTGGTTGCTGTTACTCAGGACCTGGGCAGAGAGAGCAGCCTCGGGTGGGGAGCCGTGGGGCCTGGGCCCCTGGGTCCGGGTGGGGCCCCGCATTGGAGGCATTGGAAAGAAAGCGGGAAGGGCCACAAGTGAATTCCCAGAAGGGAAAAGGGTGCGTCCCCTGACTCTCAACGGGGCCTCGCGGGCTGCGGTGGTTTTACAGAGGACGCAGCCTCTCGGGTGGTCTGTTCTAGGGCTTTTCCCGCCAAACAAGGTAGGAGGTTTCACCCTGGAACCCCCGTTCTGCGATCCTGGCCCGAACTATCTAACGCAGGTGTCCGTAGAGCTGCGGGGTTCAACCTCCCCACCCTCCTGTGTAGGTCCAGCCACCAGATCTCCTCCCCAGCACAGGTCCGTGTGTCCCTCCCACGGCCACCGAGCCGGCCAGCTGTTCTGCAGGGAGAAGTGGGTCTTGATCTCAAGCATTGGCCTCCTCCTCCCCCAAATCCCAGGACCCTAGAAGCACTCTGGCTTCGACTCGAAAAGCACTGTTGCCCTCCCCTTGCCCCAACCCTGCTCTCCCTCCAGAGCCAGAGTCTTTCCCCCCCCAGCCAACCCCAGCACTCAAGACAGGCAGCAGGCATCTTACCATGTTGGAATCCTTTTTGGTCCAGGTGAGGGTGAGGGGCGGATTCCCCACCCAGACACAGGTGAGGGTCACATCAGAGCCGATATCTGTGGTCGTGGGCTTGGGGTCAACCACGATCCGGGGGGCAACTGCGTACAAGGGAACACTAGTGAGGGTCTCAGTCTCGTCGGGGGTCAGCTCTAACCGATCCTGTCTCCCTTCTGCTGCCCTCCCACCTCCCCATGCCCGTTCCCGCTCCCCACCCCCACCCCCACCCGGACCCTTTAAAGGCCCTCGATCCAGCCCCGCCCTTGCGGCTGCTCACAGTGGACGTTTACTAAGGTGCTGACGTTGGTGCTTCCCACTTTATTGTGAACCTCACAGGACACAGGCTCCGTGAAGAAGGAGTAGTCGACGTTCGTCTGATAGCGACTCTCGTGCGCATCTTCAATCAAGAAGCCCCCCTTGGCCCACCTGGGGAGATGGCAAACAGGGCGGGGGTCAGGGCTCGGGGCCCGGTCCGCCACGTCCAGCGGCACTACCCCAACCCCCGGCACCCCCCCCCCACTCCAGGCCCAGGGTGCCCCCAGCCCCCACGCCTTGCACCTGTAGCCCAGGATCTCGGGGTTGGCTGTGGCCTGGCACGTGAAGACGACGCGCTCGCCCTCCTGTACCGTCTGTGGCTCAATAGACAGGGTCACCGTGGGAGGGTCTGCAAAGCAGGGGACGGGAAGGGGCTTTTCTGTCCCTCAAGCTTCTTTCTCTCTCTAACACACACACCCAGCCTTCCCCACTGTGCGGAGACCTGGGGGTCGGAGGTCACGTCGCATCAGCTCCAATAAATAAGCCACCTCCCTCACCTTTACCCCGTGGAGCCTCCAGGGGGCCGGCCAGGGTGCGGGACCCAGGCTGCCGCTGAAGGGACAGTTAGGGGATGTAATGGTGCATTGTGGCCACGAGGCGTCAGGGTGGCCCCGCGTGGCTCCCTGAAAGGGGTGGGGGAGGGGCGCCTCCAATCCCTGCCCACTTCCCTCCCTCCTGTGGGCGGAGGGACCCCGCGCTGAGCATCCCCTGAGTAGCAGCCTGCATTTGGGGATAATCTGACACTATCATTTAAGCGCCCCCCCCCCCCAGCCCCAAGAGGCAGGAACGGGTCCAAAGTCCCTTCTCTGAAGCCCATGGGTTGGAATGTGTTTCAGAATTTGGCATCCCCCACAGTCTGGAAAGGGACTGGCATGCACAGACCACGGACTATGTAGGATCCCGCAGGCTCTGGGCAACACCCCACAGTGACGTAGGGGATAGATAAGTGAACTATGAAGAGCCTCAGTTCACGTCTTGCCAGGAAATCGCTTCTAATTTGGAATTTCAGAGAAGCGACTGGAGGTCCGTATTCGATTTTCTTCCAAGTACACAGAATTGGAAACTGAGGCTCGGAGAGATTAAAGCACAGCCCAAGTCACACGCTGGATGAGACGCAGGAGCGGCCTGGCTCGCAGCCGATGCCCCTCCCGACCCTCGGTGCCCATGGCCGCTGGGTGCTCCCGCCGGGGGATCCAGGGGGTGGTGACAGCAAGCATCTGTCCCGGGATCCCCAGAGGATTCCCGACGGGCACCCAAGGCCCCCTCCCCCCACCCCTCCCCCCAGCTCCGCTGTGGGACCCCTGCTCACGGTGCACATCCAGCTCGATGGACGTCTCCTTGCCGCTCGGGACGGCCTCGTTCACGCTGCGGCAGGTGAACACACGCCCGATGTCCAGGTCTGTGGGGTTAATGAGCAGCTGGCTGACGGTGGTCTCCCTCTTCCCATCCTTCAGCAGCTCCTGGGGCGGGACAGGGGGGAGGCCAGGTCAAGCCAAAGCACCCCCCTGCCCCCCAACACTGTGGTCAGGGTGGCCCGGCCCAGAGACGGGCTTGCGCTGGAGAGGCATGTCAACTTTTACCAGAAGCAGCCTTCAAACCCCCGGCCCCAACCTCTCCCCCAGGTTGGCTTTGGTTTGGTTCTCAATCGATAGACTCCATTTTTTGGAGACGTTTTAAGTTTATAGAACCGAAGAGAAAATGCGGTGAGTCCCCAAAGGCCCTGCCCCCAGACCCCACAGCTTCCCCTGATGAACGTGATACACGAGGACGCTGCAGGCGTAAGCTGATGAACCCGCGGCCCTGCATCCCTCCTGACGGAAGGCCACGGTTGCCACTGGAGCCCACTGTGTGTGTCCTCCTGCGCCCCGTGGTTCTGAGCCCCATTCCTGGGATTTGTGGAGTGCAGGGCAAGTTCCTCCTCTCTGCAAAGTCTCCGTGGCCATCCCGGCCCTCAGGACCCTCCCAGTCGGTCTGTCCGGCTCTGCTCCGGGCTCACGGATCCTGGCCTCGTAGGTACTATGCTCCGGGGCTCTCCGGCTAGACCGCAGGCCCCTGGAGGGCAGGGAGGGCTCACCGGCTGTCCCACTGGCTCCGTGGTGGCCAACCTGAGGCCCCTGAATGTGGTCACAGGACCCCTCGGGCTGTTTTCCACACTGCAGCTGTCTAAGGGAAACCGGACTGCCTGCCGGCACCGGGCCCTGCGCTCTGACAGCCACACGCACGCCTTTCCCGGGCAGGAGCAGCACCAGTGTGGTTCGCTAGCACTGGCCGCTGCCTTTAGTAAACGTAAGAGGAGAGCTGGACCCCAAGTGGCCATTAACAAATCGGCTTGTTCGGTCGCCAAACTATCTCCAAATAGGTAGCCCTAAAGGAGAAAAATAGCAGGTGTCTTGGTGGTAGAAAGCTAAACACCTGGGAGGCCGAATTCTCCTCGGTCAAGTGGCGAAGCCAAGGCCAGAGAGCGGAGACCTGTCTGAGGTCACACAGCCCATCGAGGGCAGAGCTAACCCGGTACCGCCCCCGGGGCCGCCCTGCGCCACACACAGGCGGGCAGGTGTCCCCCAGGACCCAGCAAAGGGCTAAGCTGTGTGCCCACAGCTGGCCGAAGGGACCCCACACAGGGGGCGTGGATCCTGATTCCAGCTCCTCCCAGGAGGTCCCTGGGTGGCTTCTCGGTCGCAGCTTCCTCGCTACGTGACGCACAGGCGAGCGCTGCCACGTCAGCGCCTCACCTGTGCCACCTGGGCGCACGCACCCACTACAGGCTGAAGGTGGAGGTGCCCAGGGGAGAGCACAGCCGAGCCGTGCTGCCTGCTGGCCGTGTGACCTCGGGCAAGGCAGTGACCTCTCTGACCACCGTGGTGAGTAGGAAAGAACACCTGCCTTACGAAGCCGCGGGGGCTTAAGAGGGACTGTCCACTAGGAGCTCGGCGTGCACCGTGCCTGCATGCAGTGGGTGCTTAATCCGTGCAGCTGGTGTTACCGGCACTCAGGCTCCACTAGCCACTGACTGCACCCCGAACCTGGCAGCTCCCGCCCGCTCCGTGGCTCTCAGCCTCCCCAACTACGTGGTGAGAGGGCTGGACCAGAACGGCCTCCAAGGTCTCCTCTCACGTCTGTGGCCCCCGAGCCTGGGTCGGGCCCACGTGGGAATGGAAGGCGCCCTGAGGCAGGGCCGAGGGGCCCGGGAGGGGGCAGGCAGCGTCTCACCGTGCTGGCCACCGCGCCCTCCTGCTGAGTCCCGTCCCGGAACCAGATGATGGTGGCGGCGGGCTTGGCGTTGAAGGCTCGGCACGTGAGGTTGTGTGGCGTGCCCGCTTGCAGCAGGATCACAGGGCCGCCGTCGATCCTGGTGTCCTCTGGGGGGACTGCGGGGCGAGCACAGCAGCCGGTCAGGGCGCGGCCAGCCCCCACCCCTGGAGGCGTCCCTCCCTCTGCATGACCACCCCGTGGCAGGGCGCTGCTGTTCCCGGGGGGCTGCACCCCAGGCCACCGGCCACCCGTTCTTTCCCAGCCCTTGTGGTGGATGAGGGGGGGTGGCCTCAACCAGAGGAGAGCTGGGCACACCCGGGGAAGCCTGGCACGGGAGGGGCTCCTCAATCTGTGCCGTCCCGAGTGCCCTGTGCCCTGGGGTGGCCTGCCGAGCTGGCTCTATCACAGCGGCCTCCCGAGCGGGCCCCCTGCCTCCAGTCCCCCGGCCGTCGACATCCATCACCCCTGGCAGGTTATTTTCTCTGGCGCTGCTAAGACCGTGCGACTTCCCTGAGCAGACACCTCCGATGGCCGCCAACTGCCGCGGGCACCGTCACCGGCATCTCAGCCTGCCTGCCAGTCGGCGTTCCTCCAGCCAGCCCTGCACCCTCCTGCCTCCTCGTCCTCGCCCCTACTGTCCATTCCCCCGCCACAGCCCGCCAGCCAGACTCTGGGCGGTTCCCAGGCAGGGCTCTGAGTTCCTGACCTGCCTGGTGTTTGGGTCACGTGGGAGGACGGTCCGGGCCCTCCTCCCAGCCCAAGCTGTCATGCCAGAGAAGCAGGGACCACCCCTTCCAGTGTCACTGGCATTTCTCCTGTCTCCAGCACCTAAGAGCGGCCACAGTAGGCTCTCGCTAACAACTTAAGGGATCGAATGGATCGGATTCCCGACGCCAAGAAAGAGGGTGTCTCTCTGTGCCCCGTCCCCACAGGCTCCTAAATGCTCAAGCGATCCAATCACATGTTCCTTGAAGGTAGGACGGCCTCTCTCTCCGAAAGCCCGAGGTCCGGCACAGCTCGGTGGACAGCAGGCCCTCGGGGATGTTAGCTGAATGGATGAGGAAGGGACCGAAGAGATCGAGGCAGAATTTCAATTATGATCTTCCCGCTGCACCGTGTTCATCGGGCCAGCGGCGCAAAAGGCCTGTGTTTGCCTTGTGCTGGGAACAACCACCAAGACCCAGGGGGGCTCTTGGGAGACAGCCCTCGAGCGCGGGCCCTGGAGGCCCGTGGAGCCCGGCGGCGGGCAGGGCCGTCCTGGAGGGTAGGAAATGCAGGTCCCGAGCCTGGGAACCAACCGCCTGCAGCCCGTCCGCGTCGTGCACACAGAGCGGTGGGGACTCCAAGCAGGAGGCCCTGGTCTCCAGCCCCAGCACGTCTGTTTACCTGCCGTGGGATCTTGGCTGAGAGTCTCAGTCTCTTCGCCAGGGGCCCTCGTGAAGGTCACCTGGGGTGCCGGGTCTGGCCTGTAATGTGCGGGGCCCGAGTGACACGTGACATGTGTTCACTCGGCTGCTCGGACGATGGCCAGCTCCCGGCCCGCTGGGGCCCTGGCTCCTCCCCTTTGCTAGCTGCAGGACCCGGGGCTGGGGCCAGACGGGTGCAGGTTTGCAAGCGGGACGGCAAGGAGTTAAAGGTGGAGGGAAACGGATCAAGAGCCACCACTCGGGGTCTGCTGGTCTGCGTGGACCCCTGCAAGGTCACGCCTGCTGTCTCACCCAGGAAGAAGGTCCTGGACGAGCAGAGGCCCTGCACGCCGACACGGGCCACCGTGTCCGGACGCAGGAGCCCCCCGGAGGGAAGGCTTCTCCTCCCATGGGCCCTCCCTTCCCCAGAACGCTGGCAACTTTCCCCTCGTTCGGGGAAGACCATCCCTCTGTCACTAATCTTTCTCTCCGTTTCTGGGGCAAAGGCAAATAGAGCTGTTGAAGTGTCTGCTCGGCCATCAGTTAGAGGGCACGTGTCCGTGTGCAGGCCTGTTTATGAACACACTGTGACAAATCTGTCCATCAACACGCACGTGTGTGTGTGTGTGTAAAATTCTGGAAAATAACACTGACACCCTGTGACGTCGGAATGAGATCGTGGATGTGAAGCCAACTGTAAACTGTGGCGTGATCGGCGACATTTCCGCCGTTCGTGGAGCGCCGGCCGACGTGGCAACAGGCCGCGTGCGGGCTGCGGGCAGCCCTCACCACGGGCGTCCTGCGTTAACGCTTCTGCGGTAAATACCAGCAACCCCAATTTGCAGACAAGGTCCTGGGGTTCAGAGAGGTGCAGAAATGTGCCCAGAGGCAGGAGAGTGAGCTAAGCAGCGGGGCCGGGGCAGGGACCGGGCCCACTGACCCTGGAGCCAAGCCCGTCCCCGCGGTGGCTGGGGTACAGCTGTGGCTGCCGATTATGGGGGGCCACAGGCCTGCAAGTCTATCGCGTGTCTGTGTCTCAGTCCGCAGGCTGGCCTGGACTGAGGCAGGGGGCGGGGAGGCCACCTCGGAGCAAGGCTGCAGATGGGGGGGGGGGTATCTATCAGGCACTGGACGCAACCCACGCTGGACCCCGCCCTGCCCAGTCTCCAGTCCCCGGTGGCACAAGCAAAGGTGGACGGGAGCAGGTGAGCAGGGAGCGCGCAAGGGATATCCTGCCTCCCTAGTCTGCACGCGGCTGCAGGGGGGGGTCGAGAGAGAGATGAACAAGGGCAAGGAGATCCACGCTAACCTCTCACCTCTCTTCCTCCTAGGGCCTCGTCCTGCACCCCTGCCTCGTGCCCCCCAAATCACCCAGATAGGCTGGGAAGGCCCACACATGGACCGTGCCCTCCAAACTGGCCACCCAACAGCCCCACTCTGCGCTCCCCCTCAGTCTCCTGCAAGCTTTTTAACAAGGTACTCCTCCATCTAGGGTCCCCGTTGATATCCTCCTCTTCCAGGAAGCCTTCCTTGAGTGACCCAAGACACTGGACGCCATTATAAGCCCCATTCCTGCGATGCCCAGAAGCTTGGCTGGCCTTTTGTCTTTTATTTCTCTGTCTCTGGGGGTCCGGGCGGGAGAGGGAAGAGAGTATCAGGGCCTCCTCGTTAGGTTGGGAGTCCTCCAGGGCCCCAAACACAGGCCCTTAGGGAGGGAAAAAAGAAGAGACAAGGACTTCCAAGAATTCCACGTCCCTTAGGTGGCCCGGGCTGGCACGGGGCTCACACACACCCAGCGAGGGACGGGAGACGCCATGATGGCACCCCACGCCCATCCCTGGAGCCACCCTAAGTCTCCCCAACATCAGTGCCATGCTTTGCTCATCTGACAGGAAGAGTGAGCCCCCCTGCAGCCCTGAGTCCTCGCCCTGCGGGGCCCTGACACCCCGTCACCTCACTGCCCAGGCCCTCCCGGTGCACAGCTCCCCGGGGCAGGAGCGGCAAAGCAGAAGTCACTAAGGAGAGGCTGGTGGCCCCGTGACGCATTAGCGACGGGCAGACTGATCCCCAGGGGTCGTGACCTCTTTGGGTCACAGTGCCAAAATGGCCCGGATGTCCCGACTCCTAGCCCAGCCTTTCCCTGACAGAAGGAAGACTTCTCATGCCCTCCCCAGACCCCACGTAAAACCCTCCTTGTGTCCAAGCTCAGGGTCTCAGCTCCTCCCTCCCCGGGGGTTTGTTCCCCCATCTCAGCGATTTCAGTAGGAAACGGGGAAGGGGCAGCACGGAGGGCAAAAGGGAAGAGGGAGGGTCCGGGCCGCACCAGGCTGGAGGGAGCCCGTTGTGCAAAGGGCCCCAGCGGGGAGGCCCACAGAGGGACATCTGCTCCGCTCCAGCAGAACCCAGCCCGCCGACCCCAGGTCTCAGCCCTCGGGGCTCATTCCTTCCGGTCCTGCTCCCTGGGGCTCCCGAGGGGCCTCCAGGGGCTTCTCAGTGCCCAGGCAGGAAAGGAGACGGTGTGGTGCAGCGGGGTAGGGGCTGAGTGAGGAGGAGGAGGGGCCCAAGGGGCAGTTGCCGGGGCCGGAGGCAGCAGGGGGAGGACAGGAGCACCGACACGCCTGGGCCAGGAAGGGATTTGTCTCCACCCCCCTGGCTCTGCCCTGGCAGGGCCTTATGTCCAGCAGGCAGAGCCCAGTCCGGCCGGGCACACCGGGCGCCAGGCCTCACGCACCCACAGTCCTGCCAGGGGAGGCCCACGTGCCTGCTTTGCTCTCCTCTGCCGGACTGGGCTTTGGGAGAAGTTTAGAGAAGGATCTGGGGGTGGGGCTGGGGGGGGGGGCAGGACAGGCATGAGGCCGGGAAGTGAGGAGTCCAGGGGACACGGGGGAAAGAGCCCGAGGAAGGGGGGGCCGGGGCATTACTGAGTACGGTGAGCTTGGCCCGTCGTGAGCGCAGGGCGGCCTCCGTGGCCTGGCACTCGTAGGAGGCATCGTCAGACAGCTCGGCGTCCGTGATCTCCAGGTTGTACTGCCCAGCGTCTGCAGAGCCCATGACCCGGTACCGCGGCCAGGCTGCAGGGACACACAGGGCGAGCGAGGTGAGCCCCCCACCCCGTGCCGGCCTGGGAACCAGCCTGGACCGCCCGGGCCCACGAGGGTCCTCCTCCCCACTCCAGGGGCCGCACCTGCCCAGACCGGTCCTCCTCCCCCCCGCCCTGGCCTGGGAACTCGCCACAGCGGATAAGACGGATGAGGTCCCACGTGGGACACTGTGATGTCACCCCTGGGGCAGGAGCGACAGGGACACCGGAAGGGGGAGATGAGAAGAAATCTCCAGAGCTGTTGGCGGACAGATGTCTCTCATAATAATAGGGAAAAAAGAGGGGGACAAAAGCAGAGAGGAACGGAGAGGGAGAGGGGGAGGGCATGTGGGTGCTGGAAATATAGGGCATCGCAGCACAGATGGGGCTCCCTGGGGCCGGGGGAGCCAAGGCCGCACCCTCACTCGTGATGCGAGGGGCGGACGAGGCAGGGTCCTCCGGCGCCCTGAAGGAGCCCCTAACCCACACGGTCCCTGTGGCAGGTGGGCCCCTGAGCCTCCGGACCCCCTCCCCTGCAGGCTCCCACCCCCTCCCGGGCACCCTTCTCGCGGGCTCCCCAGCGGCTCCCTCCCATTATCTCCCTCTGTCCAGGGAACATTGATCCTTCTCAGTCCATATCTATTGATCTCTCTCTCCCAGTTTCTCTCCTTTTCTGTCACCAGTAGACCCACCAGCCCGCCCCTCTCTCTGCAGGACAAACCCCCCTCCCCGTACTAATGTGCAGAACCCACTGCCAACAACCTCAGCCCCCGGACGCGACAAAGAGAACAGAAATGCACGGCCCCTCCTGTGCCCGTGTCATGACGCTGCCTTACGGCGACCAGTGACTGACTCTTCACGAAGCATCTTCTCTCATCTGGTTCCAAAGTCACAAACGCCACTCGTAAGCCCGTGATTACGACGCCTAGTTTTGCACAGCAGCAAACTGAGGCCCAGAGAGGGGCAGCGGCTTTCCTAAGGCCGCCCAGCTCACAGGAGGCAGAGGCAGAAGAACTGAGGTGTCCTTCTGCTCATCCACTGGCGGGAGGCCTTCCCCAAAGCGCCTTCCCTTGCTCCGTCATATAGGAGGCTGTTGGCTGTGTTTTACTGAATCGTCACGTATGCTTCAGCACCGGCTGTGTCTTCCGGAATGCGTAGGGAAGTGAGTGCCCAGGCTGACACCAAAATAGGTTTTTGGCCTCTGAGCAGACATTGCCCGGGCAGAGGCAGGAGAGGGGACTCGGAGAGGAGCTAGAGAAGGGTGGCCGCCCAGGAGCGTGTGCTGGGGACGGGGCACAAGGAAAGGAGAGGCTGGATGCTGTGGGGGTGTGGGGGGCAGCCCACTCACCTTTGAGGCCCTGGCCCATGCCCAGCGCCAGCCCGTCCTTGGTCCATTGCACGATGCCTGAGTAGTTGAGCAGCACGCAGGGGAGCACGGCCCGCTGTCCTGCCACCACGGTCTGGTCGGCCGGCTCCTGGCTGAAGCGGGTCTGGGTCCCTGGCGGAGATAAACGGGCACGGGGTAAGGCCACGCGGCAGGGAAGGGGTTCCACCAAGCAGCCACCCTGCAGCCCCTGCCCCACTGCAGCCCAGCCCTTGCCTCCAAGATGCACACGTTCGCCCCGGATTCCCTCCTCCCCCCGCCCCCTCCCCGGCCCACGGGACCGGGTTTCGGGAGCCGAGGCTCCGCCGCCAGAGGGAGGGGCGCGGTGTTACAGAAGGGACTGACACGGGGCTGGGCCAACCCTCTCGTGCTGCAGGCAGGACACTGAGGTCCGAGGGGCGAGGAAGTTACCCGAGGGTGCCGGCAGGGGCGGGGGGTGGCGGGAAGCGAGCGGCAGAGCGCGGCCTCGACCCTGAGGCTCGGCCCTCCAGCTCCCGGGACTGGCCCGCCACCTGCTACCTCCCTCCACCCCCTCGACGCGTGCCGCGTCCACGACGGGGTCATACCACCCCCCTTCAATCCCGGGGCGTGGATGTGCCACAGTACCCTTGCACGTGTCATAGGAGGCACGGTGAGGTAGCACACGTGTGCGGCCACGCAGGACCGTCCCCAAGGACGCACGCAGTGGGCGCGCGAGGGCAGGTCCGGCCACAGGCTGCCTGGGTCTCCGGGGGCCCGCCACGAGCCTCGGAGCCCGTTCTCGGCACGCTCGCCTGCCCCACCCCGTGTGGCTGCCCCCTGCCCCCCCCCCCGCTCCGGGGCACGGGTGCGGACACGCGGACGCGGCGCCCCGCGCTGAGCCGCCCGCCGTGGGGGAGCCGAGCGCGCGTGTGACTGTCCCGCTCTCCCTCCGGCTGCCGAGCCACACATGGCCGCCCGGCCGGGAGCGTTTGATTAGAGAAGCTGCTGTGTAATTGCCTTTAATTGTGGAGCCCAAATGGAGCAGGGAATTGGACTGCGGCTGCTCCCCCCCACCCCCCCACCGGCTCCCACCCCCCTGAGCCAGCGCTGGTCCCGCCGGCCGGCGGGGCAGGCCTGGGCACCTCGCTCCGGCTGCCCGGGCTGTGCGGAGAGGGGAGATGGCAGAGGCTGAGGTCTGGGGCCCCCGCGCCTCGGCCCCAGTCTGTCAGCTTGGTCCAGAGCTCAGGGGACTCCTCCCTCTCCTTTCCCTCCCCAGCTCCCAGGTCTCCGCAGAGACCACGGTCCCCGCATCCAACCCCTTCCAAAATTTCTCTCTTCTCCACTCCTCTGTGTAAGCAGAGGGAACCTGTCCCTCCTCATTCTGAGACCTCCCCGGAAGCCACCAGAGACAGGCCCTCCCCCCCCCCCGCCAGGTTTCATCCCCTCCCTCCTGTTTCCGCCTCCAGCTCCATTTCTCCCCTTCTCTCCAAACTGGCCCCACATTCTCTTCTTCCAGGAAGTCCTCCTGGATTGATCCTGTAGCTCCTTGGACAAACACAGCTTGTCTCATCACCTAGCCCTGCTGTCACAGCTCTGTCCGTGACGTTCCTGTCCCAAACTGTAAGAGTCTATGCCCATGTTTTTGTCATGGGGAAGAAGGCAGCTGGTGGGTGGGGGCATATGACCTACTGATTCTACCAGAAAGGAAACCTCTCCTCCAAAGCCAAGGGCCGTGCCATCTCCTCCCTCTGAGTCTCCCTGGACATCTGACACCCACATTGTTTGCGGTACACAAAGGGGACCGAGAGAGAGAGGGGGCAGGGCTGGGAGTGATGGCCAGCGTATGATTTAACACAACGAGGCAGCCTCTGCTCTCGGTTTAGTGTACAAATTCAGCTCCTGGGGTCCGCAGGGGCTGGGAACTTAGAACCGGGGCCCCTCTGCACACTCCGTGGGCAGCCCCCGACTCTGCCGACCTGCCATCCATCCCGCATTTCCAGGGATTCCAGCGGCAGGTGCTGAGATCCTGGGGGAGGGGGTGGGTCAGGTGAGCAGCGAGCATTATTAATTCAGGCATTGCCCTCATTATTATTCAAATTTATTCATATCTTTGCGCATTCCCTAGTGCTGCTACCCGCTTCGAGCCCCCCCCCCCCACGCACGATTCTCCTTCCCACGGCCCTGGCCCCAGAGCCCAAGTCACCCTGCCTCAGAGATGGGACTCAGCCTTCTTGTGTGACCAGACACCCTGGACTCCCAGCGAGGTCTCCAGGAAACACTAAAAGGCTGACGCTGTGGCAGGATGGAGTGTGAAGCCGTGTGCAGAGATGGGGACCTTGCCGGAGGGAGGGGCCGGTGGCTTGGGCGTGCCCCCCCACCCCCCAGCCCAGCTGGCCTGCACAACGACAAGTCTGGGCACAGACTGCAGGGTCCCTCTTAGGAGCACAGGCAGGTTTGCACAGTGCCTGCACCACACTTCCTAACTGTGACCTTGGCCAAGTCACTCTCTGAGCCTCCCTTCCTCACTGGTAAACCGAGGCGTGATAACGCCTGCCTCCGGGCTTCTGTGAAGGCTCGTGGGTGAGGCATAAGGCAGGCCCGGTACCTCCCCCTGCGTGGGCCCACTCACTGCGGCTACGGCCCTCCCCGCCCCTTGGCAGCTGGATAATTATGGGCACCCCGGAGACCGGAGCGGGGACATGACCGAGAAGGCGACACCCATCGATTCGGGGATCTAAGAGTGGAACCTGCTTTGCTTTAGGCCTACTTGAAGCAACTCAGCCGGGAGACAGAGGGATGGAAGCAGTGACCCTGAAGAGTCAGAGGGGAGGGAAGATGAAGAGGTCTCGGGAATCCCACTCAATGGGAGGGCAGCCTGGGTCCTGAACCTGTGAAAAGCACACGCACGTTTTCCTGCCCCAAAGCAGCCCCTGCAGTCAAGACAGCGTCTGAGACAGAGGCCGGATCCCGCGGGTTGTCCTCACCTGGCTGCGCGCTGCCCTCATCAGCTCCTGCGCCCTCTCCAGGCTTCTGTCACCCTGCCTGGTTGGGGGCAGGGAACCCTGCTCTCCCACTCACCTCCTGTGAAGTCTTCTCTTCCATGGCTCCCCACTCGCCCTCGGAACCCTTCTTGCTCACTTCTTACCTCTGCTATCATGTGGTTCCCACTGTGCTGCCCACCCTGCGCCTGAGCCCTGGGGGCTCCTGGAGGCTGGACTGTGTCCCTCAGGGACCCCTGCCGTGCTGTCCCAGCACAGTGGCCTGGCTGCCAGGCCCACAGCAGGTGTTCCAAAGAAGTAAGCACTCTTCACCCTGCACCCCACCCCCTGACCCCATCAAGGAAAGGGAGGCAGAGTATGCCTGTCCCGGTCAGGCTCCTGCGGAGGCAGAGACAGGGCATGGGACGGGAGGGGATGGCATGGGGCCACACGGACTGGGGGGAGGCTGGCAAGGACACCCACACGGAGGAGGCCGAGGGGAGCGAGGGGCAGACTTGGTCCTGGTGAGCAGGAGGCCAGAAGAGGAAAAGACAGGCCCGAGGCGGGGTCTGCAGGGAAAGGCAGCAGGCAGGACCCGGTGACAGAGACCTCAAGAGTCACGGAGCCAGGCCAAGGCAGGGGAGTGTCCGGGAGATGGAGGGGGAGAGGCAGAGGGCCTCTCGTGTTCTGCACACTTCTTCCCCTTAGACGTGTGTGCCGAGAGGCTGGGCAGGTGCCCCGACCCGGGACAGGGGACCCCCCCCCTGGGGTCTGCAGGCAGGTGAACAGCTGGGGAGACACGCGGAGCACAAGGGGTGGGGGGGAAGGGGCTTGTGCTTCTCACCCAAGCTGAGGATGCCTCAGAGCTGCACGCACCCCTATCCCTCCACCTCCCCACCCCCCTCTCTCCCAGGCCTCCTTCCTTTCAGGTTCCCTGGGCACCCCCCCCCCCGGACTGCCCACCCACCTCTCGCTGCCCCCCCCTCCAAGCCCCTCCCCCATTCTGCCCCCGCATTGTTTGGGCTTCCGGCTACAACACTTCTCACAGCCTGCCTTGGATCACCAGTTACTGGTGTGTGCGTTTCGGTCTCTCCCACTCTCCTGGGAGCCCCTGGAGAAGAGACGCTTTGATTTACCTTCCTTGTCCCTTCAGTCCCAGCAATGTCCCTTCATAACGATAACTCCCAATTATGAGATGCCAGCTAGGCACCAGGCACCGAGGCAGGTGCCTCACAGACACTTTCCGCCTGAGAATCCACTGCACGGCGGTGTGCTATCTCCATTTTCGAGGAAAGGGAGATGAGGCTCAGGGCGCTTACGGCCCAGACATTGCTTAGTGGCAGAGACGAGAAGGATCTCGGCCTTCTCAGATGCACGGCCCCTGCCGCTGGCACCGTGCCACGCCACAGGAATACGCAAGAAGCATTTCCTGGATGCACGTGACTCACGGCCCCCGCCCCGGAGACCCTCTGCGCCCGTCCACGACTTCCGATCCCCATGTTTCGCCTCAGACTTCCAGCGTCATCCTGTGCACCTCCGGGGAGGGCCGTGCTCCTCGACGCGGGGCTGGCCAGCACCCTGCAGCCACAGGGGCCTTGGTCCGCGCGCTGTCACCAGCCACGGGAGAAGCTTGGCGTGCATACCCCTACGCGGAGGACGCAGCGGTTCCCAAGGCTGGAAGGACATCAGCAGCACGCAGAGAGGCTTCAGCGCTTTGCAAAACGCTAAGTGTTGAGCCCCCAACGTCCACCAGCAGCCGTCATAACAAACAGCCCCTGCCTGTAAGTGCCAGTCCCGGGACCGCGCCCCTCCCGGGCCGCACACCTCCCCGGGGCCAGCTCGCTTCCTGTACAAAAGCGCCCAATGAGGCGGGCGCCAATATTCTCCCCAGTAAGGATCTGAGGCTCAGAGAAGAGCAACTTCCCGGCAGCCACACAGCTGGTGAGTAGCGGGGCCAGTGAGCAGAGCAAAGGGCCAGGACACCTGGCTCCCGGACTGTCACCATGCCCACCCGGCCACTGCTGTCACCATGCCCACCCGGCCACTGCTGTCTTCCCTACTCTCACCACCGCTGGGACCTCCCGGCACAGACAGGCCATCGTGCAAGGGGGCCCTGGTGCCTCTGCACCTCCCCCCTGATGCCGCCCCCTGGGAGATCCTCTACCCCACCCCTCCTCAGCCGTCACGTTCCCAGGCGACACTGCCTTCCCCAGAGGTAGTTATGCCAGGAGAGGCCACCTGCCCCGGAGTCCCCTTGGGCCTGGTGAGGACAGAGGTCGAGTCCCATTTCTCACTCAAAGCTAGGAAGTGACCTCTAGCATACAGATTCTCAGACACATACCACGTGCTCCTTGTGGGCACGTGTGTCCCATGTGGAGCACATGTGCACACGTGTTTGCTGGTGCACACACACCCGTCTCACACACGTGTTCACAGTGCACACACAGCCCTCTCACACACGTGTTTGCCGGTGCACACACACCCGTCTTGCACACGTGTTCACGGTGCACACAGCCCTCTCACACACGTGTTCACTGGTGCACACACACCCGTCTTGCACACGTGTTTATGGTGCACACACAGCCCTCTCGCACACGTGTTCGCCGGTGCACACACACCCGTCTTGCACACGTGTTCATGGTGCACACCCACAGCCCTCTCGCACACACGTTTGCTGGTGCACACACAGCCCTCGCACACACGTTCGCTGGTGCACACACACACCCATCTTGCACACGTTTATGGTACACACACAGCCCTCTCGCACACGTGTTCACTGGTGCACACACACCCGTCTTGCACACATGTTCACGGTACACACACACACACCCATCTTGCACACATGTTCACGGTGCATACACACCCACCTTGCACACATGTTCATGGTGCACACACCCACCCACCTTGCACACAGGTTCACGGTGCACACACAGCCCGCTCACACACGTTTACTGGTGTGCACACACCCGTCTCACACACGTCTTCACAGTGCACACACAGCCCTCTTGCACACGTGTTCGCTGGTGCTTGCACACATGTTCACGGTGAACACACACCCATCTTGCACACATGTTCACAGTGCACACACAGCCCTCTCGCACATGTGTTCGCTGGTGCACACACACCCGCCTCACACACGCGTTTGCCGGCACGCACACACCCGTCTCACGTGTTCACAGTGCATACACAGCCCGTCTTGCACACATGTTCACGGTACACACACACCGTCTTGCACACATGTTCACGGTGCACACACAGCCCTCTCGCACAACTGCATGCAGGCACATGCTTCTGCACCCCACGGGCCCCTGTCCGCGCCCGTGCCTCGGCACACGTGTTCCCAGAGCCCTGGCTGGCCCGGCAGGCAGGGAGTGGGGCCACGCACACGAGAGGCCGAGGAAGCTGGGCTGCAGGAGAGGGGCTGGCGGAGGCCGGGCCCTGTCTCCCCGGATTTATCAAACATGCAGTAATGAGCCCCCTGGGCGGAGCCGTCCCCGAGCTCTGCACTCCAGATTGCTGCTGGTTCAAAGGGAAGCCTTTGATTCGCACCGACAGCTTTCAGATGGAACTAAATCTCTCCACACTGCACTCCTCCTCCAGCCCCGCTGGCCCCGCTGCCTGCTCTCACATCTTCGCTCGCCCACCGTCCCCCCCAGACCCTCTCCCCAACCCCAGCCGTTCCCTTCCTGCTCCATGAAAAATACAACAGCCGGGGGGGGGGGCCCTCCCGTTGGCTCTTCTCATCTCACGGAGAAAAGAGGATCATGATTCTCCGGGGCCGGGCCAGCCAAGGGGAAAGGAGAGGAGAAAGGCAGATTTGCACCTTTGATAGAGGAGAGAAGGCAGCCGAAGGGAGGGAGGGAGAGGGGGAGGGCGGGAGGGGTGCCGGATGGGGCGGAGAGAGCGAGGAGCGGGGAGCAGAGACACGCGGATGCAGACGGAAGGGGGCTCGGGACCCTGGGGCCAGGAGCTCCCCGCTGCCGGGGCACGAGGGCCGTGGCTCTGCCGATTTGGAGGACACAGAGTCCAGCCCACAATCAGAAACGTCCAGATGTGACGTGGCTTTTTCGAGAGGCCCTGACAGGTGGTGAACCAGGGGTCAGGAGGCTCCCAGCAGGTAACTTCAAGTGTGGCTGAGAGCAGACCTCCGGGTGAGCCCCCAGACAAGTCTGCAAACATTCAGACTATCAGCGCCCCCACCCTGCTGTCTGCCAGCCTTCGTTTCACGGTCTGACCTGAAAAAGTCACCCTGGGCAGCAGGGGCCTCGGTGCCTTGACTCAACCTCCCCACCAACCTCCCCCACCCTCCCACCCTCCCACCCCCACGCCAAGTCACAGGCAGAAGAACCCGTCTCTCCTCCCTCCCCCCAGTCTGCCTGGCCAAGCCAGCCTGATGCCATCTCCAAGGCCGGGGTATGGTAGGGACAGCCGAAGGGGAATCTTTCCAGGGACCAGATGGGATTTTACAAGTGGCCACAATCTGGCCTGGTTTCCTTGCATTTGAGCAGACCACAGAGGCCGGCTGCAGAGGCTGGCCCCAGGGCCCCGGCTGGTACTCCCAGTGATGGGGAGCATGGGCTTATTGGTCTGGGCCAGTGGATTAGTCACGGAGAAGCAGGACAGAAACTTGAAAGAGACAAGGGCACCTAGCCCAGCCCCTGCCAGGGAGGGACAGACGCGCTGTGGGCCGGAAGTCAGGAGATGTGGGCTTGTCTGGTCCCGGCGCTGCCCCCACCCGACGGGGTGACTTTGGGGAGGTCACTTCACTTGTCTGGGTCTCAGCTTCCTTAAACTATAAAGAGAGGGAGCTGAACGCTTGGACCCCAAGGGCCTTCCCGCTGTGATGTTCTAAGATTCTGCAGCGTCGTCTGTTGTCCCGGGGCCTCAGCCAGGCTTGCTGACGCTCCAAGGACTCAGCTCTGTGCCCGTCCCTCTTGGACTGTGAGGGAGAGGGCCGGTGCACCTGCAGCCGGGCCAGTCTGGCAGCCTCCCCACAGGGTGTAGAGGGCAGTCTGCGGCTTTGTGACACTAGGACCGTGGGGCAGAAGACCCAGATGGGGCCCCAGCACAGGAAGGAAGGCCACTCTTTGCTTCCCCTGCAAGGCACTCCCCACCAGTCCTCCCCGCATCCCCTGCGCTAGGCTCAGGATGGGAGAAGGGGGGGCAGAGGGCGGGCAGTCCCGGTCTCGGAGGTGACCTGTCAGCCCAGGCCCACTCACAAGGACTTTGAGCTCCCGAACTAAAAGACACTGGCAGGTGCAGCTAGACACATGCACCCCTCCCCCACCGCGGCTCCCATTTGGACCTCCAGCCCCCTCCGCCCTGCCAGCCCAATGACACCCGGGCCAGACCTGATCTGACAACTCTATGCAAATGTGCCCTGGCAGGGGACCCTGAGAATGTTTTCTGGGAAGGACAAGGGCACCGTGAGCCCAAGTGGGGTTGGCCGTAGCAGGTATGACAGCGGGAGCAGGAAGGGGAGTGGCAGGAATGGTGGACAGTTTTGCTGAAAAACCGAATTTCAATCTGGCTTCCGCGGGAAGGGAAGGGCGGCGCGGGAGAGGAGGCAGGTGGCTGGCAAGGACTTAGTGCGGACAGGGGACACAGAGGGGAGGACGGGGGCGGACGGGGCCGGGACTGTCACAAAGCCAGAGGCCCGGGAGATGGGGCCAGGTGCTGGGAACGGTGTGGGGGGCGGGGAGGGGTGGCAAAGGAAGCGGGCCCTCTGCCGCCGCCCGACCCTGTACCTGCTGCCCCCCAGCCGTCCCCCCGCCCGCAGAGCGGCGGGGAAAAGGAGAGAAGGAGGAAGGGAAGGGGAGGAAGAAGGAAGGAAGGAAGGCGCCGAGGTGCCCTTGGCTGAGGTGCTGAAAGAGAAGGAAACAAGACAGGAAAGGGAAACAAGAAAATTCAATTAGAAAGAGAGTCTGAAGGTCAGAGCGGCACAGGGCCTTCATCACTAACGCAACACCTTTATGCGAAGAAACCGAGGGTCGGTAAAGGAGAGACGTATTCGGGGCAGGCCTGCCTCCCCACCGCGGACGCCCTGTCGGCAGGCCGCCCAAGCCCTGCCCAGCCCGCAGAGGCGGCAAGAGAGGAGAGGACGAGTCCTTACCCGGAAACCCTCCCTCTCCAAAAGGAGGGAGGGGAAGGGACAGCGAGGGGGAGGCTACAGAAAAGAAGGCCGGGAGGATGGACAAAGCGGGACAGAGAGAAGGAGGCCCGGGGCGGTGCAGGCGGGGGGCAGGGATCTGAGGCCACCTTCTGGCCAGGCCATGAGCATTTAGGTCAAGGGAAAGGAGTGAAATCCTTGAGAAATGGAAGGGATTTCAGAAAGGATTAGCCAGGCAGGGCCAGGAGGAGAGTGAGGTGGGGCAGCGTCTGAGGAAACTCCAGGCCTGGTCTCCCCCCCCACAGACCAGATGGCCCATCTGGCCGGGTCCCGCCACAGGCGTCCTGGGGGAGGTCTTCCAGAGGGGTCCATGCACCAGCCTCACCTGCTACCCACCTGCCCGGCCCGGGGCCCAGCCCCACTCCCTCCAGCACACACGCAAGTGCGAGTTCTCAGCTCAAGGAAACCTTTTCTCAGTTATCCCGTCAGGGATGTGGCTTCCGTGTACGGTCTGGCAGCGGCCAGAATGGGACCCCTGAGTCTCCCCTGCCGCAGGCTGCAAGGCCAGGAAGAAATGCAGGCTGCTTCCCAGACCTTCTCGGGATTGGTTTCCTGGCTCCTTTAGGAATGGTCTCCAGAATGAATAGCATCAACTCAGAAATCCAGAAGACGGAGGCGGGCAGGAGTAAGGATGCGTTCTCCCGCCTTCACCCTGAAACCAAGAGCCTTGGGGGCAGGGGGAGGGTGCCTGGGTGGCTGAGTGGGTTAAGCATCTGACTTCAGCTCAGGTCATGATGCTGAGGTTGGTGGGTTTGAGCCCCGTGTTGGGCTCTGTGCTGACGGCTCGGAGCCTGGAGCCTGCTTCGGATTCTGTGTCTCCCTCTCTCTCTGCCCCTCCCCTGCTCGTGCTCTGTCTCTCTCTCTTTCTCCAAAAAAAAAAAAAAAAGTCAGGAGACTCGGGTCTTCTCCTGCCAAGCAGTGGCTCTTAAGGACACCTGTCCGTTTCTGAGTTGAATGAGCTTTATTGTATTTCTGCACCCCCTCCTGCCCCCTGCCCCCCTCCCCTCAAAATTAAAAAAAAGAAAAAGAAAAAGCCCAGGAGATCTAGGTGTTAGACTTTATCTCCTTCTGGGGCCGGGAACCCTTTGCCACAGATGACCTCAAAGATTTCTCTAGAACTTCCAGATGGAGCTAACAGACTTTATGAGCCAGGTGAGCAACTCACACAGGGAGGCACGGGGGTGGGGGGTGGGGGGCTCTAGCCCAGCACCGACTCCCCAGCAGTGTCTCTGAGAAAGGCCGACTTCGCAGACACACTGCAAGCCCACGGCACCGGGGCATCCCCAGACTCCATCACTTGGCCTCCATTACAAGCCTCCACGCCAGACATCCGTGACCGTGGCCCCGAAGGGACCAGGCTGGTTTTTACCCATATAAGAACTTTCCAGTAGCACAAGGCAGCGCACCCCCCCCCCCAGCCCTAGAGGTGTTCAGATAAGGGTGGACGGTCTCCTGTCCACAATGCGCCAGAGGGGTCGGGGTCATATTTAAGGTCTCTTTCTTTCAGTTCTGGTGCTTTATGATGCTATTTACACACCTCCTATACTTTCTTCTTACTTAGACACGCGCCTATCAAATAATCGGTCTGTAACAGTTCGATCAAGGTGGACTGAAATGGTTTGCGGGACCAAAGTTTAAAGGAAGAAATTCTGAACAGAGCCCAGGGGCAGAGAAAAAGAACAGGTCAAAAACCGGGCTAGGACAGAAGGCAGAGATATAAGGAAAGCTTTTGTCTCCGGGCAATTAATCCTGAAACTCAACACGTCAGCGACGGGGCCCAAGCATAGAATCGTGTCAATTTAGACCCACGGCTTGGTCTGTAGCAATACTGTGTTTCATTAGGGCTCCTTTTCCACAAGACTCGTAAACTCTTTGGGACAACAGACGTAATCATACAGGTGCATTTTCCAAAGCGACGAGGGCAACAGTGCTTTGCGCACAGTAGGTGCTCAACAAATGCTTGCTGTTTGACTATTTGAATTCATTTATGGATAAAGCAACTGAACCCAGAGAAAGTCAGCTCCCTTCAATATTTATCCACTCGTGCGATAAATACGCCGTTGGTGCCGAATGCAGAGCAAACGCTGTCTGGGCGCCGGGCTGGTCCCGCCTCCCAGAGCTCAGTCTAGGAGACACAGCCAACGATCCGGGCGGCACAGCACGACGAGTGCCATGGTGTAGGAGCAACGGAGGAGAAAGTACCTTAGATGAGTGAAAACGCTGCATTTTTCCGTACGTCTGACTTCCATACTGGTCTTCCCCTGGCCTGAGACCCGGATCTTGCTGGCCTTTGCTAGTTCTGGCCTCCTCCACTCGTACAGGCTGGACGCTGGAGGCCTTGCTTGGCACACAGTAGATATTCAATAAATACACACTTACTGATGAGAAGTGCATTGAGGCCTGACGACAAGCAGGATTTCAACAGCCAGAGAGCGGGAGGAGGGCATTCCAGACAAAGGGAACAGCATGAGCCAAGACATGGAGACATAAAGGACCAGTGAGCAGTTGGAAGTCACTGGAAACCAGGCGCAGAAAGAAATTGGAACTAAGGTCATAGCTCTTTAAAAATTAAACGCTGTGGGGGCGCCTGCGTGGCTCAGTCGGTTGAGCATCCAACTCTTGATTTTGGCTCAGGTCGTGATTCCGGGGTCGTGGGATCGAGCCCCACGTCGGGCTATGTACTGGCAATGGAGTCTGCTTGGGATTCTCTCTCTCTCTCCCTCTCCTTCTGCCCCTCTCCCACTCACACACACACACACACACACTCTCTCTCTCTCTCAGAACAAAATAAATAAATAAAAAGTAAAATTAAAAATAAACGCTTTCCCCCTGGGGGCATATTCCTCAGTCTCCACCTTCCAGAAACTTCTGTGCTGTTGAGAGACACTGGACACAGACCAAGACAGAGGTGTAGATTCAGAAAGACCAAAGTGGAGGCCAGGTGGCTGATCCAAGGGGCAGGGAGAGCTGCAACGTGTGGGCCCCGCCGGGCGAGTGAGAAGCAGAAAGGCAGCTACTTGGTGCGTGGGGGGGGGGGGGGGGGGCGTGCGTGTGTCCTTGTGTGCGTTCACGCCACTCGTGAGCTTGTTACTGGGCATCCGTACACGAGTGTTGAGACGTAGCCACCGTAGCTAGGACATTCTAGGCTTTTCCAATTAATCTCCATTAAAAAGATTTCCCACAGAGGCACTTCTGGAGGCCCCGAGTTGGGGTCATCTGGATCAATCCTCCATAAAGTAAAGCAGCTCCGACCGGCTGCCGAATCGATCCATCTGACTCGGTTCATCCTGCGCGTGCAAGGGGCGTGGAACGTTAATCGGCTGCAGGAGCCCAGGGGGCCCGAGGCGCGGGCTCTGTAACCAGCGACGTGGGCGCGGGTCCCCACGTGGCTGCACTGCACCCCGCGGGGCGGGGGGCACCCAGGGGTGGGCCTGCGGGGTTGATGACGGTGGGGCTGCAAGGGCGGGCTCTGTCTGCTCATCCTTCCCGTCCTGCCCGCCTCAGTTTGCTTTCAGCTGGATCACGACCCCCCAAGAACAGGGGAGGCCCGGGGACGTGGAAACCACTCCGCAAACCACGGCCGGGGGTCTGCAGGACATCGGCGGCGGACGCACGACCAGGGTCCATGGAGACACCTTCTCGTCAAGCCTGTGCACGCTGACGACTCTTCCTGGGACCCGGACGCTCGCAAAAGCCAGGGCAGCTCTGACGGGGGCCGGTGGTGAACAGAAGGGGAAGAGCAACTCACACGTGTATGTGCCAGTCACCCTGCCACAGCCTCGAAACCTTCAGATCCCCCTCCTCCAGGCAGGCCTCCCGGTGCCACCTGAGCCGGCCGCTCTGGTCTGAGCCCCCATCAGCTTCCCGCACGCACCCTTTTCAACTCTTCTGTTCACCGATATCTTCACTGATCTGGGGACGCCCAGCCCTGCTCGCTTGTCCCCTCACCCCGTGTTCCGTGTCAGCCTCGGAGCCACCCAGACACCAGAGAAGCCAGGAGCAGGTGGCTGACGGAGGTGCTCACTAAGGTTGCATGAAGAGGGGCTTGGGGGTCTGTGGCAAAGAGGGTCAGACGTCCGGGTGCGGGGGAACGTTGGAGAAGGCAGCCTGCCTCTTCCTTCCTACCCTCCCTGCATCTGATTCTCTCCTTCACTATTTGAGGTCCTGTGTGCCCCCCACCAGGGGAATGGCGGGGGGGTTTCCTTCTTCCACCTCCGCTGTCCCCAGCTCTCTGCAACAACCTAATGATTGCTCATTTCGCTGCCCAGCCCTCGATGGAGAGAACTTCCCTTTGATTGCTTGTGACACGGATCTCACAACAAATTTAGCACCTCATTTCCCGGATGAGCCAATATTCCCCCTCGATTATCTCCCTGCGAGGGGGACGGGGCGCCGTGCATTCCAAAGAGCAGCTTACGCCTCCCCTGGTTATCAGAGTCAATCAAGCTCACCGTCCTCCCAAGGATGGATGCGGCGGGTGGGAGGAGGTCCTCACAGGAGCACAGGGGGGCTCCGAGAGCCAGGGAAAGGAAGAGGAGGGGGGCAGGGAGGACAGTGGGGAACAGAGAAGCCTCTGGAAACCCGGCCCTCAGCAGGTGTGTGTGCAGGTTCTCCGAAACGGAAGGTGGCGGTGAATACGGTCTGCTGTACTCAGATTGCTCAGATCATTCTAGACCTTCCTTCCCAAGCCTCTTCTGAGATCCTGGCACCTCATCCAGCCACCCCCTAATGTCTCAGCGTGGGGCTAGTCGGGGGAGGGGAGGGATGACCTGGGGCCTCACTGCTTCACCCAGGAATGAAACAGGGACGGGGAGACACTCTCTCTACTCAGCGCCCTGACTCCAGCATCCCCGACACCTCGTCTCCCGTGGAAATGACTTTTCTCAACAAAATCACCAGCTCCTAGCTGGGCCGCTGGAAGGGACAGGTGTCCTATGAGGCATCTGCCCCACGGGACTGATGAGGGGAGCGAGAGGTGGTGAGGTGAGTTGGAGGGACGGGGCAGAAGGTTCTCTGAAGGCAGTCAGCGGAGGAAGGCAGACGGGTGGGCCTTGGGAAATGGACCAAAGGAGGAGGGAAGGAGAGATACGGTCACGTCACTTAGAGCCCTGGCTACATGGGAGACAGGAAGGTGCAGGACACAGAAGGTGGGAGCGAGCCTGGGGCAGGGGTGCAGAAGTGCAGGGCAGGGTGGGTGGGAGACGGCTCACCTGTCCTGCCCAGGACAGGGAGACGGAGAAGCGGGGCGCAAGGGTCGGAGGCTCCAGGACTGAGCTGCGGGACGGCTCAGCTGTGGCAGGGATGCAGGGAGGGCGGACGGAGGAGGAAGAGGGAAGGCGCAGGGCTGACACCGGGAGGACCAGCAGATGGCTGCTGTCACTAAACGGATTCCAGTAAGTCAGGGGGGCAGAGCCGAGCCCAGGGACGCCAGGGGAGGGGCGGTCAAGGAGCAGAGCCCGGGGGGAAGGAGAAGCCTCATGCCAGCCTGTGTTCCCATTTCCACGGCAACCCCACACGGGACCCCCAGCCCACCTCCACGCCAACGCCAATTCCCACCGGAACCTAATCCTAACGGTCATTCAACCCCGAGTCCCAACTGAGCCGAGCTTCAGGGCGGCCAGCACCGCAAACTCCCTCAGCGCCTGCTCGGCGGAAGTGATTGACGGATGCCGATCGAATAAAGGAGCACGCAAACCACACCTCGACCCCCACCCTTAAGTGTAGCGCGCTCAGGCCTGACCCCCCTGCCGACGCCAATGCCCGTGCTGGGCGCCGGGCAAACCCAAGCCCCAGCTCTGGCCGGCGGCCACCTCGGTCCTAAGAGTCACCGTCCCTAAGGCGGCGCCACTTCCTGACGGATCTCAGCTTGTTCCTGCCCCACCCCTCCGGCTGGATGGTTACGGTTCGACCTGGGGACCAAGTCAAGGTGGGGGTGCCGGCCCGAGCTCGCAGGCTAATTACGGGTGCTTCCTTCCTCTTGTCTCCAAGCCAGCTGCCCAGAGCCTTCTGCCCTAGGAAGTGGGGCTGAACAAGGCTGAGGCTCGGGACCAAGGGACCCCGACCCCGAGACCCCAGGAGGAGGGAGCCAGATGTGAAGACGCCAGCTTGAGCAGACCGAAATCCAGAGCGACTAAGCGAATGGGGTTCAGGAGGCAGAGCCCGAGCACCTTCCCACGCCACGCTGACCCCCGATCCCTGGCCCGGACCCGGGCCATAGGAGCCCTTCGTGGGTGCCCGTGGCGGTGGGGGGGTAGGGGTGGGGTGCTGTGGTGGGGAGGGGGCCGTGGAGGCGCTGAGCTGCTCTGGAGACCCTGCCTATCTGTCACCTGACTCTGGAGCAGGGCCTCTCCCTCCAGGCCCCTCCTCCTCCTCCTCCTCCTCCTCCTCCCCCTCCTCCTTCTCCCCCTGCTGCCCCTCCTCCCCCTCCTCCTTCACCTCCTCCTCCCACTCCTCCCCCTCCTCCCCCTCCTCCTCCTCCTTCTTCACCTCCTCCTCCTGCTCCTTCTGCTTCTCCTCCTCCCCCTCCTTCCCCTCCCCCTCCTCCTCCCCCTCCTTCCCCTCCCCCTCCTCCTCCCCCTCCTCCTCCTTTACTTCCTCCTCCTGCTCTCCTCCGAGGACCCATCACTGAGGCTGGGACAGGAGCTGAGTATTATGTTCTGTTCTCGCTGCAACCAAATCTGATTACTGGGACATGTGATGGATGAGCTCGGTTTGGACCCCCAGCTCAGGCAGTGGGATGATGGAGCTGCCCTGTCACTCCTTCTCCCCGGGATGAAGCATCAGGTCCCAGGCGGCATCTGGAACGTGCCCACCTCGGAGGTGTCTCCAGAGCCCAGATCCTTCTCCAGCCATTCCTTGACATAAGGACCCCCGAGCACCCACACACCCGCACCAGCTCCCCAAGCCCTGCCTCAAGGGGATCAGGAACCCAGCTGCGAACCTCTGGCCAGCTGCCACTTCTGCGGGGGGGCGGGGGGGGGAATGGCACTTTGGTGGGGGGGGGGCTGGAAAAGGCTGCCTCTGCCTGGCTAGGGGCCTCCAGGCATCTCTCAGTGACAGCCACGGGCCTCGCAAGCCTGGGGCAGGGCAGGGAGGGAGGAGGGAGAGAGACGGTGCAGAATAATAATGAAGGATTTTTAATAACTCGTCAGCTACGGTGTCAGCTCAGCAGCAGCAGCAGCACAACCCATTGGGAAAACTTTGCGAGGAATTGTCTTCCCAGGAAGCGAGAAGCGAGGGGAGTCAGAAGGGCCGAGGGCAGGGAAGCGCCCGCCTCCCCCCCAGCCCCTCGAAGCTCCCAGTCAGCACCCAGGGTGCAGGATAAGGTGCAAACAGAATTATGGAGCCCCGGGCCCGGCCAGCCCCTCCGGGAGCTTCCACTCCGGGCCCGACCCACAGACCACAGACTCAGCCCAAGACAGGAGCAATCTGTGAGGACATCACAGCACGGGCAAGCCCCCCGCCCCGGAAAACACAGCCCCCGACTTGCTCGATGGCTCAGTCAGCTGGAAGGCAACTCCATGCTTATCAAAGGGCTTCTTCTCTTTACCTAATAATTCACCAGGGAATTGTTTGAAGTAGGAGTGTCATCAAAGAGTGTTACAGAAAGCCCTGGTGACCACCTTTCCGACAGCCTCGTTTTCAGACGAGGACACCGAGGTCCAAAGATGTTGCACAGACAGACGGTGGTGGTGGAGCAGGGTCCCTAGAAACCCGAAATCCAGATCTCCTAAAAATGAATGTAAGTTCACAAAAATAGAATTCCCATATACTTTTCAGGGGCGGATGCTGCACAGCCGGCGGTAACGGGCTCTCCAGCAGGTCAGGGGTGGGAGCGGTGGCGGAACGTGGGGTAACCCAGCGAAACATTACCCGTCTTCTCTCTCCCTCGGATCACTCCTGGAGGGCTTCCCGGGAGTGGCGGCTGTGAACGCGGGCTGGGAAATGGGAGAGATTTCCCAAGCTTTTGGAATGACAGGTGGAAAAGGCCTCAGTGACACGGACAGAGGGGAATATTCTAGGTCTGTGAGAAGCCCTGGGAAGCTACGAAGAGATGGGGTCCTTAACATACGCACGTGTGAAAGGCAGAGGCTGCAGTGGGCAGGCTGAAAGTTCCAGCCCTTGGGAGGTCAGGGGCATTAAAGGCTTAGTGGCTCTGAGCAGCCCAAAGACAGGGCAGGGCTCCCCCTCCAGGTCCACAGAAGTGAGCAGGCTGGGACCCCCGGGAGCCCCGGCAGCCTGCCAACACCCCCACACACAAGAAAGCCGGGGCGGGGGTGGGGGGCAGGGACGCACATCTCCATCCCAACCAACCCCCCGAGTCCAAGGTTGTAGTGCTGCACAAAACAGGCACTTGATGAGGGTTTCACGAGTGAAGGGGACAGTGCTGGGGGCTTCGCGGGAGAGGGAAAGGGCAAGGGGAGGCCCCCCCAGATTCCCGCAGAAGGCCAAGACCGAAGGCTTCCATTGCTGCGGCAGAAAGAGAAACTGAGGCAGCAGGGCGCGGGCCCATGTTGCCGAGGAGAAGGCCTGCAGCAAAGCCAGCAGCGGGCCCCGCAGCCCAGCCAGCCGCTCGGCAAGATGTAAAGTGCTATCCAAACGTGATGCATTATTAACACTTCAGAAATCATATTTCACAGCCGCCCGCTGGAGCCGGGAAGTGAATCTTTCCTCCTGCTCTCGGGCGGGGAGTTATTGTTAGAGCCACATGTGACAGCAGTGACGTGTGACCACGGCTGAGAGGGTGGGTGGGGGCGGAGGCCAGGGGCGCCCACCCGGGCAGCAAGCTGGCCCCTGCCTCTCCCACCCCATGGTGACGGGCTTCCAGGAGCCCCCAGCAGAGAAGGCTGACGGAGCCCGTGACCGAGCCCCTCCCCCGCTCCCCTGCACCACAGGATGGACACAGGGGCAGGAGATCCGGAAGGTCGCTGCTGCAGGGGCTTCCTGGGAGAGGAGGGTCCAGAGCAGGTTGGGGAAGACGAGGCCCTGTGTCCCGGTGGGCTGGGAGGCCTCCAGGCGGGCCCAGCCCAGGCAGAGGGAGGAGGAAGCCAGCTGCGAGCTGGGTCCTGTCCCCACTCGAGGTCGCCAGCCACGGGACCGGGAGGAAGGAGGGAGGGGAGGGAGAGCCCTGCCTGCCAGGGCAGCGCTGACTCTTGGGTAAGAAACGAGAAGGCGCTGGTGGTGGACGGGGGGGGGGGACAGGGAGGCTGCCAGTCACCCCCAGCCCCTCTCGGACCCGCCCCCTCGAGGGACCCGCCTCGCTCTGGCCTGCAGGTGCTGGGCTGGTCTCTGTGCTCGGGGCCAGGGTGGGCAGCTTGTAATTAGGCACAGGGACCAGAGGAACCAATTTTCAATTAAAACCTTATCTACAGGGTGCATAGACATAAAGGCGGGTATGTCTGATTCTTTTCTAAGCCAGCCTTCGGTATTTGCAGTGCCTGGAAGGAGGCGCAGGGAGGGAGGGCGCCCGGGCAACCCTGGCGACATATAAATTCTACTCATAATTACATGACTTTCAACACCACGAGATGCCAATAAAGTATTTGCAGGCCCACAGACGAACGGCGTGCTGGCATTCCCGAGACGGTGCTTGGGCAGCCAGGGCACAGGGAGGGGCGGCCGCTTCTGCCTCGGGGGGTGACTGCCCGCGGAGGGGGCTTCTCCTTGGCTGCTGAGCAGACCCCTGTCTTCAGGGCCCCGGGCCGCCCGTCCCTCGAAACCCAGATCTGTTAGAGCCCCACAAGCCAAGGACGTGAGCTGTGGGTGTGCAGAAGGAAACGGAGAAGTCTCCCTCCGCTCCTGAGCCCAGCCCTCTCTTGCCCCCACCTTCTTGAGGCCGACCACCGGGCTTCCCCTTCCCATGCACTCAAGGGAGGGCAGGTGGCACAGTCAGGGGCGAGCTCCCCCTCTCAGAGCCAGGGCAGGCGGGGGGACACGGGACAGGGGGCATCGAGAGGGCCCACGAAGGAGCGGGGAGGCACTCTGGGAAAGCGGGGGGGGCCTCATCCATCACCCCTGCCTCCACGCACACCGGAAGCAGCAAACCGGTCAGGAGCCTTGCCTTCCCCGTCAGTGTAGGCCCAGCCTCCGGGCACGGGCCTCTCTGCAGGGACCTCTCGATGAAATATACGTTAGCTGTGAACGGCACAGAATGGAGGAAGAGGGGCGACCAGGAACTCTGCCAGCGAGTTGGCGGGCGCGGGTTTCGGTAGCGACAGCAGCACTCCTGCTGGAAATCGGAACCGGGGTGGCTCCCTCTCTGCGGTCTCCCCCCTGCCCCCCCCCCACAGCGCCCCAATCCAGCCTGTGCCTTTCACAAGTGAGTCTCTGGGGACCAGGAACAGCTCTGAGAGCCGCTCAAGACGAGCTCCCGGCACGGGCTTAGCTCGGCCACGGGCACAGCACTCAGCACGCCGTCCGGGGGAATCAAAAATTAAATAATAGCGATAATGACGCTTCCGCAAACATCCACAGGCAACTGGTCGGCAAGAAATCTCGTCAACGGCCTCTGCGGAAGGGGTCCTGTAGAGCCGAGGCAGCCCGCCCTCGGTCCTCCAGCCCGTCCCTGCCACCTTGATGGCTTTCTGCCTCTGTTTCCGGCCAAACCTGGAAGAACTTTGAAGCCTGGACAATTCCGCTCAATTCTATTCCACGCGAATCAGCAATAAGTCTCGGGGACCTACTGTGTGCCAGAGTTTATAGTAAGCACCACGGAGATAAGGAGATTAACGGGGCACAGCCTTGCTCTTGAGGCATTTATAATAAATAGCTTTTGCTAAAGATAAGGTTCAGGCCAGTCATCGGCTTTGGTGTTTAGGAGAGAAATGATTAATCCTGATCGTGGGGAAGAGGAGAGAGTGATTTGGGGAGGAGAGAGTGATTTGGGGAAGAGACTGCGTAGGGGGCGAGATGAAGCCTCATACCCGCAGGCACAGAGACAAAGCGATTCTGGGCACAAAGGACATCGAAGACAAAGGCCGGGCAGTGCGCGGTGTGTGTGGGGGCCAGTCCCGCGTGGCCGGAGCTCTGGGCATTTGTCGAAGGGCAGGGCTGTCAGGATTAAAAGTGATAATCCCCTTAAACGGACTTGCAAGTTCCATGTGCGTGGCAATTATCAGGTTCCACGTTCGTACGGCTTGTGGGACATTACAGGCCACGCAGAGTGGGATCAGGTTGTGGCAGGTCTTGAATGCACTCGTTCACCCCCGCCCTCCACCCTGAATGCACCCTGACCCTCCCAGGCGTCAGCCACTGTGCTGGGGGCTGCAGGCAGGCAGCAGAATCCCACCCGCCTCCTGCTCCCAAGGAATGTCCACGGGAGCACAGACCTTCGCACGTGAATGCAACACGGGGCTACAGGTGCCTGCAGTGATAAAGTACGGAAGGGGTGCAATGGACTCAGAGAGAGAGAGTGGCTTTGGCCTGGGGGGTCGGCTGGCCACCAGGAAGGCTTCACGGGGACTAAGATTCGCAAAGTGGGGGGTGCCCACCAAGCAGATGGGGAAGCCCACCGCGGGGGTGGGGGAGACCCTCCAGGAAGAGCATGTATGTGAGCAAAGGCCGGGAGGCAGGGTCTTTGCTGGACCGTGGCCTCTCCACGCGGTTCTGACGGGACAGAGAGCACCAGCGGGCTGGGCCGGGCCCTGTGTCGTTCTACCTGCCGGCTGCAGGGCAGCCCTGGGATTCGGTGACAGCGGCTGAGAGGGGTAAAGCCTGGAGAGCCCCGCCGGCAGCCGGGGGAGCTGTGGCTCGGCTCCTGGAGAGAAGTTATAAGCACGCAGAACTAAGACAGCGGATAAAGAGAAATGGAACAGATCTGAAATGCATGGAGAGGCAGAATCAACAGGATTTAATGGTTGGGAGAACGTGAAGCGGAGGGGGATGGTCCTCAGTGTGGGTCGCCAGGCAGTGGATCCCGATCTGGGAATCCCGGAGAGGCAGGCACGGTGGGGGTGGCCTGGCGGCCATCCAAGGTCATTCTGAGGCATGTGGACTTGATCCTCCGGGCGGTGGGGGGGCCTCAAGGGCGGACTTGAGAAAGGCTGCTGTGCACCCAACCCAGGGAAAGCGCAGGCAAGAGGGGGGCTGAGTCAGGGAGGGGAGGATGGGAGGGGGGAGGAGAGAGAGTCTGCGTCTGTGCGGCCCCCAAAGAGGAGGTGACCGGAAGTCCAGTGTCGGTGCCCCGGTGGCCACGTGGCGGGTATTGGCAGCGTTCAGTTGTGAGGCAGACGTGAGGGGCACACACACTCAACACCATAATATACCAGCCATTCCTCGTCTCCCTAAAATAGGTTATCTGTGGTGTGACCCAACCCTGATAAGAACAGCTCGTTGTTTGCAACTGTGGATGACCACGGGGGGGGGGGGGGGGGGGGCAGCGGGGGGGAGGAGCCAGAGTCAGGGCTGTGGTGTCTTCCCTGTTGCAGGAAGGAGAGGATGCCCTTCCAGGCAGAGGGACCAGCACGAGCAGGGGCTCAGAGGCAGGACGACTGCAAACGCAGGAGAATGTGAATGTGAGCAAACCTCACCACCGCACCGGGCCGTCTGAGGGCCCCCGGCCCCGCCGGGCCCCCCCCCCAGGGCCACCATCAAAGAGCCGAGGGCCGTCAGCCAGCGCTGAAGGCTGGAGAGAGGCCTCCGCTCTGAGCACTGCTGAGCACATGTCCATCTCTGAAGCAGGAGGAAGGGGAGGCAGCCAGGAAGGAATCAGGAGAAGGTACAATTTTGGGAAAGCGAACATGGTGAGGGCAGGATGGGCCAGCTGGACAGCCGCTGTCCGACCGCATTCCCAAGTCTCGGAACGTCACGGCCGGAAGAGACCAACCCTCTCATTTCACAGGTGGGGAACCCGAGGCCCAGAGAGGTGCAGTGACGGTCACCAGCAAAGCCAGAAGCACAGCTCTGGTGTCTCTGGGTGCCTCGGGTGCAGGCTGTACCCCAGCACCAGAAAGGTCCCTTGAACACTGAAGGTGTTCCACTCTGAGGGCTGAGCGGCCTCCCAAGGTCATGTGGCTCCTGCTGTAATCAGTGATCCCGTCCCGTCTTTCTGGTAGCCTCCGAGCCCCTTCTCTGACATCCCTGGCCCCTGCAGAACCCTGGGGCGGAGGGCATTGGGGTTCAGCCTCTACTCTCACCAGGAGGCTGCAGGAGGGGCTGAGCTGGAGCCCAGGAGCACTGCCCGTGGCAGGTGCCAAGGCCCTGGGGCCCGGGAACTCTCGGACAGATGCTCTGGATGTTCTCTCCAGCCACACACAGTCCTCTCCCCGAGCCCCCCCTCCAGACACTGATTTTCAGCTTTAAACCTCAAAACCGGCCAACGGCCCCCAAGCAGGGGCTCCCAGGGAGTGCTCACTGGAACATGAGGTCAGCTCAGTCCAAGAGGGCTGTGACTGTGCCTCCAGCCCTCGTCACAAGCGGGCAGTGGCTGTTGTGACCCGAGCACCTTCAGCCTGGTTTCCTGGTCCTTCTGCCCACTGACCCCAATACTACTCCGCCCGCACCCAAACCGGGCACTCGCCGCGGACCCCTCCTGGCTTACCTCGCGCCAGCCAGCACCAGACATGCCTCCTCAACAGGTCTCGGTCATCCCTGTCCCCGACACCTACTCCCCTCCCTGAAGCCCCCTCTTTGCTCCCTGGACAATGGTAACACCCCTGACTGGTTCCCCCGCCTCCAGCTCACGCCCCTTAAATCCATTCTCCACACAGTTGCCAGAATGATCTTCCTAAGACACAAATCTATCACCACCCCGTGTGAAACCTTCAGTGGCTCCCCAGTGACCTCGGACGAAGCTCAAATTAGCTTAGGTCCCGGCCAACCTCACTGCTCCCACAGTGTCTTCTGTTCTCCAGGACATGCGCTCCGCCTTGCAGAAACCCCAGCATGCCAGGGGTCTCCGTGCCCATCCTGCCTCAGCCCTCCAACTTGCATGCTCCCCTCCCCTGCCACCGGGCTCCCCCCCTCTTCCTCCTCCAAGAGCAGTTCAGGCTCAGGGCCCCAGGAGCCTTCCCGGATCCCCAGCCTGCACAGCACTGAGCTCACAGGGTACTTACAGCCCTAGGACTGAGAAGCACTGAGCTACAAGCACCTCAGGACAGACACTGTTTGCAATCCAGCCTTGTACTGAGCAAGGACGCCCATCTCCTCGTAGACGCTCAACTAACGCTTGTGGAATTGAACTGAACCCCAAAGTTAATCTTCTCTTCCTACCTCGCCCTACAAATACATTTTATTCCTTCTGTCTCCTCACTTGCTAACCCAAGTTTTTCTTCTTCTGTGCCATGCAAATGCCCCCTCTTCCAAGAAGCTCTCCCTGATAGCCCCCCCTCCACACCCCCGAGCTTCTGCCACACGGCTTAGCATCTCTGCTGCCTCTCTCCCGAGAGTGAGCTCCACTCCCAAACCAGCCCACTCGTTCTTTCTCAAAGGCAGTAAATGCTTCCTGCGCTTGTGGTCAATGTCATAAGATTTCTTACCCCTGCAATTCCTCCTCCAGCTGCGGGGCGAGGACTGTGCCCCAGCCCCACCGCACGTGTATTGGCTGTGACAGATGCACGGTCACGGCTGTTCAGGGCCTGTGTTGAACTGCTGACTTGTGTGTTTTATGTTATTTTTGTACACGAGCAAAGGTGTGTGTTCCCTTTTCCTTCTAGGTGTTTCTCTGCACCTTTCTGTGTCCCACTTTGGGCGACAGCTCCGAGATCCCTTCCCGCTTTGATGCTGGGTGAGTCTGCAGCCGTGGGTTCACTGGGGGCAGGAACTACATCTATTTCTTCCCTCCTGGCTTCGTACACCGGAGGCTCGAAAAATCGTGCTGGATGGAAACCATTCCTGGTCTCTGCTTCTCCCCTCTTCCTCTCACGGGAGGCAGGCGCATCTAGGAGCTAAGTTGGTCAGTAGCCAGCTCTGCTGTGCAGCCTGGGACCATGGGCTTCACGTCTCTGTGCCTCAGTGTCCTCGTCTGTAAAACGGACGTGACATCAGTATTTCCTCACAGAGACTAAGCCGCAGGCAAGTTTTAGTTGTTATGATGATGATGATTGCCTGATCCTTCCATCTTTCTTATTTCATTTTTGGATTCCTCACCCTTTTTGATCTCGGGGACCTGATAAGTGTCATCGGCACCAAGGAGCCAAGGACGGGAGTGCCGGTGGAGGAAGCCCGCGGAAGCCCAGGGCTAGGTTGCTCTTGGGCTCCAGAGATCTCTTGCTCAAGAGAAAGGGAGGGTCGGGGCCGGGGGAGGCGCAGGAAAGTCCTGGGCAGAGGACTCAGAGCAGATCATTTCTGTGGGAGCCACACCGGGGAGGGGGCACGGCTTATGGAACATTCCACAGGACACCCGAACCCTGGCCCTGAAACACTTGTGTGCGCGGGTCAGGGCAGGTTATAACCAGTGTGGCCGAGCCCCTGGCCGCTCCGGGAAGGACGTGCACAGGGGACCGGGGACTCGGGAACGTGGCTGTGGCCCCGGCTCTGTAGCAATGACGACCTCGGGCAAGGCTCACCGCGCTGAGCCTCAGTTCACCCAACTAGAAAACAGGGACAGCAGAGCGATCTGGGCGGGATCACGTGTGCTCCGTAAACGACAAAGCGGCACCCAGCTCTCAGCCCTCGTTGTTATTAAGGCTGTAACTACACGGCCTAGCCATCCAGAAAATGTACCTGATAACTGAGGTTCAAGTACCTTTTTAAGCCTCATTTATTTAAGCCAAACAGGTTCTCAGTCATCGGAAGGTGACCGGCCTCCACGAGCCTTCGCGGCTCCCCCGCACAGCCTGACCTCTCTCCGCACCACCTCCCCAGGCGGACCCCGGGGGGGTCGCCCTCCCCGCCAGCCCGAAGGGCTGAGTCCCCCGCAGGGCTCGACCCCGGGCGCCCAGGCCAGTGTCACGCACACAGGAGGCACGCACCGTGGCTGTCTTCAGCGAGTCAACGAGCAGGTGCACAAATTCTCCCTTCGGCGGCCCTGCAGGCCCCCCCCCCCCCCACCCCGTCCGCGGCCTCTAACCGCCGGGGCTGGTTCCTCTCTCTAGAGTCACATAAAATGAATCTAATTCTCCTCCACATGACAGTGCTTCAAGCATGTGAGCAGAGTTATGACGTGCCCCAGAGTCTCCTCTTCTCGTGACCAGACAGCCCGCGTTCTTAAACTGCTGTTTCCTCCCCGCGGGCCCTGCGCACACGCCGGCTGGGTGTCCTCCCCTGGCCCGGCTCCCGCCCCGCTTCTCCACTCACAGCAAACCACGAGCTGCTGCACGCGGGGCTCTCCTCCCGGGGCCCCACGCCACGGTTTCCGGGGTCAAGGTCACCAAGGACCCCCAAGCGGCTACATCCAACATCCACCCTCACCTTGGCTCCCACCTTGCTGCACGGACCAGCAGCATCTGGCACGGCCGGCCGCTGCCCCCGGGGCTTGGCGGCCTGGCGCTCTCCCGGGGCTCACCCTGGTCCTGTGCCTGCTGTGGTCCCCTCTGCCCTCGCTCCCTGCCGAGTTCACCGGGCGCACACCCACCGCCTCCAGCCAGCTCAGACCCCCGCCCCCCACCAGCTCCAGCCGCTTGGGCCAAGACACTTATTTCACGGCTGCACTTGTGTGTTCCACGGGCATCTCCCACTTCCCTCCAAATCGGAGCTCCCCATCTTCCTCCCCCAAACCTGGGCCCCGCAGCAAAGAGCACCCTGTTCCTCCGGGTCCTCAAGACAAGCTCCGTTCTCTGCCCTTCCCTTCCTCCCTCCCACTGCTTCCCCTCCATCAGTGCATCCTGCCGGTTCTAATCCTCAAATAATTCCAGAGACGAGCCCCGTCCGCAGGAGCCACCGGATGGGTCCCCTGTCCGCACACAGTCTGTTCATAACACAGCAGCCGGAGTGACTCTGTTAACACAGAAATTAGGTCTCAGAACCCAGCACTGACTTCCCATCTCATTCGAAGTGAAAACCCGGGTCCTTGTGATTCCTTCAAGGTTCTTGTCCCCTAACCACTTGTCTGGTCCTGGAACTGGGTTCCTGGGACAGAGGCTCTCGAGTCTTGGAACTTCCCCAGTGATAAGGGTGTCTTTGGGCTCTTGGACCACACCTGGGTTTGTGCTAAGGAAGTGAGTCTGGGTGGGGGCTGGGACTGCTGGTGGACCAGCCACGGGGTCGGTGGGCTGGGTCTCCGGGCCACAGACACCAGCCTGACCTGCTGAGACCCGGGAGAGGAAGAGGGTTCAGTGGGTTCCATCGTGGGGCCGGTGATTCACTCACCAAACCCCAATAAACACTGGACACTGAGGCTCAGGGGAACTTTCCAGTTGGTGAACTCTTCCGTGTGCTGGGAGGGTGATGTCCTGATTCTGCAGGGAGGGCAGTGGGGGCTCCTCTCCTCATCGGGTTGGTCCCGATCTGCATCCTTTCTAGCAGAGCTGTAAGGAAGGCACTTTGCCAAGTTAGAGTCGTTCCTGGCCCCTGAGGGGGCCGCGGTTAGAAGGGCGCTCAGGAGGTGGCCTGGGATCCCACCCTGGCTGGGGCTGTGCCCTGAACACGTGGAGTCTGAGCTAACTCTGGATGGTTAGTGTCAGAACTACAGGGCGTGCGTGTGGCCCCTCACGATTTGCGTGCACGTGCATGTTGTATATGCACACACGTGCGCGCGCGCACACACACACACACACACACACACACACACACCTTGTTTCTACCACTCGTTCCCTTGCTCACTTTGGTACATTTATACTGGATTTCCTCAAACGCAGCAGGGACCCTCCAACCTCAGGACCTTTGCATTTACTGTTCTTTCTGCCAGGAACGCTTCCCCCTGGTATGTCTGTTCCCTTCCCTCCTTCAGACCTTGTGTCAAGTACCACCTTCTGAGTGAGTTCCTACCGAACCACATCACTTAAAATTGCACAACTGCCCACGACATTCCGGAAGCCCCTTCTCTTGTGTTACTACTCCCATAGCGCATATCAATATCCAAGTTACCTTTTATTTTATGTATTAATTTGTTTATCGTCTCCTTCCCTGACACGAAGCCTTGTAAGATCTGTGAGGGTAGAAATACACACACACACACACACACACATACACACACACACACACACACACACATTTTGCTCACTGCTGTATCCTCAGCGCCCAGAAAAAGCGCCTGGTACTTTAAGGATACGAGATGAATAACAATGAGTGTTACGGTTTCTAGAAGCTTTACTACCGTCCAGTTGGCCTACTTCCCATTGAGCCGGGTGTCCAGAAAGGACAGACACTGCCTGGCGTGGGTCCCCCAGGACGGTGCAGAGGAACTCCTCTTCGTCCAGGGAGAATGTCACACCCAGCACTGGAGGCAGACAGCAGGGGGTTCACCTCCGGCTATGCCCCTTCGTGTTTAAGCTAAGTTTTGAGAGCGAACACACAGGGGACGGGCAGAGAGACAGGGGACAGAGATCCGAAGCAGGCTCTGCGCTGACAGCGGTGAACCCCATCTGGGACTCGAACTCACGAACCGCGGGATCACGACCTGAGCGGAAGCTGGACACTCGACCGACTGCGCCACCCAGGCGCCCCTTTGCCACTTTTTTCTAGCCGCCTTTCACATGATGCTCTGTGCACAGGGTGCCCCTCGGGCCGTGCAGACAGTCCCTGCTCCAGGAGCACAGGGTCCCCGTCCGCCGCACCCACTCTTGTGGGCCCAGCGGGTAGCACCGTGCCCGCACCAAGGTGGCATCCGATTCATACCTGCTGAACGGACGAATGAACGTTCCAGACAGGACGCGCATCACCGTACACGGACGGTCTCACGGAATCCTCAACACTCCCCATTACGCGGCAAGCAATCAACCTCGTCTTCCTTATGGTGCTACGACGGCAAAACAGGGTTAAGGTCTGGGTCTTCTGGCGTCCAAGGGCGTCCTCCTAACCTCCGGGCTGTACCGCCTCAACGGCAACGTGGCTGTGCACAGGCGAGCCGCCCCTCGGGGCCTCAACGTCTTCACCCGCGACTGCCAGGACCAGGCGGGTAGAGGCGGGCGCGTGCTTAGCCGTCCAGCACGCTGCGTCAGAGGCAGGTGTTAGTGGAGTGACTTGAAGCTGCTCTAGCCCTCTGTCGTCCACACCGAGGCCCGCAGTTCGCCTTACCCTAGTTGGCAGGGCACCTTCCCGCCCCTGGGAGGGGATCCACGCAGTCCACGTGGCCACAGCCACCGGGCACGGGCTGCCAGGGGCCCCGGCGCCCTGTGGCACCCCACGGCTGGTCTCGGTGGCAGCTGGGGGGGAGCCGGCCAGGAAGCCTCACCCTGTTCCTGAGGCTCACGGCCCCCCGCCCGGCCTCCTCACTGCCTCTCCAGGAGGCACGTTTTCCGCTCTGTTTCCTCTCCTCCCGGAAGGCGGGGACCCGAGAAGGCAGAAGCCTCCCCGGTGGCCCCTGCAATTTCACCGCGATGAGGTGCCCAGGCACGGGGCAGGTGGCAGAGGAGAGTGGCAATAGATTCAGAGAAAAGGCGGGAGCCCTGCCCCCTGGGGTCCCCTGGACTGTCAGTGTTCCCAGACACGGAGGCCTTTATCCCTGAAAGGGAGCGGCGAGGCATGAAGACAAAGGCCATATCTGATCCTGGCTGGGGCGAGGCCGTGGGGCAGGGGGGAAGGGAGTGCGCAGGGGCCCGGGGCAGGGCGGAGGCAAACAGGAGGACGGGGCGGCCCGGAGTCCGCTTGCGGTCCTCCCCCGGGAGAGGAGCGGTGCCAGCTGGTGCCCTGCCTGTGCCCGTGTTTGTTTCAAAGGCGCTTTCCACGCACTCTCCCCCCGTGGATCTGCACGCAGCTCGCGGTCTCCCCACCATCCGCCTGCCCGCACGACGAATGTCAGTCCTTCACAGGACACTCGGTAAGGCAACAGGCCCGCGCACAGCCCGTCAGGAAGAAGGGGCACACGAGCTGACCTCGGGTGGAGATGACTCTGTGGCGAGGCCGTGTGCACGGGTCCAGCCGGAGCAGGGCCCGGCACTCGGGGGACACCCAGAGAACGCTGCTGGCCGCTGTCCCAGCGGGTGGCCCCTTGCACACGGCAGCGGCTTCTGTCCCCAAAGCACCCGGAGGGAGGGGCCGCCTCCCCTATGGCAGCACGTGGGCGACCGAGGCCCAGCTTACAGGGGGCGCCACGCACAACCAAGGACGCAGCCTACTGCCCGTGTTAAAGAACATTTGCGGCCCCCCGCCCCGCCCCCTCAAGAAATGGGAAGCAGCTGGGAGGCACGGGGGCCGCCTGCCCCCCACCCTGGATGCCCCCCTCACCTGGAAGCCTTGTTCAGTTACCATCTGACTTAACACACACTCACTCACCTGTCCCCGGGGAAAGGCCCTACCACCACCGTCTTGCCCGGACCTCACCTCTTCGGTCTCTGGTTTATGAAGAGCTCTCTTCCTGTCCCCGGCCCTCCCCCCTACCTCCCGAGCGCTGGCCGTGCTGGGCAGTGCAGCAAGTCGTACGAGCCTCTGTGAAGGCCCTGGGTTCCCGAGAGGAGAGGCCCGCCCCAGACAGCGGAGGGGAGAGCCCAGACTCCCAGCCCGGCCCACAGCAGTCTCCCCCTGCTAGATCCCCGGCCTGCTGTCACCCCCCGCGAGGGGCCGTTCCCTAGGGGGCCTGGATCTCCTCCTCCCCTCAATCTTTGCCTCAAATCCATGATCAGTTCCCACTCCAAAATACTTTTCCTGAGCGTCCCTGGTTCTAACTGGCACTCGGTCTCCTGGACAATCTCAGTCCCAGGACCGCCTGCCACACCGTGAATTGTCAGTGTGAATGACATCTGCACGGAGGAATGCCAGCCTTGTCCACAGCCTTTCACTGGCTGTCCCCACTCAGGCTCCCTCCAACCCGTGCGTCTCTCCAGAGCGTGTCCTCTATTCTCTCCCTCAGGGATCCTACCTCACTCAGCTTTGTAGAGTGCCTGGCACATAATAACTGCTCAATAAGCGTTTGTTGACTGACTGTCGGTCATCACCCTGCTGTCTCTCCCCTCCTCCACACCTCCTTCTGGCTTCCACGTTGCCCCCCCCCCCGAGTTATGATCCCAAAACACTAAATCGAGTCCATAACTCACTGCTTTCTAAACTCCATTACGTCCTTGCTGTTCACGATACGATTCAAAATCTTTAGCTGGACACCCAAGGCCCTTCACAGCCAGGCCCCCTCCCCCTTCCCCGCCTTGCCTCTGGCCACCCACCCCCAGCACGCAGCAGCCCTCCTTCTCTGAAGCGGCCCAGTCTTTTCCCTACTGGGTTGGGTTAAGGAAATGCTGAAGCAACTATCCCCTCCATCCCTGCTCTGAGCTCAACGGCCTCCCCCACCCCCCACCCCCCACCGTGAAGCCCTCCAGGCAAAATGAGCCACTCCTGTTATACTCGCCCAGACAGGGGAGGGGGGACCCATATTTATGGGGTCTGATGCTGCTGCATGATCTAGTTTAATTCCTCCTCAGTACAGTGTTGGAAGACAGACGTTAATGTCTCCACAAACCACGGCTCAAGGAGATCACAGAACCAGTGAAAGCAAGAGTGGGGATTCGAACCCCAGTCCGTCGGACTCTGGAGTCCCTGGTCTTTCTCCTCCACCCCACTGCCTCCTACCTCCGTTATGGGGCCTCCTTGCTGTGTCTACGGCACGCGCCGGTCTACACCCCTGGTTACACGTACGGCTACTCAGATCTACGTTCCTGGAGGCCAAGCCCAGGAATGGGCTCCTGCAAGGTCCCCCGTAAATGGTTAATCTACAGACACACAAGTGAGCGAACGGAGGCACTGAGGGTTACATCACTCCCCAGGGTGAGCCGCGACGAGGGACTGTCCGGAGGAGACCCACCTGGGGGACCCCGCCTCCTGCTCCCAGCATCAACCGGATGCTCTCTTCGGAGCTCTGTTTTATAAGCAAACCAACAGCCCTCAAGGAGACGGCATGGTTACCGAAAACCAAACACCAAACACATCAAAACAAACCACGAAACATAACAACAACACCCACAGGTGACAAGCACGGCTCCCTACAAAGAACAAGACAGACACATCCCTCGCCTTCTGGGACCTGCCTCTGAGACCCACACCACCAGGGGTGGTAATGCCAGGCCGCTCGGCAAGAAGGCCTAGAAACAGAAAATCGATAGAGTTGGCCAGACTGCATCTACAACCTGGGCCCGTCAGGGGACACGAAGGGGTGGGGGAGGCGAGGGGAACAATGCTGAGGCACAACCCACCCCGAGCCCCTGTGTCCAAGAACAATCGGGAGGCAAACCAGCCTGATGAGCTGGTGTGGGGCACGGGCTGAGAGGTCCCTGGCATGTGGGGACGTGAGCATACGCTCGTCCCAGCCCCCTCGCCACCCCTGCCCTCCCCACCCCCCTCCCCTTGTCGCGTCTCGGGCCAATGCTGCTAATCGTTTTCTCCACCGGCCAACTGGTGGGAATGAGGGGCGTCCAGCAATTTAAGTGTTGGCCATCAGATATGGAAAAATAAAACGGGGACGGAGCTGCAGGGTCAGGAAAGGGAAGCCCGTTTCCAAGCGATTTTCCCTCTTAATGCTGATCCGTCAGGGCTCGTCATGGACAGCCCTACTGCAAGCAAGACACAGTGACCGTCAGCAAAGTCCAGGCATTCATGATGTGAGGCCAGGCAGGCTGGGCCCGCGCACGGTGCTCGTGGAATGGCAGGGCCCGGTGTTGGAAGGGACGGGGGAGGTCACCTTGGCCAACGTGCTCCTCAATCAGAAGTCCCCGGTCCCGCGTGCCCAGCCCACGGCCCTCCGGGCTCTTCCGGAAGCCTCCCGGGCCGCGGGGCTTGCTGCCTCGTGAAGCAGCCCTTCTCATTCGCTGGACGCTCAGGTTGTCCAGAAGTTCTGTCGCTTCTGCGACGTCCACATCCATCCCCCCGCCCGGCCCTCTGGAGCCGGTCCGCACCGGCCGGACCTACTTCGCACGGCTGTTGGAGATTCCGAAGTTACAGCCGCGAACGCACCACGTCCCTTGGGGTGCTTCTATCGAGTGGGCCAGTCTAAGGCTTCCTCCATGTGACACGGGGTGCTCCCTCTTCCCCAGACCCTGGGTGCCCCGTTTGGGTCCAGTCTTCCCTTTGTGAGATCTCGGAGGGCCGAGCGCGGTCTCTCCTAGTGCCCAGGGAGGCAAAGCTGCAGAAGGACCAGAAGTTGGTTACTTCCAGCATCACGGCCCCTGTTCCTGGTTGGTCTGCTTAGCGTCCTGTACCTCCTGCCAGCACGTCCAGCCGGCCCCCTCCAGCCACGCCAGGGGAGCCTCATCCGCCTCCCCACCGCGCATCTCTGGGGCCTAGAACAGCGCCTGGCACGTGGCAGAGACACGTAAACATCTGCCGAGTTCACCACCACGTGGACTGAGGCACAAGCCTCGGCTCACACGTGGCCTCTGCACAGGCCTCTGTCCTCCGGGTCCGTCGCCCGCCCCGGGGAAGAGAGGGCGGGCCTCCCGCCCCCGCCAGCCAGGCAGATGGGGGGGCCGGTAGAAGAGAGCCTCCCGGGAAGGTCTGTGGGCACAGAGCCAGGCCACGACTCCACCAGAGTTTCTGAGCGGCTGGCAGGCCGGTCCTGCCCGGCGTCTAGCTGACACAAGAACCCGGACGGTTTCCAGCTGAGGCAACGGGGGTGAGGGGCAGCCGGCTCAGCCGTGGGCCCTGCCGGGGGGAATCTGTGCTGGACTCCGGGGACAGATGTGGGGAGGACGGGAGACAGGCCCCCACTCTGGAGACCGTGTTTCTGGAACGCTCGGGATGACAAGCCAAAGCTACCTGGGAAACCAAAGTGGGGCCTCAGGAGCCCAGGTTCAGTAGAGGAGTCCTGTGAGCTTACAGAGTGCTTCCTGGAGGAGGGGGCTGCAGACAGAGTTTGGAGCGAGAGAAAGGGCTTGAGAGCTAACCATTTAACATAGCGCTCGCTCATTAAACACCGGAGCATACTGGGCACGCTGCTAACCTCTTGCGGACACCGGTTCATTTAACGCCCACAACTCCAGGGAAGGAGATATGAGGGAGTCCTTCGTAAACGGAGGAGCGGAGCTCAGATGTGGCGTAACTTGGCTAAGGTCCTGTAACACGGGGACTCGAGCCCAGGTGTTGAAGACCCCATGTCGGAACTTGCTGCTGCCACGGTATCAGCGGGTCCCCAGACATCAGCGGGTATCATGGCACCAGTGGCCCCCGGGATGCCATGGCATCTTCTGGGACTTCCGTCGTGGGAAAGCCAGCTCCCACAGCAGAGCTGCGACTGTGTGTAGCCGAGGCCCCCTCGGAGTCCAGAGCCCGTGGAGGCTCACTGCAGACCGGCCACAGCTTCTCAGAGGCACCTGCCGACGCTGCCAGCCTTCAGAGCCCTCCCCGCGGCCTCCCTGCTCCGGGCTCACAGCTCTGCCCCTATAGCCCTCCAGCCACCCGGCTCCCTCGCTTCAAGCTTCGACCGGAAGACGTGAGAGCCACCACCCTCCCTTGACGTGGGGGGCATCCGCCCCAGTGGCTGAGCCAGGCCGCACCGGCCCCGGCCCGTCATCCAGGCTGTGGCTCGTCTGGGAGAGTCTGCACCACTGCCACTCCCGAAACACACTCGTTCTCGCCCCTGGGGGGCCTGCCCACGTGTGGACGGGCCCAGGAGCCTTTCCAACTGTTCTTGTTCTCTGTGCCCCTTGCTTGGGCTGAGGTGTCCCCCATACTCCAGACGGAATCCCCAACCCGAGTACCTCAGAGCGTGACCCATCGAGGGCCTTTAAAGAGGTGATTAAGGTCTATGAGGCCATGAGGGAGGGCGCTAGCCCAATCTGACGGGTGTCGCGTGGGAAGAGGAGGTGTTGGGGTGGGCCCACAGAAGACAGACGACGTGGGTTCACGGGGAGGAGGCAGCTGTCTGCCTGCGGCACAGACACCAGGTCCGCTGGCACCTTGATCTTGGACTTGCAGCTTCCAGAACCGTGAGCAGATGAATTTGCATCCCAAGCTGCCCAATCTGTGGGGCTTTGGTGTTTTGGTTGGTTTTTTAAATTTGTTTTTACTGTTTATTTATTTTTAAGGGAGAGAGACAGAAAGAGACAGAGTACCAGCAGGGGAGGGGCAGAGAGACAAGGAGACACAGAATCCCAAGCGGGCTCCAGGCTCCGAGCTGTCAGCACAGAGCCCCACGCGGGGCTCGAACCCATGGACCGTGAGATCATAACCTGAGCCGAAGTCGGATGCTGAACCCACGCAGCCACCCCTGTGCCTCCCCGTGAGCGCAGCTTTGTGACGACGGCCCTAGCGACTAACAATGCCCGTCACCAGGGGTCCAGGTGTGAATTCAGGTTACCCAGTGGAGTGCCCCGCTGCCTGGGCACGAAGCGCATGACATCCCGAGCCCCCTCGGCAGCCTCGCGGCTGCCCAGGATGCCACCGGCTGATGTGCACGCCCGCGCTCTGTGTTCACCCCTGTGCCCGTCCCAATAAGTTAGGCAGAAAGTAAGTCCGGAACAGTGATTCATAAACGAATGGATTGGTAAATGTTCTGAGTCCCCCTCTTCCGGCTCTGTGCTCCAGGGGGCGCCGTCTACACTGTCACCACGGACACCCCCACTTTCAAAGTCCCCAGAGCCTCCCTCCCGGGAGGAAAACGAGCAACCCGGAGCACTTCCGGCGATCCCGGAGCAGTTCCGGCGATCCTGGAGCACTCCCGGCAATCCAGGAGCACTCCCGGTGATCCCGGAGCACTCCCAGCGATCCAGGAGCCCCGACTCTGGTGCTTCCCTTAGGGAAGCGTCCGTCCGCACCGGGGTGTCTGCGGTGGCGGGGCTGGGCGGACGGTAGCCTCTGGGCGCAGAGACCCACCTGTGCGGCCCCAGACCCCTGGCTCCGCGGGGCTCTGTGGGATCCACACCTACGGTTTGGGTGGCAGCAAGTCTCTTCCGGGGACATCCCCCACCCCCGCCCCAATCACAGGCCCGGCTGGAATGCAGACGGTGCTCCATCACCCGCAAGGCCCAGTTACCACCGATGGCCCCGCGGTCGCTGCGGAGCGGGAACGGGCCTCCCTCCCTCCCTCCCTCCTCAGCGCGGTTCCCTGAGGCCAGAGAGACAAGGACTGAGGAACACAGCAGGGCTCAGACGGGTCGGTTTGATCCCACCTCGACCATCACCTCCCTGGGCCTTCGCACCTCTTCCAGAAAAGAGAATTCGTCATTTTATTTAACAAGGCTCCAGGAGAATTAAATTAAGTGGGTCAACAGTAAGTAGGATACCTAGCAGAGTGTCTAGTGTGGGGTAGGACCCACTACATACTCATTCTGTCCCTTGGTTTCCGTCCGTGCTCCGTATCTGCCCTCCCAGCGTGAAGGCCGGGGTCTCCTGCGTCCCTCCTGGGACCACCACCCCCGCCCCCCACCTCTGGTGCATGGAGGTCGCCAGACACCGGGCAGGATCCCGAATCCTGGCCTCGGGCCTTCACCACGGGCAGGTGCGTGCCACCATCAGGCATCTGGACCTCCCTTCTCCGTGACACTCGCTGCCCGGGGCCCAGTCCCCAGGGGGCCGCTCTGAACAGGCTTCCTCCCAAAAGACAAAAGAAACTGACGGATGGTCAGTAACTGATCCCTGCCAAGAGGCCGGGAGGGCACCTGGAGAGCTCCGAGCCAGGAGGCCGGGCCCGTGGCTCCTACCAGATCCCGCTGCAACTCCCCGATCCAAAACAGGATCCCCACCCAAAGAGCTAGAAGAAAAGGATGTAAGGAGGACAGACAAGACAATGGCGCAGGTGCACACACACCCTCCCTCACACAGAGTTCAGATACATGCTGGTCGGGTAGCAGACACCGAGCAGAGGCGATCTAAACGCTCCTGTCCCCAGCGTTCCTCAATTTCCTTCACCCATACCCGGTGGGATAAGAAACCAAGGAGTGATGTGCAGTTAAGCGGCTGGGCGGCCCCCCATGACCTGAGAATATGTTCACACCGCACTGTGGATCCTCCACAAGGACCTCCTTCCCTCGCCCCCGACTGCCTTGGTAAGGGACTAACAGAACTGGCGAGGAGTAATCACCCCTGACATCTGACAAACAGCTTCATGATTCAGAAATCATCGTCCTCTTGCTTTTAATTTCTGAACCATAAAACTCAGCGCTAGGAGGCCGAATGTCGGAGGGGTTCGGCGAGCTCCCCAAGCTCCTACAGCTGGTGAGAGCACACTGTGAGTCTGATCGCACCCGGCCTGGCTTCTAATACATGCAGGTCACAAGGGAGGGACACAACCTCACGTGCCTGTGGCTTACCTGCATGTGCATACACACCACAGAGTAAAACGTCCAGGTGACCAGGTAACAGAGACTGGACAATTACCTTCTGTTTGGGATGCACTCAGGATCCTATCGGAGCTTGGGTTTCAGGGATATAGAGGTCAAGCCTGAACGGGATCATTCAGGAGCCTATCAGAGCTTGGGTTTCAGTGACACGAAGAAGGTCAAGAACTTGGGTACGAACCCGGATGGAAACTGTCAGAGAGGAGACTGTGGGCGACTGAGGCATCCAGAATCAAAGAGGAGAAGGAGGGAGAAGAACCTCATGTTGGCTCCACGGGCCCCAGTGACCACGTGTCGGGAGCCAGACAAGAGTCTGTGGCTGCGTCCCGCAGTGACAGGCTTCCAGACGAGGCTCAAACATCTGTGCAGTTGGGTAGCGACGGGGACCAACACAGCGGGGACGTCTCCTGCACAGGGTGCCACAGGTGCCGGGCGGGGGCCCTCTCAGAAGGGGGCACGGACGTCCTGCCCTAGGTTGGGGATGTTTCGTCAAGAGAGGGGTGCCCAGCGAAGGGGTGCTTTGTAGACAGGGGGGAGTCTCGCTCCAGGGTAGACTATCTGATGCTAGAGAAAGGGACAGCCACAGCTCGGCTCCTCTCAGACCGGCCGGAGGTGGGGGGGCTTTGAGCAGACCTCTGGTCCCACTCTCCATCCCCCTCCTCAGGGAAGTCTTGCGCCTTCAATGCCCTCCGACCCAACCAACCCCAGAGACCACGGGAGGGGGCTCCACGTCCCTAGCAGCCTGTCGCATCGGGTCTGATGCACCCTCACCCTCACGGGAGCACGCACCCTGGGCCGGGCCGTGGGGCGCTGGGGAGTCGGGCCTGCCCTCGGGGCGCCCGGCAGACCCGCCCCAGCGTCCACCCACCCTCTGCACCCCTCCGGGCCGTGTGAGCGCGTCCGCTGAGGTCTGCCCAGCTCGCCGTCCCAGCCAAGTGCTTCACAGTCTGTGCCCATTTTGTCCTCGTTGCTCGTCGTCAACAGACTCCGGGCCTCGCTAGCCAACCCCCTGGAGGGGGACCCTGCCCCCCAGTTCTCCCCACACTGCCCACAGAGGGCGATCAATACCAGGGACTCACTGCCAGGCCACAAAGTGCTTCCGGGTGTCGCCCAGCCATCCGGACGCAACAGGTATTTATTGAGTACCTACTGCATACCCACGGAACGTGTAAGCAAGATATACCCGGTCTTCTGACCAGAAGACAAACGGTTGGCTCTAAACGATCGAGGCCTCGCCCGCAGTGAGAGGTGGCGAGGGACGGCCCAGGGAGGGTTGGAACTGAAGTCACCTGACTGGGGTGGCCTCTCCATCCCCACCCCGACGACCCAGCCCTAGGCCCAGACACCAGGGAAGCAGCAAACAACACGATCCTAATGGCGTGTGTGCACGTGCGTGTGCGTGGTGCAGAAAGGGACAAAGAGAAAGCGGTGAGAAGACAGAGCTGCAGAAGGACAAAGGTGTCTGCCGACACAGAAGCGGTGCGGAACTCAAGAGAACCTTCCTCCCTGTTATTCCGTATTAGGGTAGACATCCTACCGCCTGCCTCCCATTACCGCCTTCATTCCCTTCTCGTTCGGGGGACCCGAAGCACAGAGCGGGCTTGTTGATTGGTCTGGGTTTAATTCATCTGTGTAATATCCCTGTTCTGAACGATGTCTAATTAACACTTTTGTTGGGGGGAATAAAACCTCCCGTGATCATTAATGAACGGGGGAGGGGAGGGGACGCTTGCCCAGGCAGCAGCGTGGGTCCCACCAGGCGGCTTGGGGACTCTATCTTCCGGTCCTCTTAATGAGACGCGTCTCCACGATGGGATCGCCGCTCACCCTGGCCCAGGCCAAGCAGATGGCACTGAGGTCTGGTGACAGGATGCGTGACGCTGTGTGAGTCGTGCTCACACCCAGTACGGGGGCCTTGATTCTGGGTGCAGGATTGGAGAGGGGCGGGTGGCTGGATGGCCTCCACCCGGCAGGAGAGGCTTCGGCCCAGGCCCGGGGGCGGGGAAATTCCAAGTATGAAGCTACCTTCTGCGTTTCTCACTCCCTCCAGGCCTTGTGGGGGGTAATGCATCTTAGATTTGTTTATGCTTTCAGAGGCTGCAAAATGACTTAATGGGTTTTTTTAATGTTTATTATTTATCTTTGGGGGGGGAGGGGCAGAGAGAGAGAGGAAGGGAGAGGGAGACACAGACTCCAAAGCAGGCTCCAGGCTCCGAGCTGTCAGCGCAGAGCCCGACGCGGGGCTCGAACCCACGATCCGTGAGATCATGACCTGAGCCGAAGTCGGACGCTTACCCAACTACGTCACCCAGGCGCCCCCAAAATGACTTAATATTAATTGACAACTCTTTGGGGAGAGAAAACTCGAACCCCAAGGACGTGTCCAAGGTCACGAAGCTGAGATACACTGTGGCGGGGAGCAGAGACGTGAAGTCTTCCGGCTCCAGAGCCCTGGGCTTCTCACGGAGCAGATGGTGTGCGGCCGTGGCTCTCCAGAGGGGCCCCACAGAGGACACAGAGGCCTGGGATGGATAGTTTGGGGATCCAGTTGTGGAGAAGCCACATGAAATCTTATGCGTGGGTCTGGATGGCATGGGGTGGGGGGGGGCAGGGGAATCAACGGCCTCCATAAGATTCTAGAGAGATTACAGCCCCCAAAGCACAGGACGCAGCAACGGGGTCCACTCTGACCACAGCCTGCAGCGGGAAGTGAGAGCCGGGCTTCCGGCTGGGTGACCTCAGCTAAGCCGTTCAGCCTCTCCGGCCTTCAGTGTCCGTTCCTGAAACACAGGGATGACCACCGAGCGATCCTGTGAGGCCCAAAACGTGGCTGGGAGACAGCCACGGGAGAGAGATTTCACCACGTACCCGTCTGCTTTTTTTAAAAATTTGGTACCACGTGCGTTCCATGCTAAAAATAAAAAATGTAAAAAAACTTCACAAAGACACATGACATCATCGGGTTACAGAGCGCTTTACACACAGCCTCACCTCGCTCTCTGCGCAGCCCTGCGAGCTACAGATAATTCTCCCAACTGCACACGACAGAACCGAGGCTCAGGCAAAGCGCAGATAAGTGGCCCGATGTCACGGATGTGACTAAATATTAGCAGGTCTAGGATGAAAACCCCTATCGCTCTGATTTTGAAGTTGCTGTTGGGTTTCTCTCTCTTTCTCTCTCTCTCTCTCTCTCTCCCTACATTACAGGTGCTCATTCCATCTCATAAGGGCTCAGCGTTAAGAGAGAAACTTGATGGGTGCTGGAGGACAGCGAATCTTACTGCCGGATGGTGACGTTTCCCCATCACCCCCTGAACACAGGACGCCCGTCACCACCGGCCTTACACCCAGCCCAGTGCACGCTGGCGGCCGGAAGGGGTACGCGCGCGCACACGCACGCACGGACGCATGCGCACACGGGCTCTGTGATAGCAAGATGAGCAAGAATCGGGGTGGCTGCCGAAAACGCACCCCGTGGCCTTCCGCCCCACCCCGAAAACGCGCTCACCCCCGCCTTGCACAGTCTTGTAAAGACTGTGCTGTCGGCCCGCGTTAGGGTGTTGTTTTCACTCTGCTGTCTACACGGCCCTGGACGGGCTCATCCACGTCTGCGCTTTGGCTGAGACCGCAGGCCCCGGAGGGCAGGGACTGGCCGCACGGACCTCGTACCCCGCACCCACGCCGAGCCAGACACAATCATGTGCTTAATAAAGGTTGCAGCAGATGACCACAGAGATACAACTCCATTATTCCAACTTAAAGAGAGGCGAGCCCTCCGGGCAGGGCAACTTTCAGCGGACGGCGCTGGGCAGCGGAACGGGCACAACCACCTGGACAAAGCGCGGATCCGCGTCCTCGGCCCTCCCCGGCGCCACCCGGCTCCAGAACAGAAGGGTCCCCTCTCGGAGCGATGGGGACGATAACAGCCCCCTCGCGGGGCGGGGGTGCAGTCAAGCGAACGGGCTGAGAAACGCTTAGTGAACAGAAAAGCACTATGAACCTGCCGCTCAGGAAAAAGGAAGAAGTAAAAAAATAGCCACCGAGCCAGCGCCTGGGATGTCCAAGCATCCGGCGCCTTATTACCAGGAATGCCTCCCGAGCTTTCCATCCACAGCGGCGGAAACGGTCTCCTTCACCTGATCCCCTGGGCCTGGCGGAGGGCCTGGCGCATCCCGGCGAGCGGGCCGGGCGCACCAGAGAGCCTTGCGAAAAGCTGGCTGCTTCGATGGAAAGTCGCTTTGCACCCACCTTTGGGAGCAGCTGGAGAGAAGGGAAGAAGCCCAGGTTCTCTCCCAATCCCGTTATGTCCCACTAAGCCCTCTAGCCATCCTGGATGGATCCCAGCACGCCTCACACGTTTCCCCACATTGGGGAGGGTCTGTTCCAGGCATAGACGAGGAGTGGGGGTCGGGGGGGAGGGGGCCCACCTGAGCAGCTACAAAGCTGCCAGGGTCAGTCCTGCCGGGGCGCTGAGCCTGCTTTTCGTGAGGTGAAGGTCCAAGGCTGGGTCCAAGGTGGGGTGAGAAGGCACCCCAGGACGGGGGCATGTCCCAAGCCTGAGCCACTAGTAAGTGAGCAGGTGTTGGGTGGGGACCTGGAGGGAGTTGGGGGGACAGGATGGAGGAGCAGAGGAGTGAGAAGCAGTACCGGTGCCAGGAAGTAGGACTGGCACAGGGGTGCGGTGGGGAGGTGGTGGGGGTGCGGTGGGGAGGTCACAGGGGTGCACTGGGGAGGTCATGGAGGTGCGGTGGAGGTCGTGGGGGGGTGGTGGGGAGGTCATGCGGGGTGCAGTGGGGGGTCGTGGGGGTGCACTGGGGAGGTCACAGGGGTGCAGTGCGCAGGTCACGGGGCTGTAACGGGGAGGTCGCAGTGCTGGCCCCTTTGACGTGGTCTCTGGATGATCATTCCTTCCCCGGGGCGCCCCCACTCTGTGTCTAAGACTGAACTGCTGTCACTTCTCCCGGACGCTCAGGCTTGCTGGGCACCTGGACAAAGGTGGTCGGTCTGCCCTCACTCGGAGCTTCCTGGCTGTGCTACTCCTTGGCAGGTTAGCACCCACTGCCTTGCTCTGGGATGATACGAACACACTGAGGACCTACTATGGGCCGAGTGCTCCCCATGGATCTAGTCCTCCCCGCGGCCCCATACTCGGTCACATCATCCCCATTTCAGAGAAAGGCCTTGGAGCGAGGTCATCGGCCGCACGGTCTCCAGGCCGGACACGTGACCCCAGCCCCAGACGCCCTGTCCTTTGGACGAGTCGCTTAACATCTTTGTGCCTCAGAGATCCCCTCTGTAAAATGGGGCGCCAAATACCTACCTCACCCCCGGAGCCACTGCGAAGGCCATTAACGAACCAGGCATAAATGCACGGTCATCACTTAGAAAGGTGTCGGCACACCACTAACTGAGGCTCGGAAACTCGCCCAGCACCCGATATGCTAACCAAGTGCTAACCAAGTAGGTCTGACTTTATTTATTTATTTATTTTTTTAATGTTTATTTATTTTTGAGACAGAGAGAGACACAGCATGAGCAGGGAAGGGGCAGAGAGAGAGGGAGACACAGAATCCGAAGCAGGCTCCAGGCTCTGAGCCGTCCGCACAGAGCCCGACGCGGGGCTCGAACTCACGGACCGCGAGATCATGACCGGAGCTGAGGTCAGTTGCGTAACCGACTGAGCCACCCAGGCGCCCTTAGTCTGACTTTAAAACTCACTCTCTGTCCATTTCTCCAGACTGTCCCCGTCTGCGACAAGTCGGGCTGGGTTAGAACGCGCTCGAGAGACACGGGTGCGCTCCCCCCCTCCCCGCTGTCGCCCCAGCCCCTAGAGGCGTTGGACCGCGTGAGCCCCGACAAGTCAGGCCAGGGCGAGCGTGTAGTAGACTCCGCTGATGCGTCACCCGCGTCAACCCGGCAGCACAGGAGGAGGAGGATGCTGGGCCTGCCCCGAATTTGCTTCCTGTGCCTTTGAGATTTGGAGTAGGTGACGCTGGGCGGGGGGCCGGTGGGGGGAAGGCCTGGGGAGAAGAAACCCCTGCCGGCAGCTCCTTCCTCTCCTCCCTCCTCCCCCCGTGCTTTTGGCTCCGCGGCTTCTCCAGGAGGCTGGCGGCTCCAGAGTGCCACGCGGGGGTAGGGGCGCCCCCGACACCTCCCGCACCACGGGGCTGCATGCCGCCCGTGCACGGGAGGCTGGCGGGTCCGCGTCTGCCATCGTCTGCCATCCTGCCAGGTCAGCACCCCTCCTGCCCTTCTCCCCCTCCCCGCTGAGCGGGGAGAGGGAGGTGGGGCCCCCGGGTCCCCGCTGTGTCCGCTCTCTCCTCCAGCAACACTGCCCCCCGTCTCCCCATCCCCTGCTTCCCTCACTCCCCCATTGCTTCTCTGGCCCCTCTGCACCTCCCTCCGCAATGTGCTGTCATCCTGTCCCCCCCCCCCCCCCCCCCGCCTTCCCTCCCTTGGCTCTCCCAGGCCTCTCCTTGTCTCCTGACCTCATTCTCGGGCCACCTGTCCTTCCTGCTCCTCCCAGCCCCCCCGTCCCTGGCCCCAGGACCCTACTTTCTCGCCTCTCCTTCTGTCTCCCCCTTTCTCCCCAGCCCCCATTTCTCTCTCCCCTCCTCCCACCTGTCCCGGCTGGTTCTGCGCCTCCCCCACCCCCACAACTGGTGCCTCCATCCAGGGAAAGGCTCTGTACTCTGAGGGCCTGTGCCTCCCTTCCTGGTGGGAGGAGGGCATGGGTAGCTTGGGGGAGGACGCTGGTGCGGCGCTCAGGACCACAGTGAGTCCCCACCACTGGGACGGGCCGTCTGCCAGCCACACCCGGGCCGCCCACGGCTGCGGAAATCTGAGGCAGGACCCTTTTCTGGTCCGGTTTCCTTAACTGAGGGCAAGCAGTTCCAACCTTTGAGGGCCTCTGCCGTGCCACTCTGTCCCAAAATTGCAGCTGGCAGCGAGTGGCCTCCAGCTCTGAGGTCAGGGAGGATCCTGCCTCAGAAACATCTGGTTCCCTCCAGCAGGTCCATTTGTGGTTCCCTCTATAAACCAGTATGCCTTCAGGTAGCACCATCTGCTAGCACTGGGCCCAGAGACCGCACGCTCTCCCCCACCGGCTTCCCCAGTTCCTACGCTGCTGTTCACAGCGTCTGTTCAAAACCCTTGGTCTCCACTTCCTCCCTCCCCCCGACTCACTCCTGCCTCTGTTTCTCCCAGGGGACACCGCACAGCACGATGCCTCTCCTAGCACAATAATTTAATGTTTCTTTCCCGTGCTTCGAACACTGCACTTCCTCCAGGAAGCCTTCCCGGATTGATTTTATCTTAAAGATGGAGAGAAATGATTTCAGTTTAGAGGACACAGAGCCAGAGCCGCTCAGCGCATTGCCTGGCCCAGATGGAATGTTACCGGCAACGCTGTTGTCCCCGGACTCCTCGTCCTGTGCCCGTTCCCTTGTCCCCGCTGCCTCCCCAGTCCAGTAGGGAGAACGGATGGTCCAGTGTGGTGGCCGGGGATTTCCGAAACTATGCCACTCCGTCTCGATCGCCAGATATCCTTCCCTGTACTCACTCTCCTCCCACGTCTGACACAGGCGTTGTTGGTCTCAAATAAAAAGTCGCTGAACTGTCAGGGCGCCTGGGTGGCTCAGTCGGCTGAGTGTCCGACTTCGGCTCAGGTCCTGATCTCACGGTCCGTGGGTTCGAGCCCCGTATCAGGCTCTGTGCTGACAGCTCGGAGCCTGAAGCTGCTTTGGATTCTGTCTCCCTCTCTCTCTCTCTCTGCCCCTCCCCCGCTTGCGCTCCGTCTCACTCTCTCAAAAATAAACATTAAAAAAAATTAATAAAAAAAAAAAGTCACTGAACTGTGTGCTCCTGGACGTAGGGAGCCCTACTGCGTTCCTGTTTCCCCAGCACCTAACAGCGCCTGGCACCCAGTAAGTGCTTGCCAAACTAAACCTAACCGAAAGGAGAACATTCTGTTGACCGGGTAATCCTGCCGAGCCCGCACCCTCGGTTAGAAGGTGACGGGGTCTTCTGTAGCCCAGGGTCAGAGCGGAACCCTACCCCCTGGGCCTGGGCCCGCCCCCACCAGGCACTGCCCCTGGGGGCACGGCTTGCAGTTCTTGCTCCTTCCAGACAGGGAGGGCCAGGCACAGCCTCCCAGGCTGCAGACTCACCGCCCTTGGCCATCTTCATGGCTACGGGCCAAGCCCGTGGAGAGGAGAGAGCAGAGGCTCCACGGGCTCCACGGAGGACTCTGGAAGGCACCCGTGGACCCTGACGCCACCTAGGGTGGTCGCTCCTGGGTCCTCCCGGCCCCTCCTGGACCAAATCCTAGGCTTCCTCCCGCACACACCCATGCCAGGTACATGCAGGTAGGAGTCCACAGGGGAGGCAGCAAGCTGGCCAAGGCCCGTGCCCTGTAGCAGGTGCATTTCCACTGTTCGAGCACCGGGGTCCCGATGGGGACAGGCCAGGGAGGAGCCCAGGGGAGCAGCGCTTGCCTGAACACTTTCACCTTCTCCCTTCGGATGCATCTGTTGTGAAATCTGTGCAGGAAGGCCTCGTGGCGGCGGGGGGGGGGGGGTGGTTAAGTCTCGGGCGGGGATTTGGGCGGCTGGCACAGGATCTGGGGCAAGTCCTGACTTCTGATTGTGGCGGGGGTGGGGCGGGCAGAGCCGCACCCCTACAGTAGAGCTCCCGGGGTGTGTGAAGGTGGCTCCCTAAGGAGTCCTCAGGCACTAGGTGCAAATTTAACAGGGAAACTGAGGTCAAGGAATGCTCTGGTCTTTAGCTCCTCCTGGGAGTTAGGAAACAGCTGTGTGCCACTGGGCAGGGCCCATCCCCTATCTGGTCCCTACTTCTCGCAATAGACCCTTCCAGAACTGATGCCCCAGAACACAGTGAGGGTTTAGCACGAGTGAGATGACTAAATGGAGCCAGTGCTGAGACGTCCTTCTCCCCAGATATTTTTTGCACGCCGCTCGTATGGTCTCATTCGGAGGACGATGGCCCCTTCGGCCTCCCTCCTGCTTTGTGTCCCCTCGCTTCCATATGCCCGGCAATCTGCAGGCAGCTCTTAAACTTCATTTCGTTGACCACTTCTCGAGAACCCCTAAGAGTGGCGCACCTCGAACCCAGGCGCACAGGGCTTCCCACGGCGCCCCTCCTCCTTCCCCACCGCACCCACCCACACACCGGGGTGCTTTTGTTTCCTCCCCTGGCAATCGACGCACGTCCCCTCCTCCTGAGCCCTGCTCCAAACTTACACCTTTAAGGAAACCTGGCCAAACCAGCATCATCTATCACCACACCCCGTATTATTTCCTGCCCCTTCCTAACGCCTCAGCTGCTTATGTATGTATCCTAGTAAGTACAGGCATAATTTACCCCTGAAACCCGAGGAGGGAACAGAAGGGACTGAGGAAAGCCCCCTTTCATAAAGTCCACGGCACCTGCCATGCCCACACAACCTCGAGGGGCCGGCTCTCGGTCCCCCAGGTAAGGGACCGTGGTGAAAAACATAATCCTTTTACACAGAAACACGCAAAGCTACAGCCAAAATGAACCTCTGCTTTCACCTAGCCCGACTTCCTCATTAGGGGAGACTGAGGCCCAGAGAGGTTAAGCAACTTGTCCCAAGCCACACGGCTCACTTAGCAGTCAGGAAGGAAACCAAGGTGAGGGTAAGGCCTCGTGCATCCTTTTCCCAGCTGATGGAATTAGCCAGACCCGGGAGTGATCTCAACGTTGTGGGGCCAGCCGAATTCTGTGTTATCGGGGCAGAATCCGCGTTAAAGTTCAGGAAGAGACCTGTCCTGGTCTCCCAGAAAAGAGATCTGGTAACAAAAGGGGACACGCAGGTCTCGGGAAGAACTGAAAAGATTTTATAATCCGGTCCCAAGAAAGTGCAACAGTCCTGGGGCAAATCCAGACACGACGCCTCTGACTGTGAGTTTTTGGGGGTTTTTGGACATGCCTCCTTGAGGCCAGCCCGCACTGGCCATTTTTAGGTTGGCGCTGAGGGGGGGGGGGACCCCTCCTCCCCCTCCCCCTCCCCCTCCCCCTTCCCAGGAAACCCCCCTGCCCTTCAAGGAGGCCCCATCACCCCCATCAACCAGTTATGATGAAAACACTCCCTCGGCAGCTCTCGGCACCGGCGAGGAAAGGCAGTGGGGCGGATGATGCACGAGTCATTTCTTTCGGCTTTAGAAAGCATGATAATGAATTTTTAGCAGCACCTAATTATGTTCTACCGGAGATAATATTAAAACCCTGTTTGCATTCTCCGAGCAGATATTAAGTGCCAGTGTGAGAAGCGGCTAGGTTAGCTGGCAGAGGAACGGGGCTCTGCACGAAGCCTTGGTCACCGGGACCCGCGCGGCGGACACACCCCACCGAGCTCCCCCGGATGGTCGCTCGGCAAGCACTGTGTGCGCCTCTGTGTGTGAGCGCGTGTCTGGGGGCGTGTGACTGTGCGTCTGCGGGAGAGAGAACGCGTGTGTGCGTGTGAGCACGCATGTCTGTGTGAGTGTGTCCCTCGGAGCGTGAGGTGTGTCTGCGAGTGGGCGTGTCTGTGACGGTGGGGCGCGTCTGCGAGAGAGTGGGAGAAACGGTGTGCGGGCAGTTGTGCACACGCGCTTGTTACTGTGTGTCGCTGTGTGTGTTGCACGCTTGTGTGCGCTCGCGGTGTGGCAGGCCTCATTCCACAGGCCCAGCTCGGAGCAGAGGGAGGGCCACCAGGTCCCTGCCCTGGGAGGGAGGGGGGGAGGGCGGTCTTGAGGTGGAGGGGGTGGTCGGTCTTGGGGGAGGGGCAGTCGGTCTTGGGGGGGTGGTCTTGGCGGGGGGCGGGCGGTCTTGGGACAGTTTTGGCGGGGGCGGGGGGAAGGTCTTGGGGGTCTGCGGTCGGTCTTGGGGCAGACAGGTGGTCTTGGGGGGGACAGTCTTGGCGGGGGCGGGGGGTCTTGGGGAGGGAGTTTTTGAGGGGCAGTCGGTCTTGGGGGGACAGTTTTGGTGGGGGCGGGGGGGGGGTCTTGGGGAGGACAGGCAGTCTTGCGGGGGACAGTCTTGGCGGGGGCGGGGGGTCTTGGGGTGGGACGCTCAGTTTTGGGGGGCAGTCGGTCTGGGGGGGCAGTTTTGGCGGGGGCGGGGGGGTCTTGGGGAGGACAGGCGGTCTTGCGGGGGACAGTCTTGGTGGGGGCGGGGGTCTTGGGGGTGGGACAGTCGGTCTGGGGGGCAGTTTTGGCGGGGACGGGGGAGTCTTGGCGGTGGGACAGTCGGTTTTGGGGGGACAGTCGGTCTGGGGGGGCAGTTTTGGTGGGGACGGGGGGGTCTTGGGGGTGGGACAGTCGGTTTTGGGGGGGACAGTCGGTCTGGGGGGGCAGTTTTGGCGGGGGCGGGGGGGTCTTGGGGAGGACAGGCGGTCTTGCGGGGGACAGTCTTGGTGGGGGCGGGGGTCTTGGGGGTGGGACAGTCGGTCTGGGGGGCAGTTTTGGCGGGGACGGGGGGGTCTTGGCGGTGGGACAGTCGGTTTTGGGGGGGACAGTCGGTCTGGGGGGGCAGTTTTGGTGGGGACGGGGGGGTCTTGGGGGTGGGACAGTCGGTTTTGGGGGGGACAGTCGGTCTGGGGGGGCAGTTTTGGCGGGGACGGGGGGCCTTGGGGGTGTACGGTCGGTCTTGGGGGAGGGACAGTCGGTTATGCGGCCAAGACGGCGGGGCCTCCCAGCCTCACCCCGCACCCGCAGACCATGCGCCTGGGAAGTCCCGGCCCCGCACTGGGTCCCGGGGCGCCCCCACCGGGGGGGCCGACGGCCCGGGGCCCCTCGGCCCGCCCTCCTCGTGGGCTGGCGTGGAAACTGCAGAAAAGATGGAGAGAGGCCGCCCTCGGCCTCCCTCCCGGCTCTGCGGTTACGCTCGGCAATGATCCTACGGGCCTGGAATCCGAGGAATTTCCTGCCCCGCGCTCCCTGCGAGCCGGAGAGGGACCCGGCAATTAGGCCTGGACTTTCCACCCCTGCCTCCCTCCACCCAGGCTCCGAGGGGCCCTCCGCTGCGCCTGGGAGGGGTCCGCGGCCCTGACTGTCCCCACGGGGCCGCCCTCGGCCACCCTGCCCTCACCCCCCCTGCCAGCCACCCAGGGCCCCGGCCAAAACGTGCCACACCCTTTCCTCCACCCTCAGAGCCCGTAATAATGCGGGACACACACCAGACTCCGCTGCATCTGCCTCGGGATCATTTAATCTTTTTGCGCCTCTGTTTTTGCTTTCTTTTCCTTTCTCCCAACCAGGAGCCAGGGGCCACAGGGCACCTCTGCTCTTTCTTCCTTCCCATTCAGGTCTGCTGCTCTTCCCCCACCCCCCTCACCCCTGCCTCCCTCCTCCTTCCCTTCCTCCTCTCTTCCTCTCCCTCTCTCCCCCTCCCCCTCTCTGTCTTCCTCTCTCTCCCCCTTCCCTCTCTCTTCTCCCTACCTCTTTCCTTCCCCCCCTACCTCCCCGGCTCCCCTCCCTTCCCTCCCTGCCTCTCTCCCTCTCTCTCCCCCCACCCCTCTTCCTCCCTCTCTTCCTCTCCCTGACTCTCTCCCTCTCTCCCCGCCTCTTCCTCCCCCCTCTCTCCCCCTTCCCTCTCTTCAGGATGCACTGACTTGTTTCATCTGTGCCCTTGTCCCAGTATGATAGGAAAAGATAGGACAAACCAGGCAGAGAGGGAAAGGTTAGGACCTGAGGTGTCTGGGTGGAGAAAAACATACTTTGGAAGCCCCTCCGGCGGGCGGAAGGTCCCTCTTAAGAATGTAAGACACCACTTACTCCCCCTCAACAATCAAAATACCTACCTAAAAAAAGTAAACCATAAAATTTATGTGCTACGAGGGACAGGATGACCACAGTCTGAGTCCTCACCCAGTGGAGTCCAGCCAATCAGGAGTGGCCCACCCTGCGCCCAGCGCCCAACGCCATCCGGCCAGTAAGGGAGGCACCCAAGAAGGACCGGGGGGAGGGAAGGGAGGGACACCAGCACCTTGTAAAACAAGGACCCTCGCCTCCCGTCGCGCCTCCCCCATCGCGGGCATTCACTTCGAAAGCCCCCTCTCTGCAGAGCGAGCTTTCCTACTCCTCTGACTTGCTAAGACTCCAACGTTTTGTCTGCTGCTCATTCTGTCTCCTTCGTTCCTCGAAGCGGCGAGACCAGGAACCCTGGGTACTGAGGTCAAAAATCCTGCAACATGCCTTTGGGGGCTCATCCCAGGATAGCCACGCTGTCTAACTATAAGGAAAGAGCAGCTGGCACCCCCCCTTTTCTTTCCATCCTGAACAAAGCTCTCAGACCAAACAGTGGGCACCCGTCAGCCAGTTAAGAGGGAAGAGTGTGGCGGCCATTCTCCAGCCTTGGGGGACAGGCTCCTTGGGTGTCCTCCCAGCTGGTCCCCCAACACAGTTGGGGACGTCGGTGTGGCGGAGCCCCAATTTCCTTTCGAGAAGAACGCCCAGATGCACGGACTCAGCAACCGAAGGGTCCTGATCGAGGCTGCTCTTTGGTGGACGCCTGAAGGCCGTCGGCAGAACCTGGTCCCTGACCGCCCGCTTGGGTGTCGGGTGGAATTCTCCTCTTTCTGTCTTGGCCAGCCTCTCCGTTTGGGAAATAGTGGGAAAGCCCCAGACTGATCCCTCAGATACCCTTCTAGGAGTGATGCGGGTGACTTCCGAGGCGCCCTTCTCACAGGTTTCCCAACTACGGTGGAAGGTGGCCCCCTGCTTCCATTTCCAACCCTCTGACATGGCTCACCTCCCAGGTTCCCATTTTTTGGACTCTCATTTTCATTGTCAAACGTCTCCTGCGGACTTACTCCGATGCCCTCTGGGCTCAGCACCCTCCTCCTGCCCTTGATGCCCACGGGGGGATGGGAGAGAAGACATCTGGCAGGCTCCCCACGAGACGCAGATGGCCTGGTTAGTCCGCCTCGGGACGGGGACGTAAAGGAATATTCCCAAGCAGCTGCCGAAACGCCTTTTGTTCCGGAGAACTTCCCAGTCTTCTCTGGCCCGACACGGACTGCCCGAATGCCACTTGTTGGGGGGGGCGGGGGGGAATCTGCATCTGCTCACCTGTCCGAGCTGACAGGCTTCAGGACCCGGAGACCTGGTTCTCTGCGCTCTGGGCTTTCGTCTGCCTCCGGCCTCCCTGGCTGCACCTCACCTCTTCTGCCTTCTCCTAACTCCTCCTGTTTCTACACCACGTCAGTGCGGCCAGCGTGACTGGCTCCTATGTCACCTGGGGGCCTCTGGAGCCAGGGGCTCCTCCTCCCCTCGCTGTCGAGGAGCAAAGAGCACCCCCTCAGGCTCACGCCACCCGCTTCGTGTTTCCTCACTGGTGCCCCAGGCAAAGTTGACAACGGAGAACCAAGGGATCGACTTATAAGTGGACGCAGGTGTGGAACACAGCCCGTGTTTAAACTCACCGAAGCCTGTTGGTTTAATTTTGAGACACGTCTTCAGAGATACCAGCATTCAATATATGAAACTCTCCCACCTCGGTTTACAGAACCAAATGAGCCCATGAGTATCTCTGTTACGAGTTGCCCGCAAAACGATGGCTTAACAGGGTGGTTCGTTTTGTCTCCTGGGTTTCACGGGCAACCGTTAAGTTCGCTTTCAGGGCCCTTGATGACCTGGAACTGTAAAGTTTTGCTGGGATGATAAGCTGGATTACACTTTTTGGACACTTAGGCCTTTTCCAAATCCGATGGAACGCTGAAAGCATTACTTACTAAACACAGGTCTGTGCTTCTGACTTCTTGCAGAGAAACTAAGGGTATTGGGGCCTGTTGGAAAACATGCTTAATTGATCCCATCTAAGGAATCCCATCTAAGGAATTCTGATGTAACGGTTCACAGTTACTTACTACTTAGTCTTTACCGGAGTTTTCTAAGAGTTAACATTCTGCTAAATGTAGTTAAGACTGATGGAAATAAGGAAAGCAGCATTGTATGTGGAAAAGCACACGTGGAAGAAAGATACAAGAAATGCAAATACGTTTTTGGCGAAGGTAAAAAAAATAATAATAATTTTTGTCCTACATGAGACTGGTTGTTGGAGAGAAATGACTTGGGACAAAATCTGAGTACAAAGGAATGTGGTAGAAGGCTCATGAGGGGAAATCTTTGGAAACGAATTTTATGTGCGGTCAGGAGGGACTAAGGTTAAAATGAATGGATTGTAAAAGTTTGCGGGTAGAGGGGCGCCTGGGTGGCTCAGTCCGTTAAGCATCTGGCTCTTGGTTTCGACTGAGGTCGATTTCATGGTTCGTGAGTTCAAGCCCCACACTGAGCTCTGAGCCGATGGCACGGAGCCTGCTTGGGATTCTCTCTCTCCCTCTCTCTCTGCCCCTCCCCTGCTCTCTCTCTCTCTCAAAATAAATAAACTTAAAAAAAAAAAAAGGCCGGGGAGATGGTGGCCATGTCCTTGCTGCCGGCCTCCAAACGCTCCGCACTTGTGTTGTTTCTGCAGGCAGATGGATAGATGGAGGGATGTGCCATGAGGGGTGGATGACTATGACACATGAAGGGCTTTACTGGGATACACGGGAGCCATTGTGCTACACTTAGCCCAGCGTATGCTGACTTGCACCAATCTAGTGACTTTAAAATGGACACCCACACGGCTGGAACATATTTATGTGGGCATTGCTGGAAACGGCAGAGGAATAGACCTCGACTTTGGCCTTTTTAGCGCCCCCCCCCCAACAGCCAATGATCGATACGTAAACTACTGTCCAGCCAAAAATAAAATTAGCACATCCTTCTACCACCAGGGGAGTCTTACTTGACCACAGTCGATACCCCCCAAAGTCCCACAGGTGGGAAACGGAGAGGTAGGAGAAATCGGGGAAGACAAGGTCAGCTCTCAGAGGTAGGGTCAAGCCTGGGTAAGAACGACTACTCTCTGCACCTGTCCAGACTGACCGGGCTTCCGTCTGCCAGTCTCAGAGCCGGCCAACAACGGGGGTCAGGAGATGAGGATTTTCCTGGCCAGCTATAGGAAACTGAGATAAGGGATGCCTTTTCCTCCTTTTCCCTACAGATAGGCAGTTCCCCAACCAAGGCCAACATGCCTTTGGGATGCCCTGTGAAAAGTTGGGATGATTTTGATCCACAAACCCTGAAGAAAAAGCAACTCATTTTCTTTTGCACCGAGGCTTGGCCCCAATACAAGCTGGAGGGGGAAACCTGGCCGCCAGAGGGAAATATCAATTAAAATACCATCCTACGATTGGACTTGGTTTGCAACGTGAGGGGAGATGGGGAGAAGTCCCCCGTGTTCGATGTTTTGGGGCCTTAAGAAAAAATCAAGATACGTGTAAGCAACGTAAGGTGGATCCTGATTTAACAGCCACCCTTTCTAAAGTCCCGCAGTCAGGAGAGGAAATGATTAAGGGCTCCTTGCCTATACCCAAGACAGACCTAGAGAAGGAGGAAGGGAAGTCTTCTCTTCCTCCTCCTCAACTCCTCAATCTGTGCATCCAGACGTTAAAACGTGCACTTCTGGGGCGCCTGGGTGGCTCAGTCGGTTAAGTGTCCGACTTCAGCTCAGGTCACGATCTTGCGGTCCGTGAGTTGGAGGCCCGCGTCGGGCCCTGTGCTGACGGCTCGGAGCCTGGAGCCTGTTTCAGATTCTGTGTCTCCCTCTCTCTCTGACCCTCCCCGTTCATGCTCTCTCTCTGTCTCAAAGATAAATAAACGTTGAAAACAAAAACAAAACCAAAAACATGCACTTCTCCCCGTGGCCTACCTCAGCCAGGCCCTGCCCGCAATGTGACAGGCATGTCTCCCCTACAAGAAGCTAGGATGCAGGAAGGGGGGACACAGGGAGGTACCACCATGATAAGATTACAAGTACCTTTTTCATTAGGAGATTTCAGACAGATAAGTGGAGATCTATGTAAATTTTCTGATGATCCAGATAAGCATACAGAGGCTTTTCAGAACATTACGTATGTTTTTGAGTTGACCCAGAAAGATATAATGCTTTTTGTTGAATCGGATTCTTTTTTATCATTTTTTTAATTAAAAAAAATTTTTTTTAATTTAAAATTTTTTTAATGTTCATTTACTTTTGAGAGAGAGAGAGAAAGAGACAGAGTGAGTGGGGGAGGGGCAGAGAGCGAGGGGGGAGACAGAGAATCCGAAGCAGGCTCCACTCTGAGCCGTCAGCACAGAGCCCGATGCGGGACTCGAACCCACGAACCGTGAGATCATGACCTGAGCTGAAGTCGGAAGCTTAACTGGCTGAGCCACCCAGGCGTCCCTTGTTGAATCCGATTCTTAACGAGACAGAGGAACGTGGGCTTCCGGCACTGGCTGAGAAATATGGGGACCAGCAACTCATTAACTACCATGGGACCGGAGGTCCTATGGGGAACTTCCAATTCCCTACTGGAGCTCAGGCAGTTCCGCCCCAAGATCCTAGCTGGGACTACGATAATCCCAATGGGAATGGTGTCGCCGCCATTTTTTGGAATACAGGTGTAGCCTGTATTTTGGAAGGATTAAAAAGGAGTAAGGTGAAGCCTTTAAGTTACACTGAATTAGCCACTATCTTACAGACACAGGATGGAAGCCTGGTGGCCTTCCTGGAAAGGTTAAGGGAGGCTCTCATTAAATGTAGGGCTATCTCCCCTGACACCCCTAAGGCCGAGACGATTCTGAAGGACAAATTTGTCCCTCACTCGGCCCCACATATTCAGAGAAGACTGCAAAAGTTTGGCTGTTGGCCCGAAAGGGACCCTGGGGGAGCTCTTACGAGCTGCCAATCGGGTATATTACAACCGAGATCAAGAGAAGAATAAAGAACAGGAAAGGAGGCTTAAGAAAAAATCTGAGGCTTTACTCGCGGCCTTGCGTACTATGTCAGATGGGACTTCCCGAGGTCCGGGCACCCGGTGCCATTTATGTGGCCGTTCAGAGCTCTGGAAACAAGAAGGTCCTCGGAGAGGACAACCGAAGTCGAAACCCTACCGTAAGCCAGGCCCCTTGTGTGGAGACAGGCACCGGAGATCTGAATGCCCTCGGGGACCTCGATCTGTGAGGGCTCAGATAACCAGTGTCCCTGAGAGGGACTGGTGGGCCCGGGGCTCTTGATGGTGCCCCCCCCCAAACCAACCACCTATCGGAAACCCAGAGCCTCGGGTAACTGGAAACAGAAGGAACACCGGTTGATTTCCTTCTTGAAACCAGAGCCGCCCTTTCTGTCCTCCTTCCCACTCCCGGCCAACCATCCAAATGCACGTAACTATCAGAGGCATCTCCGGAAAACCTCTGATTGAATTTTTCTCTCAGCCCCTGGGGTGCATATGGGGAGACTTGATTTTCCAACACTCTTCTCTGATAATGCCAGAGAGCAACGCGCCCTTGCGAGGAAGGGTCATTAATGACTGAATTTGGGACAACGGGGCCACTCGCCCCAGGACGGATAAACAATTGCCGGAATTTACAGCGATCTGGATATCCAAGATCAATCTTTGCTCGAGGTAAAATCAAATATGCCTCATGGAGTTGTTCTCAGGGAAACTGGATGGACAAAGGAGAAACTGAGGATTCAGGACCATAAACTAGTTCAAGTGCTTATCCAAATAAATATGGACAGGGGAGGAAACACTATCGTTAAACTGCTTTAAAAAAAAAAATTACCAGATATGCCAGGGATTTTTTGGATGATTACAATGTGTCTTTCCTGCCCATGGTGTGACCTCTTCCCAAAGAGGCATTGCCCTTGGAATATTCATGCTCGTTGGTCTGATATGCTTTTTCTATGTCATCCGTAGGTGCCATCACACATATCAGAAAAATAAGACATCCAAGAAAATTTTGCTAGCCCAGCTGTTCCAAACACCCTCCCACTATATCGGACCTCCGGATCGACCTCTGAGCCTGCCCTGCCGTCCCCCCGTCATCACCCCCTTCAGCAGGAAGTAGTTAATTAAGATGGGTCGTGGGGCGCCTGGGTGGCTCAAGTCGGTAAGTGTCCGACTTCAGCTCAGGACACGATCTCATGGTTTGCGGGTTCGAGCCCCACTTCAGCTCAGTGCTGTCAGCGCAAAGCCCACTCTGGATCCTCTGCCCCCCCCCCGCCCCTCCTCTGCTCACACACACACTCTCTCTCTCTCTCTCTTAAAAATGAATAAACATTTATTTAAAAAAAAAATCAGTCGTCATCCCCGTTCCTAACAGCAGTTAGGAGTCGTGCGTTCGGAGAGGAGACTATGATAGGAAAAGATAGGACAAACCAGGCAGAGAGGGAAAGGTTAGGACCTGAGGTGTCTGGGTGGAGAAAAACATACTTTGGAAGCCCCTCCGGCGGGCGGAAGGTCCCTCTTAAGAATGTAAGACACCACTTACTCCCCCTCAACAATCAAAATACCTACCTAAAAAAAGTAAACCATAAAATTTATGTGCTACGAGGGACAGGATGACCACAGTCTGAGTCCTCACCCAGTGGAGTCCAGCCAATCAGGAGTGGCCCACCCAGCGCCCAGCGCCCAATGCCATCCGGCCAGTAAGGGAGGCACCTGAGAAGGACCGGGGGGAGGGAAGGGAGGGACACCAGCACCTTGTAAAACAAGGACCCTCGCCTCCTGTCGCGCCTCCTCCATCATGGGCATTCACCTTCGAAAGCCCCCTCTCTGCAGAGCGAGCTTTCCTACTCCTCTGACTTGCTAAGACTCCAACGTTTTGTCTGCTGCTCATTCGGTCTCCTTCGTTCCTCGAAGCGGCGAGACCAGGAACCCTGGGTACTGAGGTCAAAAACCCTGCAACCCCAGGCCTGTCTGCAGGCTCCCTCCTAGAGGCATGTCTGTGGCTGGGACTTCCAGAACACAGAATGGAAGGTCTGGGCTCCTACTTCTTTGGTTCAGGCCAGAGATACAGGGCCCAGGATGGGGAAAGTGCTCCCCAGTCATCTGAATGAACCCTTATGTAACTTCTTTCTGCAGTGGCCAGAACAGCAGAAGACAATTTCTCTTCCCGATTACGTTTTGCTCAGGCTCATATTAAAACCGGCCCACGTTCCCCCATCGCACATCAATCGATGGCTGGATCCCAGGCGCCAGGGCACCAGCGGCCTGGGAATTAAACACTTGCCACAAATAGTTCTCACGCCGGCCGGGCCTTGCATTCAGCATGGCCTCCCGGGAAGGCAGGCATTTACACGGACTCAGTGAGGGACGGGTTCCTGCCCCCTCTCCCCTTCCCTCTCGAGTCCAGTGCTCCCTCTTGTCCAGGCTTTGTGTTCCCTTCCCCCTTCTAGACACCCCCTCACGAATGCCCCATGCTACCCTTTGGCTTCATTCTTCTTCAGTAGACGTTTCTGAATCTTTTCTGCCCCAAATCCTGCCAAGTTAGGACCTGGCTGGAAGCTGGAACCTCGTTTCTGCACGTAACACACTCCCCCACACACGCCGTTCCCAGGAGGGCACCCGTCTGTGTCTCCCCATCTCGGGTCCGTGGCAACACTCTCACGTGGCCTCCACTGCCCACAGGTCCGGCCCAGGATTCTCCCATCAACTGCCACCGCCTTCCCCGTGCTCCTCTTGTCCCCTCTCTCTGAGAGTGGGGGAGCGGGGAGCCCAGGCCCAGGGGCACAGCTCTCCAGGGCCCAAGGTCCCAGGGCCTGGGCCTCCTCTGCAATCTCCATGACTCTGACTCTTGGTAATCCTGACCCAGGGTGAAATTGAAACAGTCCTTCCTGCACCTCCCCAGTCCTGGCATTTCCCACAAGCCTCAGAAGGAGACGACTCTGGTTCAAAAGGAAACTAGAGCTATTCCAACACTTCCATGGGAATGTGCACCCTTCTCCCGCTTTCCTTCAACTGTCAAGATATTTGCCTTTTGAGGTTGCGAGTTGCTAGTGGCCAGTTCCCTCCTCCTCCTTCCCATTCCCTTTAAACAAAGCTTTTTCTGTCAGGTTTTTGACCCTGATGAAGATTTTTAACTGGAATCCTTCCCCACCCCCCCACCCCCAATTCTGAAGGATCTTTTGTCTTCTGAGCAGAAGAACTGAGGGATTGGAAAGGCTGCTTTCTTTTTTCTTTTTTTCCCCGTCAGTAATTGGGGAAAAATTTTTTAAAGAAAAAACCTGAAGGATAAAAGACAGAAAAAACCAATATGGAGCTATTTTCTTTCTAAAAAATTTAGTTTAAGGGAAAACAAGAGAAAGACCTTGAGGAAAAGAGAGGAGAGGGGCTGGGAGAAGTGCAGAAGCAGGAAGGGGTGAGGAGACGTGTGACAGGGCACTTGGGGCGCCCATCAGTGGGAGCACTCGGGGAGTGTTCAGGCGCCTGTCAGTGGGAGCACTTTGGCACCCGCGAGGCGGAGCACTCACTGGCAGCACTTCAGATGCCCATTCCCCAGAGCACTCAGGATGTTTGTTGCCTAGGAGCACTAGGGATGCCCATCGCTGGGAGCACTAGGGTGGGCATCAATGGGAGCACTCGAGGGCACATCGCTGGGAGCACTTAGGATGCCCATCGCTGGGAGCACTCAGGCACATCACTGGGAGCACTCGGGGGCACATCACTGGGAGCACTCGGGATGCCCATCGCTGGGAGCACTTGGGTGTGCATCAATGGGAGCATTTAGGTGTACATCACTGGGAGCACTTGGGTGCGCATCACTGGGAGCACTCAGGGTGTCTATCACTGGGAGCACTCGGGATGCCCATCACTGGGAGCACTTGGGGGCGCATCAATGGGAGCAGTCGGGGGCGCATCGCTAGGAGCATTCGGGTACACATCACTGGGAGCACTCGGGATGCCCATCACTGGGAGCACTCCAGTACACATCATTGGAAGCACTCGGATGCCCATCACTGGGAATACTTGAGATGCCCATCACTAGGAGCACTCAGGTGCGCATCACTGGGAGCACTCAGGATGCCCATCGCTGGGAGCACTAGGGTGGGCATCAATAGGAGCACTCAAGGGCGCATCACTGGGAGCACTTCGGATGCCCATCGCTGGGAGCACTCAGGCGCATCACTGGTTGCACTCGAGTCTGCATCAATGGGGCTGCAATATCCACGAAACAGTTTCTCCCACTTAGAAGAGAAAGAAGCGGAAACCCGCTCCGAGGCAGTAAAAAGCACCCTCCTCTGTGCACAGGCACAGTGTCTATTAGGGCCTAGCATACAGCAAATGCTCAATAAATGCAGGGCTGAACAAAACAGGCTGCCACGGGTTCCTGTTGTTTTTCTTTTCCCCCGGGCCAAATGAAGGGTTGGTCGGAAAAGAAACAGACAAGAAACAACCAGCTCGGGCCAACCTCACCTGACACGGTTCTGCAAGGCTCCCAGAGGTCACGTGTTGTCAACCGCTTCTGGTCTCACCTTGTTGCCTTCCGCGGGCTCAGTTCTTGCCCCGTCTGGCTAGGCACAACCGATCCAAAGAAAGGAATCAGCTCTCAATTACCGGCCCTCGGGCTTCTCACTTTAGAGATTATCCATGGAAAAATCTTAATCCCGGGCAGGCTGCCTCCCTCTGTCACCCAGAATGTTCTCGTTGTCAGTCTTGGAGCAAGCAGGGAATTAGACCTCATGTAAATAGCAGTCCCAGTCAGCAGTAATGAGCAAGGCAAATCTGATTATTACCTTTGTCATTATCACCATCATGTATTCCAAAATTAAAAAAAAAAGATTAGAAAGAGCAGTGGCTGGGTGTTACCATGGTGCGGCTGGGAGTTCACTATGTTTACAGCAGGTCTTTAATCCGGGGGACTCCACCTCGAAAAGGAAGATGACCAAAAATTTGGATGTTTTGTTACTTAAAATCGCAGCTGACGTTTTAGTAGCTGCTCACTTATTATTTGCTGGACACTATGCTGTATGTTTTATGTATCTTAACTCAATTGATTTACTTATTGCATACAAGATTCGAGGCAAAGTACGTGGACATTTAGTCAATGATATAAACAATAAATTTCAAGGGGCGCCTGGGTGGCTCAGTCGGTTAAGCATCCGACTTCAGCTCAGGTCATGATCTCGCGGTTCGTGAGTTCAAGCCGCGTGTCGGGCTCTGTGCTGACAGCTGGGAGCCTGGGGCCTGCTTCCGATTCTGTGTCTCCCTCTCCCTCTCCCCTCCCCCACTCTCTCTCTCTTTCTCTCAAAAATAAATAAATGTTAAAATCAAAACAAAACAATAAATTTTGATAAGAAAGCCGACATTGGGTGAGGTGGGGGTGACTGGGCAAGCAGGGAAAGAGAATAAGGACTGGAGAAGTAAATCGAGATGGGGCTAAAGTTAATATAGTCGATACATGCCACAAGCTCTTCCATGCTTCATCAGAGACCAATTGCAAGGCTAGCCTTGAGCTTCCAAGCAGCAAGTGCAAAAAGGAAAAATTCAAAATCAGCGACACGATGTACAGTATCCATAAAATAAAAACCATCTGACGGCTTAGGAAAAGCACCGCTACAGAACTTTCTCCAAGGATCCTCACATAACGAATACTGCGATGTGTTGAACCATAACCTGGGCAACATCCCTACCATAAATACAATATGTTCAAGGGTTACTCCTTAGAACATTCTTCAGTGCATGCCGGTGGCACGGGGCCAAATGCTCAGCTCAGTGAAGGCAATTCTTCGAGAGGCCAGAGCCATTCGGTCTCGGTTTATCACTCTCCGAGGGTCTGGTGCAATCTAAGGATAAAATTTAGGGTATCTGGAGGCAAGGACCGGAAGTGGGTCATAACAGCGGGAAGGAGGGCTGCAGACAGGAGACGGGACTCTTCCGACTTAGCTATTTGGGCCTTCAGTTCCGAGCGGCTTCTACGGATGAGGGAGGAGAGAACGCCACCTGCTCTGAGAGGCACCATGTCTTGGGAGGCAGAACTGAGGATTATCGTCCCAAGGAGATGGGGCAAGGGGCCAGCCAGCTGTTGTGATGTCTGGGGTGGGGGGTGAGGTGACTGAGTGAAACTGACTTAAAACATACAAAAGTACTTTGTCATTAAAAAAAAAAAAAAAATGGCTACAGAGCACACCTAACCCCCAAATACCAGCTCAGCTCTTGGCCATCCTGAGGCCTGGGAAGATTAAGTCCTGCTGGAGGAGCCCTAAGAAGCATTCAGCTCAGCAGCTCCAGCAAAGCTCCCAGCTAGGACGTACCCCCCTTCTGGAGGAAGAGCCCCGGGGGACCCCAGCATCTCAGACCTGGAGGGCGAGGGTCAACACAGAGGTCAGCCTGCACCCTTTGCCCTCGAGGTCACCAGAGGGAAGAAAGTCCACACCTTAGGTGTCACATCCATCTAGTGACCCAGAAATTCTTCCGTGGATCTGACCCAAGTCCCTCCTGTTTCCTGTACTTTCCTAACAGTCGAGAAAGCCTGTCCAGCCTCATCTGGGGCCGGACCGAGAAGGGCAGCCCCCTGCCAGAGGGGAGGAGGCTGGGGGGGGGGGGGGGGCGGGGTGCTCCCGGCTGCTTCCCAGAGCCCCTGGAGTAAGGGAGGACTAGGCTCCGAGGGAGGACACACACCGGGTGGAGAAGGGAGAGCAGGGCGGGCTGGAGTCTCGGGCGAGTCCCCCGACAATGGGCAGGAGTCTGGAACCTGCAGCCTGTTACTTAATTATCTCTGAATGGTTTTTGTTCCTGGCTTTAAACATTTACCCCTATTGGGTTTTCTCGGCTTCACCAGGCCTCTATCTCCTTTTCTTTGCGGTTGCCATGGCAACGACTCCAGGCGTACAACCGCTCTCTGATTTTAAATAAAAGTTGAGGTTTCTCTCTCTCTTCCCTCCCCCTCCTTCCTCCCCTTTCTCTCCTGGATGGATGAGGTTTCTCTCTCATCCCCGCCCTCCCCTTCACCTTCCTCTGCCCTGCGCCCTCCACCCAGCTGCTTCCTTATCATTACCTCTTCCCTCATTTCCTCCTTCCACCTGTCTCCTCCCTAAGCCCTCCCCAGACCCCCGGGCTCCAGGTGGAGGTTGGAGGGTGTCTGGGGACGTGGGGATCCGGGAGCAGTCCCAGAGAAGTGTCCCCAGTCCTCTCTGGGCCTCCGTAAGCAGTGGGTCCCTGATCTCATCACCCCTCCTCCCAGAGGGGGCCTCCTGGTGTGTGCAGGGGGGAGTGGAGAGGGAGGCGTGTGTTGGGCAGGGGCAGGAACCGCACTGCCCTGTCTGCTCGGGGCAGTGGGTCACCTTCCTTCCTGAGTCCCAGTTTTCACTGCTAACTCAAATCCGCGGTTTTCAAACCTGAGAAGTCTCAGCAGTTACAGGGGTGGGGGAGGGGGAGCGGGGTGGCAGGACACCTGAGACCCGGTCAGTCCTGCTGCCCGGCACCGTGGGCTGTCATTGGCCGTAGCCGAGGCACGGCGGTGCTTCTGGAGGAAGCCAGGAGCTCCGGCCACTCCCTGCTAGGGGGCTGCCCGGTGGCTCTCCCGTCACCTGCTGCCCCCTCACTAACCCCAATCCTGGATAAACAGGCAGGCTGTGGCTGGGGGGGGGGGGGGGGCACCTAGTCATCTTTGCCTTGGGCTGGGGACCGAACACTTTCCTTCCCCCTGGGTGACAGACAGCAGCCCCTCTCTTCGCTGTCCAGGCTGTGGGTCAAAGGCAAACATCTGGGCGAAGGCAGGCGAGTGGCGTTTTAGAACCAGCTACGCTCCAAGCAGAGAGGCCGGACCTCCAGGTCTATCCTATCCAGCTCTTCCTCCAACCAGCTCCGTGCTTCCCAAGTGCAGCGAGTTTAATTTTTTTTTTAGTGTTTAATTTTTTTTTTTTTTGAGAGCAAGAGAGAGATAGAGTGTGAGTGGGGAGGGGCAAAGAGAGGGAGACACAGAATCCGAGGCAGGCTCCAGGCTCCCAGCCATCAGCACAGAGCCCGACGCGGGGCTCGAACCCACGAACCATGAGATCACGACCTGAGCCGAAGTCCGGCGCTTCACCGACGAGCCACCCAGGCGCCCCCCCAGGGGCGGCGATTTTAGCCCAGGGGACACTTGCAGACATCCAGACGCTTTGTTATTGTCGCACCTGCGGGTGGGGAGCGCCACTGGGGGAACCACAGGTCCTGAGTCTCAGGGTCCTCCTTGCGGATCAGCGGCTGGCGCTCTCCCGAGCGCGGGGTGGGGGTAGGGGTGCAAGACCAAGGCGGAGTGGGCCCTTCCCGCCCAGGACTTCACATTAGCGTGTACTCACAGACAGGGTTTAGGAGCCCTAGGCTACAGTCAGGGAAACGGGCGTGTGTGAGGTGACACAGAAAGTCGGGAGGGACCCCGGAATGTGAACGCGGGTCTCCTGACTACACGCCCAGAACGTGAGGATTCGATTTCACAGTAAGAGCCGCCACGCACGGCGTGCTTCAAGAGTCCCGGATACCCCGCCAAGTGTCCACACGGGGCTGTGACACGGTGCGTGCCACACCCACAAAGCGGGGGCACGCTTCTCCAGGTGGGGTGCCCGGCACAGGGTCTCGCTGGTCCCGGGCTCGGACCCTCGAGGGGCCTTGGGCGCCACCGCGTCAGCTCCCGGTCTTACAGCCAAATAAACCCCGGAAAGAGAGACGCGGAAACCCCGGGTCACCCGGCCCCCACCTGAGATCGGCTCCAAAGTACCCTGGAGCTCCCACTGTTTGCGTCTCCCTGGCGACAGGGAGTGAGTGGGGCCCATACGGGAACCACAGTCCCAACACCCAGTGATGGAGGTTGGAGGGCAAGGGGAGAAACGGCAGGGGGTCAGGAGAATGGAGAAAGCTGCCTACCGATGGGTTAAGAAATAGAGAACTCAAGCCACCTGGCTGGCTCAGGGTGGAGCGTGTGACTCCAGATCTCCGGGGCCGTGAGTTCAAGCCCCGCGATGAATGTGGAGCCTCCTTAAAAGAAAAATTAAAGAAAAAAGAGAAGTCAGAATCAGGGGCCTGGGCTGGCGGAGGCGGGGGTGGGGGGTGGAGGGGGTGAGAAGGTGGCCCAGGACCCCAGGCCTCTCACAGGGCAGACCCCGACACGGCCCGGGGCCCTCCCGGCCTCCCCGCCCCCCTGGAGCCTCTCCGGGGCTCAGCCCATCGCTTCAAATCGGCTCACAGAGGAGGAAAACAGGCCCAGAAGCTTCTCTGAGGGCCCTGACCCTCGCCGCAGAGGAGGCCCAGGCATGACTTATGAAAGAGGCTGGGGTTTGTTATTTGTTATTTTTGTTTTGTTTTTAACAAAACATAATCCAGGGCCTTGGGGAACTTGCACTCTGGCGGAAAACTGAAAGGTCAGTGCTTTAAATGGAGCCTGTGAAATGAGATAAAGGGGAGGTAAGTCAGGAAAGGCCCCTGGAGGAGGGCGCCCTTCGGAACCTCGGATGCGGGGAGGTGAGCAGCCCAGTAGGGGAGGCTGGGGAGGCCGCGGGTCCCAGCGGAGGCTGCTGTCCTGCAGTCCGCGGAGCTGGTTTTCATTTCTCCCTTCCCCCACAGCCGGGCTCCGGTAGGGCTGAGATGATTAAAACCAAAAGAATTTTAAATGTCGGGAACGCACTCCCCCCCCCCCCCCCCACTGATGCCTGATGCCGTTTGCCTTTTCCCCTCCACCTCCCTCCCTTCTGCTAACTTCTCCTCCTGGGACAGCTGTTTGCCTCACGTCTTTCTTCTGGCCCAGTTTGCGGGGAGGTTTCCCAGTGCCCCCACCAGACCACTTGGTTTTCACTGTGGGGGGGGGGGGGAGCGCGGGGTGGGGTGTCTCGGGCAGAGGGGAGGGAGGAGGGAAGGGTGGAGGGGCCTTGATCTTGCTGGCGAAAGTTCCCAGAAAAAGAAAAGGGAAGAAATAGCTTTCAGGGAAAGAAATCTGCCAAATGTTTATGTTCCCACAAGACTCTGCAAAATCTTTTCATAGACCAAAGCTGAAGTTCAGGGCGAAGCCAGAGCTTGCCCTTCAGACATGCACACCCGAGCACCCACAGCCCTGGTCCGGGGCCTCCCACCCTCCCAGAGCAGCCAGACAGACCATCCCCACGACAGTGGACGGTGTGTGCGTGGGGTGGGGGGTGGGGTCACCCCATGCTTTCCTACCCCAGGTCCAGACCCGGTCCAGCGACGGGGACAACGTGTGCTTCCTGCCCCACCCCCGCCCCCAGCTCCACCCTGCTATCTGGGGGCACCCCAGCTCTGGCCTTCTGAAACCAGTACCCCCCAAAACCGAACTGGAGATCCAGGACCTCACTCAGGAACAATCAGTCCTTTTTGTGAACTCCCACAGCGTGGCCAAGAGTTGAAACCCACGCAGCCAGGAAGAATCTTGGGAGATTAACCTTCTGATTTTACAGTAGGAAAGCAGGCCTAGGTCACCGCACAAGGTCACCAACAGGGCTAACCATCCACAGCCAGACTCGCAAGCCAGTGCTCTTTCCATACTGTCCCCCGCCCGCCCTCCCATACAGACATTCCTATTATAAGGCCCAGGAAGCCAGAGGACTGTCAGAAGTAGCAAGCCAAGGGCGCCCAGGGGGCTCAAAATAAATAATAAAGTAAAAAAAAAAAAAAAAAAACCAGTGGATAGACTTTCCATTAAAAAAGAAGTGACAAGCCATCTGAGACGCCCCACATTTAACCCTTCGGCACAAGGGCTGTGCTGCCCGCAGCAGGCGCGGTGACCCCCTGAGGCCTAGGGGTCTGCCAGGGGGTGGATCGGCCCCGCCTGGAGCTGGACCCCAAGAAGCTCTGAGCTGAAGCAGGCCCCAGCCTGAGCATGCAGCTGATTTGTGGAAAGAAAACCGTCCGGGCCCAGGCCAGCAGGCTTTGCTCAAGAACGCACCCCAGAAGGAGCAGCGGGTTGAAGGTGAAGGAAAGGACCCTCCCCTCCCCTCTCCCCAGTCTGTAAACAAAACGCCTTGTTTCCCGTGGCTCCGCGGCCACAGGTAAGGCCACAGGCAAGGTGGTGTCGGTAAGAGGTGGGGAACACCGGCACCTGCCAAGCACAATCACATCCCAGGGACGGGGTCTGACGCAGGCCGCCGGTGAGCTTCTCAAAGATGCCCACTCGTCCAAGAAGGAACTGGGACCCAAGTTCTAGGTCGACTCCAAGGTCTCACCACTAGCTGAAGGCAGATAAGGAGAACGGCCCGGTGTCTTTCATTCTAAGGACGAAGCACAGGGTGCCAGGCTCCCAAAGGAAAACTCAACACAGGGGGAAAAACAGACAGATGCTCCCGTCCTCCGTCACCTCCTTGCAGACCTGCAGGAGTCCCGGCCGCCGCACAAAGAGCAGACTCGGTTCATTCCGGAGCTCCGAGTCCAGCCCCCGAGGGGAAACTCCTCTGTGTCTGGAGCCTCTCAAATCCACCTTCAGACGCGGCTCCTCTCTGCCTGTCTGTGGGGCGGAGCCCGGGGAAAGGAGGTGGGCACCCAGGGTGGACACCTCGCACGGCGGCGAACCCCGCTACAGGTGTGAACGAGCCTGGGCCTTTCCCTCCCCACTGGACCAGATGGCTCATCATCGCCGAGTCACCCTGTGGGGTTGGGCTAAGCCCCAGGCCCTATGTCCCTGCTCGCCTCGAAACGTACACTTCCCGAGACCTGGGTCCTGCTGGATGGCGACTACTCTGCTTGGCCATCGCCCCCCAGTCGCCGCTCGATGGCCGCTCGATCCCACCCGTGGGGAAGGAACCTCACTTGGGACCACCTCATGCTCCTCACTCGGCTTTCTGCCCAGCAACCTGTGCATGTGTCCTGCAGAACGCCGCCTCACCCGAACCAAGTTGAACCCTTACCCCACCTCTACCCTACCCTGCAATGCCGTGCTGTGCCACACACCATCCCACCATACCTAGCCTGGCTGCACCTCTACCCACTCCGTAACACCCTACCCCAACTCACTCCTACCCCCATTGAACACCTACCCAACAACACGTAACCTCACCCTGCCACACCCCTACTCTACCCTACCCCAGTGTACCCCTACCCTACCCCATCCCAAAACACTCCGATCCCGATTGAACCCCTAACCCACCCCACCGCACCCCTGCCCTAACCCACAACATCCCTGCCCCCAATGGACCCCTACCTCACACCACATACCCTCCCACTCTGGAACCCTACTCTACCCTACCCCACTGCACCCTGCCCCCACTGAACCACCAACCCCACACCATGTACCCCTCCCCCATCGCACACCTACCCCACCCACAACACCCCTGCCCCCACTGAAACCCTACGCCACCCCTCCGCACCCCTACCCTACCTCACCCCACAACACCCCTGTCCCCATTGAACCCCTATCCCACACCACATACCCCTCCCCCTCTGGACCCCTACTCTACCCTACCCCACCGCACAACACCCCTGCCCCCACTGAACCCCTACCCCCACTGAATCCCTACCCCACACCACGTACCCCTCCCCCACCACACCCCTACCCTACCCCACAACACCCCTACCCCCATTGAACCCCTACCCCAACCCACCGCACCCCTACCCTACCCCACCCAGGGAGGCTGAAGGAGCCAGCCATGCACAGTTCAGGGGGCTGCGTCGGGGACCAGATAGGCCGCCCCCACGGAGCACGCTGGCCTCCCCGCCCTGGCGGAGCCTCCTCAGGGCCTGGTGCAGGGCTCCAACTGCTCCATGGGGTGCCTGCTGCTGCCCCAGGCCTCATCCCACCCGCTCCCCCCCCTTCTCAGCATGTCTCTCCCCTTCCTCCCACCCCTCTGCTGCCGGCGTGGAGCAGGAGGTTATGAAAATGAGCTGTGTGCCCAGGAGACTGTAATTATCTGCTAAGTGTGAAAGCCAGAGTGATTAATTAAGAGATAATAAAAAGGAAAGGAGGGCGAGAGGGGGCCTCGCGGCTTTGCTTTGATGATAGAACCTGAGGTGAGCCCAGCAATTAGGGGAATCTTTATCGAGAGTTAGCTATAATCCACAAATTATCAAGCGCCAACTGCTCCAGGACCAGGGCACATTTCACTCCTGCCGCGTGACAGACCTGCAGACGGGGAAGGGCAGCAGGAGGAAGAGGCCGGAGCACCGGCCGGGAGGAGCCCGCGGCTGGCTGGCACCCACAGGCCGGCCACCAGACTGGCCCGTGCCAGGCACACCGGGCTGGCCACCGCGGAAAAGGGCAGCCGCGGCCCCAGCACCAGCGCCCCGGACACCTTGTTCCTGTCCCCCGGGGGCTCCTCCCCCTGGGGGCCGTGCAGCCCTGTCCACCGGGGAGCAGGGCCCCCTCCCGGGGTGCTGGCTGCCTGTTCCGTGGGTGTGTCAGCGGCCCTCCGGTGTGAATGCTGCAGGGGTCACACCTGACAAGGTGACGCCACAGCTCCCAGCTCCCCCCAGCCTGCAGCCTGCTAGCCTCTGGCAGGCTCCTCCAAGTCTGGCCCTCCCTCTGCCCCGCCAGAGAACCTTCCTAACTGACCCTCCGGCACCCGTATCTCCGCCTCTTCCCGGCAGACGCACAACAGGGTTCAACCCCCCCTGTTTAGACAATCTTCGTGGGTGTGTAGACCCGGGAGATGGGGAGCCTATGTCTCCTACTGTAATTAGTTACCCCGTAGCAGAAACCACGGCTCCTCCCTCAAGTCCAAGTTCAGAGCTAAGAGTCTGCACCTGTCAGATATGGCCCAGTATCCCAGGGAGATCTCCAAAGGCAGATCCCGATCCTTCCTTCTCTACCCACAGGGATCCACCCAGGCTAGGCTGGGCCGAGGATGTCCCCGTGTGATGCCGAGAGGAAACCGCTCCCGCTCTGAAGCTAGAACAGGTCCTGCCCCGGCGGGGGGGTGGGGGGGTTACCCCATTTCCCCTCCACACCCCACTGCAGCAGCAGAGGCCTGGCCCCCCGTGGAGGTGAGGGGGGGCCCAGACCATCAGCTAGAGACAGTGGGAAGGACGCCAGAGCCCCCCAGCCCCGAGCTGCTCTGAGCTGCAGAGAGGGGGTGACACTAGACAAGTCAGAGCATGGCGGCTCTGGCCCTGATTGGGGACACCGGGAGACCGGCCTTGGTGTTTCCCCGGAAAGCAAATCTGACCCCTGAAGAGATAGCCTGTTCTGGCTCACCAGTGACCTCCCTGGGCTTGCTTCTCCAGCACGAAGAGCCTTCTCTGGAGGTGAGGAGATGAACCTACCAGGGGAAGACGTCATTTATCCACACGGAGAGAATGCTGGGCGTTTATTCAGTTACAGCCCCCAGTGAGACAGCTTTCCATGCGGGGGCAGGAAGGCTTCGAGTTAGACGCAGAGAGGAACTTGCCACTTGTCAGGGCCTATTAGCTGTGAAAGTGAGCGAGCACAGAAGGCTACGGCATTTCCTTTCTCCTCCGACAGGTACGGACCCTGAGGTCCAGGTGGCGTCAGGTGAGTCCGACCTGAACAGAGTCTAAACACCCGGCGCTTTCGTAAAGAATCTTCTCCCCGTTTTCACCGCCAACCCAGTTCTCTGTTCCAGGGATACAGGCTGCATGCGCCCCTGTGTGCACGGGTAATGGTGGAATGTGTGTGGTTCTGGGGAGAGGGGAGGAGGAAGGAGAATCAGTGCCCATTCCTGCTTCCCCGAGTGGCCGGGATTCCCCAGACATAAGGACGAAGCTTCACCCAGGGAATCGGAACTCTGAAGGCAGAGACAGGTTCCCTCTGCTCCGGCCTGAGGATCTCCCTCGACGGCTGGGGCCCTGCACACGGATACGGGCAGGCGGGAAAGAGCGCGTTAGCTCACCATGTTGGCCCAGCCACCACCAGGTCTGCTGAGAAACTGACCTGCCCAGAGACAGGGGCCCCCAAACATGCCCCCAGTTAAGCCTACGCAAGACCCACCCTGCTTCCCCAATCACACCGCTCGCTCATGACCCGATGTTTGAGCCAAAGCCAAAGGTCCCGTTTGGTATCTCTGTCGAACTGTGTCCCCCAAATCTCCACCAAACCAAGAGCTGGATTATGAGGACTTTTTTCGTAGAAGAAGAACAAAATGGAGTGGAGATGACCGACTGACTCTGGCATGGAGGGTTTCCCAACAACACCCCGGCTGCTTGCTTTTCAACTGTGCAGCAGGCAGCGGCTGTCCAGGGCAGACGGGAGGGGGGCTGGGGACTGGTGAGGTGCAGGGAGGGGGCTGGGCAGCTCAGGGAGCCCTGGCGGGCACCACCCCTGTCCTGCCCCACAGCCTGCTTCCCTGAAACAAACCTATGGGAGCTCCTGAATCAATGACCCATCCAGGCTCCGCGATACAACAAAGCAGGCTGACAGGTGAATTCATTCACGTAAGAGGATTCTACTTTCCCTTGACGCTCAGTAGAACCCCGAAGCCCTATTTCTCCAGGGGGAAGCGTCTTCCAACACCTCCAGAGGCGGTCCCAGGACCGGCAGCACCAGCAGCATCTGGGAGCTCGGTGCCGAGGCAGAAACTCCACCTGCGCAGACCTTCCAAATCAGAAGGTGCTGTGTCCGCGCCTTATCAAGATCCCCGGGTGTCCCGCCAGCACGCCCAAGTCTGAGAATCCGTTCTAATACACTGAGTTGAAACCTGCTAGAGACGGGGGTGAAGACGACGGGCTTGCTTCCTGGGCACCGCGTTAGGAGTGCTTTTCCAAGCTTCACGTAGGGCCGTCGCCCCATTTCACAGATGCAAAAACTAAGGCTCACAACTCCGACCCAGGGCACTTTCCATCACGCTCTGCCACTGCCTCAGAGCTCCCACTGCACTGCGCCCCAGGGACCATCACCTTAGGAATTACCAGCATCATGGTTCACCTCCCTCGGCACAGAACCCGGGACGTCTCTGTATTTGAACCACTCTTGTCCTCTTCACTCTTGTGAGCTGTGAGAAGCAGGCACTGTGCAATATTAATAATAACTCTGATTTATTGAATAGCTTTTGTGTTCCCCGTTCTGCCCCTTAATACACAGTTCCCTCACTCAGTCCTCACGGCAACCCTCTGAGGTTAGTAGGCACTACTGTACCCATTGCATGGAGGGGCAAACTGAGGCTCCCGGCCGAGTGGCTCGGTCCCGACCACTGGGGCGGCCATCCCCCCTCCGAAGCCCCGGGGCACTCCAGGGGTCATGCAAGTCTGGCGTTGTGTTGAAAGGGGCCAGTCTCCATGACCTGACCCTGGGCACACAAACCAAATCCCTAGATACAGGCGCTGCAGCCTTGCTCTCAATTTTCTGCACAAATGGAGAGCGGCGGTGGTGCAGATAATCCAGAAGTCATTTCAACTTGGCTTTGCAATGCATTCGATTTTTTTTTTTTTTTTTTTTTTGCAAAGTCAGATTTTCCTTTCTAATTATATTTGGCTCAAACTGACATTAAAATGAGCGTGTCTTCCCACTGCACCCACTGCCTGGTGAGGGGCGACTTTCCGGGTGCATGCAGGGTGATAGACACCAGAGTCCAGGATCCACAGGGGTGAGGAGGGGTGGGTGCGGCGAGCTTATGGAGCAGCAGCCGTGACCCACAAGCGTGCGGGGAGCGTGGGCACCCCGTCCCGTCCCGCCGAGGGCAGCTGGTGGGTTCCCAGGGAGGCTGGGTCGCAGGCGCAGAGCAAGCCAACTGCTCAGGGTTTGGGATTAAAACCCAGGAGTCCCGCTGTCCTGATGAAAGTCCTTCTGGAGGATGAGGGCACCCAGGCGGCGAAAACCTCAACCTTCCCTCGGGGCTTCACCCTGCCAGCCTGCCCGTCCCTGGGTTTCCATTCCTTTGCAAATGCCTCTCCCCCCGCCCTCATGGCCACCCCACCCCCAGGTCCCTCTCTCTGCCTCCATCTGCCCATCTCAGTTCCTTTCCTAGTAATAATAACCTCCCAGTTAAGCGAATCGAATGGGTAGAGCCATTAAAAGCACCTCCTGGCTTGACAATGCTGGGTAATGGAGCGGGCAGGGCCCCAGGCTGTTCCTGGGAGAATTCGGGAAGGAGGGGGAACAACTCGGCTAAGCTGATTACAAGGACAAAGTTAATTTAGAGATGAGCTCCGCTGGGTGGGGTGGGGGTGGGGAGGAGGAAGCTGAACCCCGGAGGTGAGGAGATTTGGGGAAAGTGGGCTTTAGAGAAACAGCCTTTGTTCCTGGAAATCATAATCCTTGGGAGGGACCTCGGCTCCCTCCTTCAGATTCCTCGGCTCCTTCCATCCGGAGCAGGGGGGCACAATCGGGGATTGTCCAGGGCGCCGCATTCCAGAAGCTCCGAAGCTCCGGGCCGCAGCCCCTGAGCCTCACATCTGTGGAGGCGGGCTGTCCCCTCCCCCGGCCAGGCTCCCGGCCGCCAGCCCGCGCTCAGACCTCAGCATTTTTCACATTCCTGCCTCACAACCTTGGTCATATAGTATTGTCACTGTGTTTATCCTGGGACCGGAGAGCCCCAAGGACAGGGACCACACTCCACTTACCTTTCTACCCTGGTGCCTCGTGGAGAGCCAGGCCCGGCCCAGCCATGAAGACAACACTTTGCTTAGCTGCACACAGGCTCCCTCCCCGCTGGTGGGAACCTTCTTCAAAGGTTTCCATTTGATAAAAGGAGCTCAGGGGCTCCCAGAGGTTTGACAATCTCTAGGCTCAGCTCCCAAACACACACACACACACACACACACACACATCTGAGGCCGCCAGAGGAAACAGCCTGGGCCTGACCCTCTGCTGCAAAGAGAAGGGTCCCCCAGACTCGAGATAGGCCCACCGACAGGCACAGGGGGCCCCTGACACGGCAGGGCGCTGGTCTGGGTTACCTCCACTGAACTCTGCCCCCACGCATCTCCGTCTTGAACCTGAGGGCTCTGCTCATCATCTGGGAGGCTCCCCAACTCAGCTCACACATCTGAGACTTCCCAGGCCAGAAGAGGGACTTCCCCCGGGTTTTCTGCTCACTTCTGCCTGGTCAAACCCTGATTACCTGTCTACTTCACCTCTTCATTGAACCGAAGGGGCCGCCCCAGCAGATGAGTCTAAGAGAAGGGGACGATTTGGTGAGGAGTGAGGTAGGGATCATACTTGACGACAGAAGCCCCTGGCCCCACGCTTCTTACAGGACAGTCTCCGGCCTAGCTTTTCAAGACGTTCCGGGTCCGGCCCTGGTCTGTTCTGGATCACCCAACCCAGACACCCAGCTGCAACCAGCCTCAACGGACCTCGCGCATTCTGCAGCCACACCTTGGCTCCAAAGCTCGGCGGGTCTGGTAATGCTCTCCCTCTTCCTGCCACACCCACATCCTGTCCATCCTCCAGACCCACCTCCTCCCTGGATCCCTTCCTGGCCTCGTCTGCCCACGCGGCTCCTCTGCCCCGAACGCTCCAGCTCTGACCTGACCCTGCTCTCCCGGCACCTGGAATCCGGCTGTGTGCACATCTTAGCCTCCTGGAGGGGAGAGACCACATGATGTCACTTTTTTTTACATGCTTTTATTTATTTTTGAGCAAGAGACAGAGAGCACGAGCAGGGGAGGGCCAGAGAGGGAGACAGAGGATCCGAAGCAGGATCTCCCCTAATGCGGGGCTCAAACTCATGACCCATGAGATCATGCCCTGAGCTGAAATCAAGAGTCAGACGCTTAACTTTGACGGAGCCACCCGGGCACCCCATGATGTCAGTTTTTAAAATTTTTCCATAATGCCTCCCAGTACGTTTTGGATATAGTAATAAACATTCGTTGATTTAAAAAAAAAAATTAATCCTCCCCATTTGATGGAAAAGGAAACTGAGGCCTACTGAAGTTATACCATCTGCACTTAAATCCTGATGTGAGACCTTAAGGGCAGGGATAGGGCTTTACTGGTTTGTGACACCGGTGTCTGGCCCACAGTAGGCACAGAACACATTTCTGCTGCGTGAAGGGACGGAGGGCCGACGCATACCTTCCAGCGAGGGTGCGCTCTCACACTGCTGCAGAAGGAGATAAAGGGCACGGAACAAGAGCATCGGACGCCCAGTCCAGCAGAGTCTGCATCCCTCACCTGGCATGGGGTGGGACAGCCTCCTGGGACAGCCCCACCCTGCTGTCCCTTCTCTGTCTCAAAACCAGGCCCAGCTGCCTTCTGGGAGATACCCTAACCACCCCCCCCACCCCAACCCCCACACACACTGTCCCAGAGCCAGCCTCCAACCTCCCCCCAACAGGAATGAAGCCTGAGCACGAACAGAATTTGCTAGAGAGGGCTAGAGATTTCCACCCCTGGATTGAAGACCCTTCATTCCGAGGAGGGTGGCTGGCTGCAAGGCCCATTTCTTTCAATATGATCCCAATTTTGTTAAATGGGCTCAAGGAGGGCAGAGAGGAATGAGGCGGCAGTCCCCCGAGACTGCAGAGGTTAATAAAAGTTGGTGGGGAAATTAAATGTGGAGGGAGGGAGAAAGTGGGAGCTCGGGGAGCCCATGGGGTGCGGGGCAGGGCGAGCGGGAGGGAGAAGAAGCAAACCTTGACATCGGCGATGCCCCGGAGTTAGAGCGGCCTTCGGCCTGGGCACTCAGAGAACCTAACCGGGGTGGCACAGGCAGGTGTCAGAGCTGGGGGCTGCGGGATAGAGGGGCTGGAGCCACAGAACCGGAACCGCGGGGTCCTGACAACTTAACCTTGCTTGGAGCGTGGGCGTCTATCACGGGGGACCCAGAGCACACCGGACAGACGAGCTGTAGTGCCTTCAAGGACACGCGTGGTACCCAGAAACGTGGCCACGCCGCACATCAGCGCTCTGCTGGACGGACAGGCCGTGTCCACACGCGTCTGGGGGCGAGAGACGGGTCCGTGACACGTGTACGTGGGGGCGGGGTGGGTGCGCGCACGTGCGGACCGGCACACACGGTGGAGGCGGGCCTGCGTCCCCAGGCTTGCAAAACGCTGACCTTCAGGGACCATTCTTCTGAGAATATTCCCGACCCCACCCCAACTTCCCTGCTGAGGCCCGGGCTCTGTCGTCTCCGACAACCTGCTGAACTTCTTCGTGCATCTATAACACGAGGATACGAAGCTCCCACCTTTAACAGACTGTCGGTGTCAGGTTAGGTGCTAACACGTACAAAACACAACGTGGGTCTGTCACAGAGGTGAACGGCCTTCTCCCTCACTTGGTGTGAGCCCCGAGCCCCGAGACTGCCTTTTCCTTGGCCTCTCACATTTCAGGATCAAGGACATGGCTGCGTCCTTCTCCTCCACTGCTGACCACCCAGCCCCACACCCCCAGCGTTTCCAGAGACCCTAGGAAAACAGCCTGGAGGCTGGGGGAGAAACCAAGCAGGAGCAGGGAGATCGGGAAAGGGCCAGGCTTTCTCAGCTCAGGGGGGAATGGAGACGGATCTCCCTACCCTCAGCTGGAAGGAGCCCCTAGAAATTAGAGAGATGACGGAACTTGCCCCATCCTTCCGTCCGGCCCAACGTCTGCTCATAGCAAGTCATTTAAGTTTTCAGTCTGTTTTCTCATCCATCAAGTGGAGGAACAATAACTACCCTGCCCGCATCACAGGCTGGTCATATATCTCTATTAAATGAGATAGCACATGTGAAAACGTTGAAATTGGAAGGCACGACACAAACCCACAGTTAAAGACTCTCGAGGTAGGACAGATGGAAAACCTCCTTCTGATAGAGGGTGCGCACAGTTCTGACCCCTACGGAATAAGACAGGAGAGCCATCAAAGCGGGGCGGGGAGATGGACAGAGGCCAGCCACCAGGAGAAGCCCGCCCGCCACTGTGGGCAGGAGGAGAGGAGGCCGCCTGTCCCTCTGGGCTGCCCCAGCTCCAAGGGGCCCCCCTGCACTCGTGTGTGCGTGCAGGTGCCTGGCAGAGGGACACACAAAGAGTTTTAATCTGGGATCTAACACCTAAGGTAGGGCCTTGAACAAGTTAATTAAACTCAGCTTCGGTTGCTTTATCTCTAAAATGGGGGGGGGGGGGCAGACATTAACTCACAAGGCAGAAGGGATAATGTGCAAAACACACAGTAGGAATTCAATAAAAGGTAATTTTGATGCTGTGGTGTGGGGTCCACTCCCACAAGCACTTTTCACCCATGCTTGGCCAGGCATCTCGAAGCGGACCGGAACAGGCCACCCCAGACCCCAGCCTCCGTGCCTGCTGGGAAGGGCCTGGCTTGGAGGTGGCCTACCTGGGATCCCACCCTGTGCCCTCACTCAGTGCTCGGCCCTTGCCTCTGTATGACCCTGGACCTCTCAGGAGTCAGCCTTGCACGGAGCCCCCCAGTGTAGTTCACAGACCTACCTGCAAGGCTGTGCTCAATATTAGAAACAAACACAGGTCTGCAACCCTCTTTATCTGCCAAGTAAAATCCTTTTTAAAAGGGCCACTTATAAACACCATCGTACCATCCAAGAAAAACCACTCAATACCAAAAATTGTGGAAAGACAGAATTTCCAAATGAAGGATTGTTCTTAAAATGTGAATGAGTTTACCTTCATGGGATGCTCATTCTCTTTCCTCCCGAGTTCCCATTCCACTCAGGACCAGGAAAGACCTGTGCCGGTCCAGCCTCTGTCCCTGCGGCCACGTGGGGTCCCTGGACTGGGGCAGGGGCAGGGCGGAGGGTGCAGGCTCTGAGGTCAGTTGGTTCCCGCAACTACCAATAAGACACTTAACCTGTTAAACCTCTATTTCTCATCCATGAAGGGGGGATAATTACAGAGCTGACCTCAGGGGTTGCTGCACAGATTAAATTAGATAATGCATAGCAGGTAGTTAGCACAAGGGCTCCGTAAATGATCGCTGGTATTTCCAGCCTCAGAAATGCGGCCGCCTCAGCCGAGTGTCCACTCCCCGCTGCCCTCAAGAGCCCTGCAGCCTTCTCCCTTGAAGGCCGGGCTCCTGCTCCACTCTGCTTTCTTCCCAGCCCCACAGCTTTCCAAGGTCTCTGGCCAGCTGAGGCTGCGGGTTCCCCTCCTGGGTCGGCCACAGCCCAGTCCTCTCCGGGAGAGGTCCTCGAGGGGGCGCCGAAGGTCAGGACAGGAGCCCGAGCAGCTGGAGGGAGCACAGAGAAGCATAAAGAGGAGCCTGAGGAAGGCACACACAGCCCACCTGCCGGGCACTGACGGCCCCCTGACGGCTGCCCTCCTGGGCACCTCTGGGCCAGACGCCGGCCCGTGCCCTGACGCGCACGCACGGCACGTTTAACTGCCATCCTGACCCCGCGAGGCGCGGTTTCTGGCCTCGCCGAACCGACGGGCAGAGTGAGGCCCAGAGAAGGCGCATACCTGGTTCAAGCTGACGTGACGCGTCCACCAAGGGGCCGAGCCCACGACGTAATCACCGTTTCCTACTGCGTCCTTCGGACCCTGACACGTGCATCAGACCAATCAATTGATCAGACATTCAAGGGCGCTTCCCGAGGGCGGAGCGCTGTGTCAGAGACGGAGAGATGGAGGAGAGACGAAGACCTGGTCCCCGAGGGTACGCAGGCCAGAGGAGCTCGCATCAGAGCCCTGGGCTCTCAAGACAAGGGGTGACAGGAGTGTGGCAGACAGCACCGGCTTCCTCGCCCCCACCCAGCCGGAGAACCAACAGCAGGGCAGGACAACCGGTCGGTGGCCTGGTGACCAGCAGGAGGTGGGAGCGAGGGCCTACAGGCCTCCTCCTCTGATCCGAGGTTCTCTGGAATCCAGGGTGATGCCAAGCCCAGAGCGGTGGGTTCACAGCCTCCCTTCAGCTCCAAGTGAGTGGAAGGTGGAATCCAATCAAGGTCACAGGGGGGCCTGGCGTCCTGATTTCTGCCTATCTCCCCACCCTCAGGGCCTGCTCTGGGCTGGGCGGGCAGAAGCGGGGCATCCTGGAGCCAGCGTGCAGCTGTCCCCTCGACAGCGGATTCCCCACTACTGGTCTTTCCAGACTCCTGTTCTCGCCAGGATGGAGCGGCACTGAGGCACTCTTCCCTTGGCTCCTCACCCCCCTGCCAAGGTGGCTGGGGGGCCCTGGGGACCTCCGGGGGCTGGAGGGACTGACTTTCCTCCTACCTCCCCCTCCATCCCCTGGAGGCAGCTCCCGCCCCGAGCCAGCCTGTCAGCCCACATTGCTCTGATTAGCTATAATCTTTCTTTTTCAATTTCTCCTCCCCGAGACTGGGGAGCGAGAAAATCTCCCAGAAAATGAATAAATATTTCAATTTTCGGCGCAATCAGTCTGAGGAGCCGGCACATGATGGAAACGGGGGGAAGGATAATGGTTTTCATTTAGATAAGATACAGAAAATTATTTAGTGAAAAATGAAGATTGATGAAGCCCATTGAAATTCTTTAAAATACGATTTTTATTTCTCTGCCTGGGCTGAGTCTCTCCCTGCCCCCCTGCCCCCCCTCAACATGACTGCCTCTGCTCCCTTCTCCCCTTTTCCCCACCAGCCTCCCCCCACCCTGCACCCCTCTCCCCCATTCCGTCTCCGCCTCCCCTAGTCCCTGACCTGGACCTCTGTCTTTCTAAGGATGGAGGCCAAGGAGAGGTCACCCACCCTGTGAGTATCTCCGTGTCCCCAGGTCCCCGCTCCCTCCCTCCCTGCCAGCCCCCCAGTCCCTCCCCCCAGGAACCGCCAGCGGTGACTTCCTCTCCCCTCCGTCCATTTTCCCCCTTCCTTTTCTTTGGCACCCCTCCCCCACACAAATACTTTGCACACTCCGTCGGGTCTCGCTTTCAGCCCAGTCGGAGGCTCCGAGGCGGGGAGGTGGGAGCTCAGCTCGCCCGACCCTCCCCCTCCCCAGAGGGAGAAAGGCCCACAGCACACCCCTCGGTCTCTGACCGTTTAGTCCCCGATTCAATCCACAAGGCTCTCCTGTTTGCTAACCGCACCTTTTGTTCCCTGAAGCTCATTTTGTTCCGTATTGCTGACATGCCACAGGGCTGCGGGACCGGGGACAGATGCCCGCTTGCCCCCAACACGCGCTGATACTGACCCAGTCGCCCTCCGCCCCCCCCCCCACCCCCTAGCAGCCAGCCCAACAAAGTCAGAACTTAAGTCATCTTCCCAACTTTCTGCCAAGTGGCTGCTGGGCCTGCCAGCCTCAGGGCCAGGCCTCCTTCCCCAGCACCGCCTCCCACCCCACGCACACCCAGGATGCACACCCTCCCGGGTCTCGGGCTGGTGTTGGGGGGCTTGGGGGCCCTTACTGGAAAGATGAATCAAAACCAGCCCTCCACTAAGTCGGCCAGGCTTTGCCTTGGGAGCTGGGGAGGGGCCTGGTAAGGAGAGGAGGGGTCCAGCACCACATCCCACCCCTACACACACACACACACACACACACACACACACACACACACACACACACCAGCCCCGGAAGGGAACTGAGAACAGGGCAAAGCCTGAGGGGATTCTGCCCAAGCTGACTTCCCCTCCACCCGAAAAGAGACCACCTCCTCCATGATGTCGTCTGTACATCCCCATAGGTGTCTGCCTATATGAACGTCTGTTCAAGTTTCTTTGTTTGCTGGAGGGCCGGTATCTATAGAAGGGCTTCAGCGTGTGTGTGGCATGTCCTTGTGAATGCCCGCCTGCACACACGCGGCGTGTCTGGGTGAGTTTTGATGTGTTTGGGTGCATGAATGTGCAAGCCGACACGGGGGAGGAATGTGTGTTCCCCAGGGTGTCAGTGTCTTTGTGTGTCTGTCTGTCTCGGCTTGGGAGATGCTTGTGGGTGTATCTGTCTCAGTAGGTGAGCAGTCTGTCTCCGGGTCTATGACTGGTTTTTGGTGCCTGGGTGTCAGCTCTATTTTTGGCAGGGGGCGGCTAGCTCGGGTAGGATTGACTCTTAGAGTGAGACCCAGGAGGCGAGGGTGCACACCCACAGACCCCGGTGCTGGCTGAAGCCTGGGCCCTGCCGTCCCCCCAACCCCCAGCCTCAGGATACACGACCGTTCTCATCTCCCCCAGCCTCTCCCCTGCCAGTTCCAAAGAAGCCCCCCCCCAACATCAACACTTTCCCGACCCCAAGTGGGATGTGAACCCCCCCCAGTGCACCCCCCCCGCGGCATTTCCAAGCTGCCTTTGGAAGTCGCTCCCCAGCCGGCGCCTCCGCGGGCAGGGGTCCCAGCAGAGCCCCCCCTTTCCGGCAGCCCTCCCCTCCTCCAGAAGGGGCGGCCCAGGCAGTCTGGAGCACCCCCCCACCCCCCCCCCCGCCACACACACACTCAGGGGCTGATCTGGAGTCGGGATTCCCTTCGCCGCATCTTCGGGAGCCGGGTCCCCAGCTTTCCACGCACCTCCCACCCCAAATCTGAAATCCCACCCTCCTCCTCCTCCCCCCATCCCCCCGCAGGAACCGGGCGTGCGGACTCCGGGCCTCGGCCGGCAGAGGCGGGGAGGCTGCCGGAGGCTCCGGAGGGCGCCGTGCGCGTTCGGGTCCCGCGACGGCCCGACCCCCGCGCCCGCGGCCGGGGACAACTTGGGCGCCTCCGCGGGAAACTCGGGCCCGCGCCCCGGGGGGGCGGGCTGCCTGGCCGGCGGGTCGCCGAGCGCGGGCGGAGGGGCTTACCTTGGGAGAAAGTGTCGGAGAGAGTGAGGATCCAGACGAGGAGGCTGAGCATGCTGCCCGCCGCCCGCCGCGCCGGGGCCCCGAGTTGGCGGCGGAGCGCGGGGCGCGGGCGGGAGGAGGCGGCGGGGCCGGAGCCCGCCCCCGGCCCTGCACACGCGCGTGCACACGCGCACACACACTCGCACGCGCGCACCCCCGCGCGCACCAACTCACTTCCCCGGCCCGCGGCCCCCTCCCTCCCGGCCCCTCCGGCCCGCGCGGTCCCGCCCTCGCCCCGGCCCTCCCGCGCCCGGTGCCGCCGCTCGCCCAGCTCGCGCTCTCCGGGGCTCTTCCGCTCTCCGCTCCTCCGGGCCCTCCCCTCCCCTCCCTCCCTCCCCGCCCCTCCTGACGTCTCCTCCCCCAGCCCTCCCCCAGCCCTCCGGCCCCCGGCGCGCACGCACACCCCTCCCCGGGACGGAGATGCCCGCGGCGCGGGACCCGGGGTGGGGGTGGGGGGTGGGGGGGGGACGCGGGACTGGCCACCGCGCCCCGCCCGTCACACTCACTGGCAGGGGCTCCCCGCTGCCGAGGGGGCGGCCGGGCGAGGACCTGCCCGTGGGCCGGGGGATGGCTTTGATAGGGAGGCCGTGTGCGTGCATGTGTGTGTCTCGGGGGGCGGGGGGACGCGATGGGCAGGTGGTGGGTCACGGAGTCAAAAAGCACAAAATCCTTGGGGTTTTTTTTTTTTGTTTTTTGGTTTTTTTTTTCTCTTGTTGATCCCACACCCGGAATCTAAGCCCTAGATTCTCCAAATTGGGAATTCTCAAATGGCTAATGAATCCCGGGGTGGGGAGCGAAGCGCTCCTCTCCCCACCTGCAAAACCCGGGGCCGGGCACCGCGAGCCGCTTCCCGGGGCCACCTGGAGCGCTGCCCCGGCCTCCCCCGGCACACAGTGGGGCCAGCCTCGGTGTCGCAGCCCGCAGCCGGCCGGGCAGGGGCGCAGGGGCCTCCTGCCTTTGTTCATCCTGGGTGGTACCGTCCAGCGGGAGAAGTAGCCAACTCCACGGCTGGGAAGGGCCACGGGGAGGGCAGCCACGCGAGGATCTCTAAGCACGGAGGAGCTGGGAGATCCTTGGGCTTGAGAGATGCGGGAACTGGGAGGGGAGGGAGCTCCTGGTGAGAGGAACGCGGGGGGGGGGGGCTCCCGTAGGCGCCTCCTCTTTCCTATGAGCCCAGCTTGGCGACCAGCTCCCTTCCCAACCCCAACCACAGAGGCTTCTGCTCACAGTGTCGTTGGGGGTGCCTGGACGTCTGGGTCCTGAGAGAGGAGCTGAGGGGAAGCCACAGAAGTTGCACAGGAATTGCACAACTTTAGAGTACTCTGTTGCTCTAGAGAGCTTTCCACTTCTTTCCACCAGATTCTCGGTCTCCTGGGTCCCTAAAACTACCCGCCAAGAATTCCCTGTTTCGGCCCCCTGAACGCAGGCGCGTGGCTCTCCGGTGCCCTCTGCCGGCGCGAGGCGGTTTCTTCCAGGAACCTGACCCCGGGCTGAATGGTCCAGACACATCCGCACACAACTGGAGGGCACAGATACTCAGGCAGAGAGACACGCGAGCTCATATTCAGAAGCGTATTGTGCACAGACCCAGCGAATCCTTCGTGTGCGCAAAAGCACATATGCACAGGCAACCCCACAGTGTTAATAAAAGCCATACCCAGCCCAAAGAAATAGGCGTATCATCATAAATACATTCAAACGGCCACACACCAATGTGCAGACACATAAGGGCTTTTCACTTACTCGCTCATTAATCATGCATTCCACAGATATTTCTTTTGTGCCTGCTTGTGTTGCAGTCGGAATTGCAGGCCTTGGAGATACAACCATGACACACACACACACACACACACACACACACACACACACACACACACAGTCCCTCCCTCATCACGTTCCATTCTGGAGGGGAGGAAGAGGCGGTAGAAAAATACAAAATATAGCAGGTTGTAGTAAATGCTGTGGGAGACCAACAGTAATAAGGAAAAGCTGCTGTGCTGTCGGAAATTGAGGGATTCGGGTATTCAGGCATCTGAGGGGGAAAAAATAGCAGGTAGGTGGTAACAGCTGATGCAAAGGCCCTGAGGTAGAGGTATTCTGGGCGTATCAGTGAGGCTGCCTTTTCTCCTTTTCAGTCTGCATAAAGGTGCAGGAAAGGGGGGCCCCCGGTGATAGTTATTTAGGGCAATGTTGAGAAGAAAAAGCCCAGAAGTGAGGGAAGAGAATATTCTCAGCTTCTTGCCCACCTTCTCCCGGCTTCTATTCGGGTTTGACGGTGAGTCTCAGCGTGAAGAGGGCCCGAGTTTTCAAAACTTATCTCTTTGTCGCCTCGAAACCCCAGCAGCAGCAGAACCAAGTTCGCCCAGCCAAAGCAGTAACGTCACCTGTCTTGCCCAGCCCCTTAACCCTCCTTCCACCTCTCTCTTCAATCTCAAATCCTGACCGGCTCAGTTCGTAGCAAACACGTTTCTCCAGAATCCCCTCCACGTAAGCCATTCGGCATCCCAGATTCCAGTGCTGAAGTCCCCAGCTCCCACCAGTGGCCCTCAGCGCGAGCGGTGACAGAATCTCCTGAGAAGCTTTTTAAACACAGCAGTGCCTTGGCCTCACTTCCAAAGATTGATGGTTCTAGGGTGAAGCCCAAAGCACTGGTATTTTTAAACATCTCCCCAGGTGAGTCCAACGGGCAGCCAGGGTTGAGAAGCAATGCCCTCTGCAAGCCGGCGTTCCGCGAGGGCACCTGCCCTACCCTCCAGCATCGCTGCTGATTGACAGTCCTCCATCACCGTCCTCCCCTTCGGCCCCCCACCTTTGTTCCAGTCTCTTCTCTCTGGCACCTGTGTTCACAATTTTAATTAAATTAACGGAGTCTCCTAGAGTCTAATCACATAACTCGCATCAAACTGGGGGCATCCTAGGGCTGAGCCCCCGGTAACAGGTGGATGTTGCCAAAGGCAAAGCCTGTGTCTTTTCCATCAGACTAGACATACCTCCCCAGGACCGCATATCAGCCCCCCCCATCAGGGGCCCCTTGGGGGCAAGGGCTGCGCGTGTCCCCTCAGCCTGCAATTTCCCGAGGGCAAGGAAGAAACTGGGGAGCCCCTCTCCCCAACAGACAGACAGCGCATGGACCGGGAAACCAGCCCGGGAGGATCCTCATCCAGATCTGTCCCTCACTTTCTGTGTGATCTCGGCAGTTTACTTACCTAACCTCCACGTCCTTGGCTTCTTCGTCTGAAAACAGGGATAAGAGCACTTACCGCGGAGGGGGTTGGAGGGATTAAGTGAGTCAGTATTTGGGCAGCTCTTAGCGCTAGGCACACAGCGCGAAGGAGACGCTGGCTGTGACTCTTTTCTCTGTGGGAGCTCCCAGAGCGGGGACTTTCGAACCTTCCTTCTGCTGGATTGGTGTCTGTCCTCAGACACAGGGCCCTGCCCGGACAGAAGTGTGCCCGCCTGGAGGCGGAGGGAATAACCCCCGAGGACGCACCTTCACCCAGAAAAAGGAGAGAAGCGGCCCAAGGTTATATACGGAGTTAAGAGAAATATTAATAATTTTTTGAGCACAAAAGCAGAAAGTTCAGGGGGTCAGAAAGAGTGAGCAGGAAGGCAATTTATGACCATCCACAGGAGACGCCACCCTGAGAGACAGAAATGAATGCTTTGTCTCAATGAGGGCTGAGAACAGCAGAACAATTCTGTAAATTGTCCGCTTTCCCCCTAGAAGGGGCGAAGGATGGTGTTCCTGCTGCTTTTGCCAGAGACGCAGAAGAGAGGGGCCGAGATCCTGATTTTCAGCCTGGAAGATAACCTGAGGCCCCAAAGCCAGGGGCCGTCCCGTCCGCACCCCCGGCAGAGATTGGAGCCCAGAGCCGCGAGCGCAGCCCCCCCTCCTCCTCCAAAACTGCTCCCAGCACAGAGGCTTCTCCGGGTCCCTTCCCCGCTTTCCCGCCCTCCGGCCCCAGCGGCTGCATAAACCCTTCCGGGTGTCAGGCCTGGGGTTCGGCTTTCCGGCTGACACAAAGGCCCACTTTCTCCTCTTCTCTTTCTCCGTAGGATGAGATCTGAGACGTACAAGAATAACAGCAGAGCCCGAGGAGAGCCTCACCGGCCGTGGGGAGAGACTCCGACCTGCACCGTGAGGGCAGGAAGAAGGGCCACCTCAGGGGACCCTTGGGGGAGGTGGACAAGGAGGTCAGGCTGGCGGGTGGGGCTAGGGTGTCAGCGGGCGCCTGAGGGAGCAGTGCTCCCCCTGAAGCAGGACTAAAGGCCAGACCCCAGAAGGGACTGCCTGCTGAGGAGCAATGTCCACAGTATCCAGGGACAGGTCTGAGTGGCTGGGTGACCTTGGCAGAGACAGGCTCCCAGGGGTTGTTTCCCGCACGCCAGCCTCGAGGGTGAGCCCCTGCGCCCCATCCCTTCCCAGCCGTTCGGCCCTTCCCTTCCCGGCCCCTCAGAGTGCAGCTCCAACGTGGGGGGACGGTTTGTGCTAAATGGACCGGTTATCTCATGTTAGATGTAATGAGGATTTCATGGCCTGAACTCCCAGGGATGGAAAGACCCCCTGCTTCAAATAAGCAGCCCAGCTGAGACCAGCTCGGGGAAAGGAGAAGGAGGTTCAGGTTCAGGGGCGGGGGCACTGAGCGGGGTGAGGGGGTGTGGGCGCCGAGGAAGGGAGAGCAGGGAAGAGACTAATTAGGAAAAAATGGAAACAGTAACATGAGCCAGTGACGCCAACACCCGGCCTCGGAACCAGGAGGGCCCCAGACAACAGGGAGTCCAGTCCTCGCTGGAGACTGGTGAGATGCTGAGTCAAGGTCACCAAGCAGGTTCCAGCGGGGCTGGGTCCAGAGCCCAGGCCAGGGTTCGCCCCCATGTGTCTCGCTAACTCCCACCTCCGCACCCCAGAACCCTTCCAGATGCTTCATCGGCGGAACCCCCAGCGTCCAGACAGCTCTGGTCTCCCATCGGTATCTCAAAATGGGAATGAAGGGAGCAGAAGGTGGGTGGTCCCGAGGAGAAAGGGGGGATCCCGCATCTCCCCTGGGCCCTTGGTTTAGCTTGGTGGGGATGCTGGTCCCAAGCCCACAGACCCGGGACCGTTCGCATTCTCCGAGGCTCCTTCAAAGACTTAAACCCCACATCATCACATCCATTTACACAAGACGGGGACAGAGGACAGTGGCTTATGTCTGCACCCGACCTAGAGAGGAGGTCATGCCAGCAGCCGGCATCATGGCCCGAAGTTGCAATAAGGTCACCGGACATCGTGGTTGGTTTAGAGTCCGTAGGAATGGAAATCAAAAGGTAAGGCTCACTGTACCCTTATTGGAAGAGGGGCCGTTCACTTAAAGCACGACCCTTAACCATGCCACCGCAGCCCCACACGCCCTGGACACGCTTGCGAAGGGTTTGGGTCAAGATGAGCTCATTCACGCATCCGTCTGTTGACCTCACAAACACGTGTTCCGAGCCGACTCTGTGTCCAGCAGGAGGCTAAGCGCTGGGTCGCGGAAATGAGGAAGGCTCACGCCCTTGTTCTCCGGGAGCCACTCTTGGGGGGAAAGAGGGACAGGTCATTACAGCTCGGGCGGGAGGTGCCGAGAGAGAAAAATGCCCCCGGTTTTCACCAGTGCGGACCGGGAGCGACGGAACATGCCTTGGAGGCACCGCAAGTTTCCTGGAGTTGAGAGCTGGGAATCCCCAGGCAAAGTCACAGGTGTGGCCCAAGACTCTTCTCGTCTCCAGGCCTCAGTTTCCTGCCACAGCTGACACACCCATGACACTGTGGCGCTTTGGCCTTTCAGAAGGAGTCGGGGGCCGTTCCCTGGAGGGGTTCCCTCGGGGCGGGTGGTGCGGTCTGTTTGAGCCTGTTCCCACTGGCTTCCCAGCTTCGCCCGGGGCCAGGGACCAGGCCCTGCTGCGCCTCCCAGGCAGGGTCTGGCTGCTGGCTTTGGTGGCATTTCCTAAATGGACAGATGGAGGACGTTGATTTGATGTCCCTCCAGTGCCTCTCTTCCAGTCTCCAAGACACAGCCAACAGTGGGGCCCTGGGATCGTGCCCACCCTTTGGGCCACGGCAGGCTTGCCTCCTCCTGCAGCCCTCCCTCCCGACCCCCACCTTCGTCCAGCCCCATCCCTAAGTTCTCTCCATCTAGAGCCCAAGTCTAGGCTTTGGGAAGAGCCCTAGGAGAACACAAATCCAGAGGAAAATGTTGCCCCGCCCCCCATGAATAAGAACCAACAGCAGAAACCTGGCTTCTCCTTCAGGGTCCTCCTTCCAAGGATGTCACCAGGAGGACGGTGGCTGCCGGGGGACCAGGGAGGGGGAGGGAACGCAGTAGTCAAAAGTACGAAGTTTCCTTTACACAAGAGCGGTAAGTTCTAGAGGCCCCGGAGGACTGGGGACAGGTGTCGCATCCCGCCCGGACTTAATAGTACGGTGTCGTGTCCTCTTCGTAAGCGTTTGCTCAGAGCACATCTTAGCTCAAGGGTCCTTATCACAAAATGAAACAATGATAAACGAAGGGGGCGGGAGGAAACTTCTGGAGGTGATGCGTAAGTTTCTGGCATCGACTGCGGAGACGCTTTCGTGGATGCACGCTCGTCTCCAAACTCATCAGGAGGCAGGCACTAAATGCACACAGCCTCTTGTGGGCCGGTCACACCTCAGCATCACCAGGAAGACACCAGCGGCCATCCTGTGCAAGCCCCCGCCCCGCTGGTCTGCCCTCGAGGGCTCCTCCCCGGGTCCGTATCCCCGCCTCAGTCTCCAGCTCCTGGAGGGCAGGGTTCGCTTCCTTCTGTGTGCAGGGCCGCCCCCCACAGTAGCCCCTGGGGTCTGCCCCGGGCTCCTCGAGCGGAGCCGTCCTCCACAGCCCTGTCCGTGCTCTTTCTCAAGCTCAAGTCTGACTGCTTCGCTCCTCTACTCAAGCCTCCCTGGTGGCTCCCCCTGCCCGTGGGATCGGACACAGACTCTTCCCCCCCAGGCCTCCTGCCCTTCACCTTCCAGCTCTCTGCACCTCTCGGGCTCTCTCCGGCACCTGGAAGGGGTCCCAGGGCTTCCTGCCTGCGCCCCCCGCCCACGGGGCTGTTTCCCACCGGGCCTGCCCCCACCCCACCCCCTCTTCCCTCAGCCCTCCCACTAAATTAACTCGATTTCCACCGCAGCATCAATCACACGTGAAATTAGGTATTCAGTGTCTGTCCCCTGCTGACTCGGAAGGCCTGTGCAGGCAGAGCCGCCCCGGTATCGTCCATGGCGGTGACCCTAGCGCCTCCCGTGGAGTGGGCTCCCTGGGCTGAGACAAAGAGAGAGATGTCCCTTTGCTGAACTGTGCAAGGGCTGCATTGTGCAGACTACAGAGCCGTGGGGCCGGCAGTCAGACCACAGGAGGAACTTCCCCGCCAGCGAGGCATTTAAGGGGCTCTGAGAAATCATGCTTCCGAGGCACTGGGAGTGGCCTGAAAGTTCACCTCCTCTCATTCAGGGTGAGTGTGGTGGGGGGAGACACATGCTACCTCGAAGGTGCAAAAAAAAAAAAAAAACAACAACAACAACCCGGGGAACAGCGAACGAAGCTATAAATACAGTCGAGCATCGGGTGACATCACCTGAGCACAGCGCGGAGATTTATGGCCGAGTCACAGGGCCCTAAAGTGTATTTATAATGGTGTAACTCACTCGTGCCTCTCCTGCCCGCCTGCCCTCCCTCATTCCCCCACTCGCTGCCACCACGGTCCTCATCGTCTGGCGAGGCTGGGCCAGGCCGCGGCTCTGGGCACTCGCCAGCCCTGAAGAGTGGAGTGGTCTCTGTGCACACGAGCATTTGAAAACTGCAGAGGGTCCCCGCTTGTGAGGTTTGTGAATGCTGAGCACTTAGGCGGGCGCTGAAGATACGCAAACCCACCCCCCCCCCCGCCCCTGCGCCCCTCCACCCTGTCCCGACCTACCTTCGAGCTCCACGGGCAGACTTCCAGCCTTATTCATATGCCACGTGGTCCCTAATCTCCAGTCTTGGGACCTTCCCCAAAGAGCGCCCCAGGTTTCTGCCCCGGTGCCCGGGCTCCTTGGTCCCCTCCACGGGGTGTCCTTTTCTGCCATAAATCTCCAGGCAGAACTCCTCCTCCGAAGCCCAGCTCAGAGGGAGCAGTTTCACTGACCTGCCCCGGGGATGACGCGTCCCTGGCTGTCCTCTTTCCAATGCCTCTGGCTCCCGGCTCTCCGCTCACCGTCGCAGGCAGGCACACACAAGACGCGGCTCAGCTCTGCCACAAACTAGCCCGAGATTCTCCCTCAGGGTCTCTCAGAACCTCCCACGGGGAGAAGCTCAGAGAATGCTTTTTCTTCATCTTTCGTTTGTTTTTGCTTTTGTTTTCTTAATATTTTTTAAATGTTTACTTATTCTTGAGAGAGAAAGACAGAGAGAGACACACACACACAGAACCTGAAGCAGGCTCCAGGGGCTCAAACCCACCAACGGGGAGATCGTGACCTGTGCCGAGGTCAGACACTTCAGCAACTGAGCCACCCAGGTGCCCCTGGAGAAGGCTTTTTCAACCACACGTCTGTCCCCTCCGTGAGCCTGGTCCCCCTCGGGCGTCTACAATGTGTCTGGACACTGAGCTGGAAGCTGTACCGGCATTATGTTCAGTCCTCGGGACGACAAGGAGGGCATCACCACCCCCCGCTTCTGTGTAGGGGAATTGAGGCACAGAGAGGTTCAGTAGCATGTCCAAAGGCACACAGCTAGTAAAGGTGACCATAAGATTCTCAACCAAGATGTCAAAACTCTACCGTGTTTGCTCTGTTCCCGGAGACCTTGGGCTGCGTGCTCTGCAGCCTGGCTTCTGTCTACTATCCCAGGACTTGTAGCCTCTCCCGAAAGAGTGCACACAGCCCGCTGACGGCCTGCCTCCTCAAAGGTAGCCAGCGTGGCTCGCTCAGGTGCTGGGTCATCAGGAATCACTGCTGTCAAAGCAGCAGCCCGGGGCCCTGCCTGTGTTCTGGAGGCTGAGCCCTCACCCGCACGAGAGGCCGCGGAGACACCGAGAGGGACAGTCACCCTGCAGCCACCCGCCCTCACAGCGCTGGCTCCCTTCTCCCCTCCTCTGCTCTGGATTCTCCCCTGGGACTTTGCCACCACGTCTGTTTGCAGCCAAAGTGGAAAGAGAAGCGAAGGTGAACGGAGATTCTCCTTGTCCCCAACAAGCCGCCAAAGGCTCACCTCTGGGCCAGTGAGAGGTAGAAATGACCCCAGGTGGGTGGGGTAGCTTGTGGTGGTACAGTTCAGCTGGGCTTGGGCCCGAGTCATGGTCTCCTGCAAACAGACGTGCCCCCCGAGGGAAATGGGGGTCAGGTCACGGTGGGAGACTCGAGCGAGGGCAGAGCAGAAAAATCTTGTGTCTTCCCCGGCTCATCCTCAGCTCGGTCACCGGCATGGGGCTTGAAACGCTGGGTAAAATCCAAAATACCTACCAAGCAGAGTGATGGTGTTGAAAAATTGCTGTTAATATTACTAATAATTGTTAACTCTCCTATCATTGCTCTGGGTTGAAAATTGAGTAAAAATGATGCTCCGGTGCTGTAGGGAATCTCCCCCTTTCCACCTTCTCCCACGGGTCACTTGTGACCCCAAAACTGGCTGCAGAAGCTAGTACACTCATTCCTCACGCACAGCGTGGACTGAAGGAAGGAAGGAAGTTAGCCTTCGGTGATACGGTCTCTCTCTCTCTTGAATCTTCATATCACAATCCCGAGAGCTCTCCTACTGCTCTAAACTTCCTCTGGGGAATGAGTTTATACTAAAGCGTGAAGGACTATATATCCTACCCCCTGCCACTCCCACCCCAGCCCCAGGTGTATTTTCAAAGAGAGCAAGTGCTAGGGCCGTGCTTTAACCAAAAGGACACATTTCTGACCGTGTAATTATAGACACCTTTATACTTGATAGGCAGCCGGGGGGGGGGGTACGATAGAAAGACCTTCTAGAACCTTCTAGAAACTTCTGAAATGACACCTAGCCCAAGAGTCCACAGCCAGAAGTAGACTTACCATGAAATGAATGATGTTCCCTGTTCGGGGCCCTTCTAAGGCTCCAGGCAGCACCTGCTGATGTACCACGTGGCCCCGCAGAAACGATGCGCGAGTGAGCTATTACAACCACAGGTGATGAAGTCTCTTGTTTCTTTTCATTCTGACTTCCCCTCCACCCCACCTTCCTTCATGGCAGGTGGTGGAGGAACCCTGGGCGTTCTGAGGGGCTCTGCCCAAGTGGAAATGGAGCTGAGAGTCCATATAGGTTGGATGAAAGGCTTGTGTGGTGTGGCTCACAGAACTTGCAACATACGATCATGCCAAGTCTCCGGGCGCAGGAACGGCCTTCAAGATTGTGCCGGGGGCCGCCAGGCTGACTCGGGCAAGACCGGGACAGGCAGGTGCGGACCCAGAGGCTCAGGGTGGCAAAGGCCACCCGGATCCGGAAGCAGTATTTGAAACACATAGAGGCAGGAGCTAGTCCATGGGAAATTCTTCTAATCGCCAGACGTGTAACGCTACAAGTGGTGGGTTTGGTCCTCACTGATGCCTCATCAAAGCACAAGCTCTTCTGCTAGGGATCTGCCTGATGACGCGGTGTAGAAATTACACGCCACACAAAGATGTTTCCCGTGTATTTGTCTTTTGGGGGTTTTTGGTTTTGTGTTTTGTTTTGTTTTATTTTGTTCTAGAGAGAGAGTGAGAGAGCGCAAGCTGGGGAGAGGGGCGGAGAGAGGAAAAGAATCTCAAGCAGGCTCCAGGCTCAGCTCGGAGCCCAGCATGGGGCTCGATCTCACAACCCTGGGATCACGACTTGAGCCGAAATCAGGAGTCAGACGCTCACCCGACTAAGCCACCCAGGTGCCCCTCCTGTGTATTCTTACGTGAAATTGTTAGGTAGACATTATTTGGATGTTAAAAAGTGAATTATAAGGCAACACTCAGAGTATTTCCAAAGAGATACTGCATTAAGAGGAAGAGATAGATTTCTAATAATCCAGTTAACAAAGAGGGATAACTTACATGATTACGTTGGAAAAAGTTGTACGTTTCGTGGTGATTTGACAGAGACAGCGTGAGATTTGCAAAAAGGCCATGACGACAAGGGGCAATCTGGTTAACAGTGGCCCGTGTCCTTCACAACAAGACCCATGATAACATCAGAGAACTTGAACGGTCCTGAAATCTCACAACTCAATGATGAAAAAAAGTGTCTATTTCCCCCCCGAATTTGACAATAATCCTAAGATTGTATATGGTATTATCTATACAGCAATTTTAAAGTTGAAAGACACTTGTAGACACTGTCAATAATAAGAAGATAAATTTTGATCAACCAAACCAGAGGAAAATGGGATTATCTTGCTCTTTCGATAAAAAACTTTCCAAAACCGGGGCACCAGGGTGGCTCCGTCGGTTAAGCGTCCAACGGTTGATTTCAGCTCAGGTCATGATCTCACGATTTGCGAGTTGGAGCCCCTCAGCGGGCTCTGTGCTGACAATGTGCAGCCCGCTTGGGATTCTCTCTCCCTCTCTCTCTGCCCTTTCCCCACTCTCACTCTCTGCCTCAAAATAAATAAATAAACTTAAAAACGAAACATTCCTAAATCAGGGTATGCAGCTAAAAAAGTAGAAAAAATAGGACACGGTGTGTCGCGCGGGTAATAAAAATGATAATGTTATTTCTCTGGGTTTTCAAGGATTTTTCTTCACTTGCCAACTTTTAAAAACTTGTAACTTGGTATGATTCTTTTTCTCGTTTTTATTTCTATTTATTTATTTTTTTAAGTTTTTTTTTTTTTTTTTTTTTTTTTTTTTGAGACAGAGAGAGACAGAGCATGAGTCAGGGAGGGGCAGAGAGAGAGGGAGGCACAGAATCTGAAATGGGCTCCAGGCTCTGAGCCGTCAGCACAGAGCCCGACGCAGGGCTCGAACTCACGGACCGCGAGATCGTGACCTGAGCCGAAGTTGGCCGCTTAACCGACCGAGCCACCCAGGCGCCCCTCTTTTTCTCGTTTTTAAAATGCAATTTCACTTCTTTATCTAGTTCTGCATTTGTAATTTTGTAGTTCCTTTCCTTTAAGGGGGTCTTCTCCCCACCCCCCCAAACAGGACAGGCTTCGGGCCCCACAAAACTGGATTCACCCTGGGTGCAGCATCCGTGTTGTATTAAGATGTTGTTGAGGATCGAGGATGGTGCCGGAGTTGCCTCTGTGTCTGCAGTGTTCCAAACTCCGGGATTCGTCTCCTTTCCCCGCCCAGTGACTTGTAGTTTCCTCCCTTTTACAGATGAAGGAACGGAGCCCCGGGGCGCTAGGTAACCTGGCCGCTGTTGCACAGGTGGGAGGTTGCCAAGCCCGGACACAACGCAGAGGCTTGTGTCCTGTCTGTCTGTCCTGATCTAAGTCCTGTCGCCCTCCTCACCTTCCTGCTCTGGGGGAAGAGCGGGGACCCCAGATTCCCAAGCTCCTCTTGTGCTCAGAGAGTTTGAATGACTGGCTGGGGGACACACAGCTGGCGGGGGAGGGGAGAGGCATTAGGTACCCCCCCCCCAGCACCAGCCACGACCAGGCCCCTTCATGGTCCTGGAGGGGGTGGGCGGGAAGGCGAGGGAGGCCCACCTGCGAAGGTGGTTGGGCAGGTGTGACCTGGGGCAGCCTGGGGCGCAGGCTGCAGCCTGCAGGAGGTGCCTTGGGCATTGCAGCCACGCCCTGGGCAGCCGCGGTGGTCCTGCCTCCCCCGGGTTCATTAACTGGCAAAGGCCTGGGACCTGGGAGGGTGCGGCATTGCGGGGCTGGGTGGTGGGGGTCAGAGACGGCCGGCCTCCTCCCCAGGCTGTGCTCCCCTCCCCCCAGCACCCTAGGTTTGCTCCCCTTCCCCAGTCTGCACCCCCTCCCCAGGCTGCTGCCCCCCTCTGCTTCCCCCCCTCCGCCCCAGTCTGCACCTCCTTCCCAGGCTGCGCCCCCTCTCTGGGTGGAGGGGAGGGATCCCCTCAGGGTGCCCCACCAGCCCCTCGGGCACAATGGGCCGTCAGATGGTGGGGAGGGGCGGAGACAGCTCTGCACAGTCCTGTCCCCAAGCAGAACAGAGGGACATTGAGCAAAGGGCTCCCAACGGCTCTGGGGACTCGGGAGTTTGAGAGAGAAAGGGGAGACTTGCTGCCTTCTGCCCAGGCGTCCTCCCCTCCCCACAGGGACCCTCCGTCTTCCAGTTCTCCCAGGACCCCCCCAGAGCTGGCCTCCTGTGCTCCAGTCGCCTGTAGTGGGCCAGGGCCACCGGAAACGGTCCCCGGACGGGGTGGCCCTGGCCTTTCCAGCAGGCCCGGAGGCTACAAGTCCCACAGCGATGTGTCAGCAACAAAGGCCTTCTACCCAGGCCAGCTCCTCGGCTTGCAAGTGACCATCCCCTCCCCTGCCTTCCCGGGGTCTCCCCCTGGGCCTGTGTGTCCTAACCTGCTCTTATAAAAACACCAGTCCTGGGGGCCCTGGGGGCCTCGGCGGTTAAGCGTCCGACTTCGGCTCAGGTCATGATCTCGCGGTTTGTGAGTTCGAGCCCCGCGCTGGGCTCTGTGCTGCCAGCTTGGAGCCTGGAGCCTGCTTTGGGCTCTGTGTCTCCCTCTCTCTCTCTGCCCCTCCCATGCTTGCCCTCTGTCTCTCTGTCTCTGTCTCTCTCTCTCAAAAATAAATAAACATTAACAACACCAACAACACCAGCCCCGTTGGATGAGGCCCCACCCTAATCTCATTTTAACCTAATTACGTCCTTAAAGACCTTATTTCCATTACAGTCACATTCTGAGGTGCTGGGGTTAGGGCTCCAACATGCGCCTTTGGGGGTCGTAGTCCAGCCCATAACACCTTCCCCGGGAGCCCAGCGTGCCCCCTGGATCCCGCAGGTAACAGGGTTGCCCTTGACCAGGCACTGTGACGCCCCTCAAACTCAGCTGCACGACACATGCTAACACCTCCCTCACGTGCCCCCCACATACTCAGGACCTCTTGGAAGGACCCGTCACACGCAGGCCGCGGTTTCCCAGCAAACGTCACCCTCTTGGTCCCATCACCCCACCTGGCCTCAGGCCGCTTTCTCTGTGACTGTCGGAGGCACGCCCTGGCTCTTCGGGATTATCGATGCATTTTGAATAGTTCAGAAGACGATATCCAGGACCCTACTGAGGGCCCTCACTGTTACCACCTTCGAGCACCCTGCCCCTCCCCGCCCTCGGAGGGAACCGATGAATTAGCGTTCGCTGCTTCTCCCCAGCTTCTGCGAGGCCACACGAACACCCCGGTTTACACACCTCAGCTCCTATACAGCAGGCGTATTCACTGTTTTCACTCGCTTTCTTCCACCTTAGCCCTCAGGGGCCACCTGCTTGCCACCCGGTCATGGCCGTGACATCGTTTATTAACCCCTCCGAGAGGTACCCTTGGGCTGTGTCCCCACACCTGGGCAAGGTAAGGCAGGAGGGTTTGGAATGGCCGGGGGCCGGGGGCGGCTGTGCTCCGTGGAGGCGTCTATGCAGAAGGACCCACAGAAGCCCGCACTAGACACGGGGTTTGATGCGGCCTTGACCGTTCAAGACCTCTCACGTCGGGGACCCCCGGACAAAGGGGCTATGCTTAGAAGTAGCCCTTGGGAGCCATTGGTTCCCACTCTGTGTTAGTCATCTACTGCTGGGTGACAAAGTGCCCCGGACTGAGCAGTTGTACGAGACACACGCTGACCTGCTCACAGCTCTGTAGGTCAGAAGCCTGGGCAGACGGGAAGGCTTTGGTCCTGGGGGCAGGTGGGCAGGGACCAGCGGGTCTGGAGCCTGGGCTCGCTGGGGGGAGGGCGTTCTCGGATCTGCCCTCTGTGGGGTAGACTGAGGCCCCTGGCTCTGGAAACCAGCCCTCCAGGCGGTTCACAGCAGGGGCGCTGGCTTGGAGGGCAGGAGATTTTCTGTTGCCTTTGGTTGCTCCTTCCTCAAAGGCCCAGCTCCCCCTTCTGGGGCTTCATCTGAGTGAACATCCCACTCAGGACAGTCTCCCTTTTGACTAACTCAAAACCAACGGCTCGAGGCCCTTCATTACGTCCGGAAAACCCGCTCGCCAAGTTCGTGTCTGACCCGCCCTCATTACTGCCCAACTGACTCTTCCCCAGCACTTCCCAGGCTTCTCCTCCGGACCCCCTTTCTGCACACAGGCCAGGCCCCCGGGGCCCATCCCCCCTGTCCCCGGACTAAGTGTCTCCCAGCTCCGCTCCCTGGCCAGCCCCGGTCACGCCCACACCCGTGGGATCAGATCCGGAGCGCAGCCTCCCCGCCAGGCCCCGCGAGGCCCCCCCATCCCACCTCAGGGCGACTCCTGGCAGGGGCTCTGGGCGCTGGTGTGCTCGGTGCCCCCCTCCCCCACCCCCACCCCAGTTCCTGTGCCTGTATTTCTGCCTGGAAGGCGGTTTTCAGCTCTTCCCTCTGAGTCTGCTCTCTTCCTTTGCGTGCGTTGTCATTTAGCAAGTATCTTTTTGAGAGACTTCTGCGCGCACCGGGGCGGCACAGAGAGAAGGCAGGCGCTTTCTCGGGCCTCAGGAAGCTTGCAGGCTGGAGGAAGGGATTGGGAGGCACAGGGCAGGGCGAGTGCTGGGCCAGAGGCCGAGGCACATGGCAGGACACAGGACACAGGGGGATAACGGAGGAGGAGCAAGAAAGTCAGCCTGGGCCTGATGGAAGGCTTCCTGGAGGAGGTGGCTTTTGAGTTCTGCCTTGTAGATGGACTAGGCGTGAGATGCGTGAATGGAGCGGCTGCCGGTGCCTCACGGGACAGAACAGCCAGGACGTGGGAGCGCGGGGAGCCTGGAGGGCGTCGGCCCGGCCAGCATGCAGGGTTCGAGCAAGGCCTCGGCAGGAGCTGACGTGGGGCAGGGTGTCCCAGACCACAGACGCCACGAGACTCGGGGGAGTGACCCGTGTCACGACAAAGACGTGAACCAGCAGACTTGCGGTACAGACAGTGGGCAAAGGTCAGACTGCAGACGGGCAAAGTTAGGAGATGATCACAATATCCCAGGCTCCAGGTAAGGTCCACCTCCTCCAAGAAGGCTTCCGGGAGTGCTCAGGCTGGCCTGTCCCTTTCCGGAACAGCGATTGCGTCCATCAGCAGCAGCTGTACCAGAGGCAACGGGGATTTAAATGATGCCACCTGTGTCCTTACAAACGCTAGCCTGGGAAGCGGGCAGGAGAGGGGTCACCACCCCTGTTTTACAGATGAGGAAACCAAGTGAAGTCACTCGGAGCACAGAAGAGGCGGCGATGGCTCTAAGCCGGACGGTGTGTTATCACAGCCACAGCAAAGCGCCTCCCGGCTCACGGGCAACTAATGTGTTTCCTTAGTATCCAATCTGTTGAGTGTGTGTGTGTGTGTGTGTGTGTGTGCGCGCATAATGTGCTGGCCTGGGCACAGCCCAGGCTCAGTGCCTGCCCTCAGGGGATGCAAGGTCCCGAAGATGTGGTCCTTGAGGGAGTCTGTACTCTGGCTTCTCCGAGTCCAGGGAATGAAGTGACGTCACATTCATTCTGTCCACAGGCCCTCTCCCAGTTCCCAGCAAGGTGCAAGGTGAAAACCAGGCATTTGATGCTTCTCTGTGCCATGCACCTGGCTGTCGGGGAGCGAGGGAAGTCTGGGCTGTGTGCAGACACCCTGGAAGGGAGGGGAGCCAGGCAGGGCCTTTCGGGGGACCGGCTGCTGGGCCAGGGAGCCACCGACCCACCGGCAGGGCCCCAGCCCGGGCAGACTTGGCGGCCAAGCTCAGCCTAAGCAGCACTCTCCCGCAAAGTGCTCTGCGGGGAGGTGTAATGTGTCTCTATTTAAAATTAATTTTTTTTCAGAATTGGAAACCCTGCTCTGAAAGGCAGTTCTCCCCCGGTGGCTGCTGGCAGGATTGGAAAGCCGTAACTTTGGAGAGAAACACAATAAACCAGAAATTTCCTCCCAGGTGAGCGAGAAACTGCCTGTCTCCTTCTGAAGAGAGCATTTTCCAGAACTTTGCTCATCAAGTACCTGGGCTTCAAGTCGCTTCTTCTGTTTGTGGGTGAACCACATTCCAGTGGCCGGCTGTTCTCTGTGACGGATGGGACCCAGGCGTTGCAATCCACATGCGGGGAGAACACAAAAGTAATTTCTCTTTGGCTCGGGGCTACGTTTCTGTATTTACATGTGAATGGAGTGGCGACTTGGAAGGACTTGCTGGGTTCAGCGAGTGCGCACTGCTGAGCGGCTAGGTGCTGGGTTCCGGAGACTCATTCATTCATGCAGCCAGTACTTATGGAGTGCCTACTATGTGCTGACGATGGCAGCGGGCATTAGAGAAACAGCAGGGATAGACGCAGACAGAACGACCCTACCTTTATGGGAGGAAAACAGGCAACGTTATGCATAAATACAATACATGGCACATTAGGTGATGGTAAGTCCTACAGAGACAGATAAAGCAGAAAGGGGAGGGGAAATGCTAGGGAGGGGGTGGGTTTGCCAGGGAAAGATCCGCCCAGGAGGTGACATTTAATAAAGGCCGGAAGGGGGGGAGGGAGCTGGACATACAGAGATCCAGGGACCGCTTGGGTCCAGCAGGTGCAGAGGCTACAAGGGGGGAACGTGTCCAATGTGTTTGAGGAACAGCAAGGAGGAGAGGGTAGGGCGCAGAGGTCAGGCCCCTGGGGCCTGAGGGATCATCGCAAAGGCTCAGGGCTTTTAATATCAACACTGATGTGTCGCCAGTGGAGGGTTCTGAGCTGAGGAATGATAATGATATGGCCTGACAGGTTTGCACAGGAACATTTGGCTGCTGTGGGAAGCAGGCAGAGCAGGGGGTGTGCAGGGAGGGGCGGACTCTGGTCTCGTTTTGAAGGTGGGACGGCCGCGATTCATTGTTGGGTTAGGTGCGAGGGGCGACAGAGACAGCAGGGTGACCCCGAGGGTCAGGCCCCACTGAAGGTTGAGGGGCTGTCGTTGACCGCGAGGCAGGAAGGGAGGCAGAGGGAGCTGGCCTGGGCGGGCCGGGGTGGGGGCACCGGGGAAGGTCACGAGCTTGGGCTCGGACACGCCAAGTGTGAGGCGTGTGCTGAACACTGAGCGGAGAGCCCGTAAGGACTCGGATGATGGAATCTGGAATTCAGGAGAGAGTATTCCGAGCAGGAGGCGGTAACTTCGGGAGTCATTAGCATATAGATAGTATTTAAAGCCAGGAGACTGGATGAGGTCACCTAAGACGTGTGTGAGTGTGGGTCAGAAAAGAGAGGAGATCCAAGGACCGGAGCTGGGGACGCTGCACGGTTTGGAGGGCAAGGAGCCAGCAGAGGAGGCTCTGAAGGACAGTTGAGAGAAGCCCGGGGTGGGGGGGGGGGGTACGGTGTCCTGGGAGCTGAGGGAGAGGGTCCAGGGAGGAAAGGTGATCTGAGGCTTTGCGCAGGGGTGACGGTGACCTTGACGGGAGCCTTCTTGGTGGAGTGACGGGGGCACCCCTGGAGCAGGCTGAGCGGCCCGAGAACCCGCACGGGGACCGCCCTTAAAAGCAGCGGGTCCAGAAGCCGTGCTGTGGGGAGAGGAGAAGTGAGGGGCAGCCGGACGGGAAGCGCCCAACTTCTCTCTTCCAAGTTGGACGAAAAGGACGGATGCGGCCCCGTCTGTCCCCAAGCTGCTGTAAGTCCAGGAGGGGAGACAGACACCCAAGCAGAGGTCGTGACATAGAGACATTCGTGGATACACGCTGGAGGGAAACAGAAACACTCTAACCTGACTCGGGTTAGAGTCCTAAACCAGGGTCTTGAAAGATAAATGGCTTTTATCTGGGGAAAGAAAGGAGGGAACGGTATATATATATATATATATATATATATATATATATTAGTTTATTTATTTTGTGAGAGAGAGAGGGAGAGAGAGAGCAGGGGAGGGGCAGAGAGAGAGAGAGAGAGAGCCCGATGCGGGGCTCCATCTTATAAACCGCGAGGTTATGACCTGAGCTGAAACCAAGAATCAGACGCTTAACCGACTGAGCCCCCCAGCAACCCTCCTGCCCCCCGGGGGTGGTATTTCAGGTAGAAGGAAGGACACACGTCACATCATGGAAACCTGCAACAGCTTCCTGTGTGTGGGAACCCCTCCCCCCACCGCCGGAGCTCAGCATTCCGGCTCCAGAACTGCACCTCCTGGGCGTGACCTCCACACTCTGTAAGACGCGTGACCTTGGGCAGGGCCGACCGCGCTCCCCAAACCCGCTTCCTCCGCCATAAGGGGGGGGGCGTGGTCACGTCTGCGTCACAGGCTTGTCGTGAGGCTGGGACGAAGCCGAGCGCGCAGGTGCCCGCAGGTGTGTGGCACGTAGTAGGTGCTCAGTGCACGCCAGCTGCTCTAACTCGGGACGCAGGCGGCACGGCACACCAGACGTCCACCAGACGTAGGGGGACACGACTGCGTTCGGGCACCGGAGCCAGCAAAAGGATGGGGAGCACCACCACCTGGCTGGCGTCTCGTGAGGTGCGCTGTGGCCTGGAAGCGTGGAGTCCTGGCCGCAGGGTTCAGAAGGCCTCACTGTGCCGGCTCAGCCCCATCAGTCAGCCTGTTCCTTCCTCGAGCCCCGTTCCGTCCGCCCGGGGGGGTTCGGCTCACAACCCACCTCGAAGGGTCGCGGCAAGGGGGACGCTGAGTAACAGAAGGTCAGCCTCCCACCCACTCGAGACGAGACGCGGCAAACGTTACTTCGATGGCAACAGGCGCTTCGGTGCAGTCGAACGGCAAAGCCCCGTCGGCAGGCCCGCACCCGCACGGCCTCACTCTCTCCTGGCCCGTTCTCGGGCCTCCGGAGCTGCCTGCTTCCCCTCGCGCGGCAGTCAGGGCCCGGTCGCCCCTGACGTGTCTGCCGTCCCCTAGGCCGGGGCCACGTCCCCGAGGCTGGAAAGCGGACCGAGAAAGCTTCCGCTGTCACACCTTTCCTTTAGCCGCAGCTTGTGGGCAGACGGATCTCGTTCCTCCTCTGGCCCCGAACCCAGGGAACACCGTTTGCTTTACGTTTTCATCTCGCGACACCTGTCTTCTCTGCCGCAACGGTTTCGGGAGGCGCGGCGGCCCGGTGGCTGCCCGCGGCCCAGCCCGCCGCTCCGAGCGGGGCCTGGTGTGCGATGAGCCGGTTCGGGAGACCCGGCAGAAGTTTCACAAGTTTCGGACATACATAAGGCCTCGCTCAGGCGGAGCAGGGCCGGGACCTGTGGCCCCAGCCTTGTACCCTTGATACTCAAGACAGCAAGCCACTCGCGAGCAGGATGGCCCCCGGGAAAGTGGGCGAGGAGGCAGCGAGCCTTGGTGGTCAGCGGCAGGTCGGGGCCGTCTCCTGGGCGGTGGGTTTGGGCCGCTACAGCCACTTGAAACGCTCCTCGGAGGCAAGCCGGCTGGCATAATCTTCTCGCCCTGGCTCCCTCGGCTCACCCTTTGTGCAGACAGGGGAGCCCGGAAACAGGTGCGTGTGGCTGCTGGGAAGGCGGGCGAAGCCCAGGCCGCGTCCGATGCTTCTCCTCTTCTTCCAGGGCCACGGCTTGGCCGAGGCCTGAGCCACGCAGGACGGGGCCCGAGATGGCCCAGGTTGCTCACGGCTGCGGCGATGGCGGTCGGAGACGAGAATCAAAGGCCTGGGCCTGAAGGGGAAGTCGAGGCATCGTCCGGCCCCAGCGCTCGGTCTGTAAGGTGGTAACGTCGCTCTGGTTTTGCAGGGAGTTTAACACCCGAGGCCCGGACCGGACGAGTGAGCGGACAACGTGGACACTTAGTGTGTGTGCAGAGGACAGAGGAGGAGGGGAGCTGCTTGTCACTGCCTGCTCCTGGCCGAAGGCGGTGTTGGGATTGGCGGTGGGCGGGCGCTGGGAGGGCCACCAGGGCAGGGTCACCGGGCAGGTCCCTGTGTACCTGTGCCTGTGCACGCGTGTGTGGCTGTGACCCAGTCCTCAGTATCCAGCGTCCAATGTCCCCTTCTACTAGCGCGAGTGATGCCGGAAGCTCACCCAGACGCCAAGGACTCTCGCCCCGCGCCAGGCACCGTGCTAAGCATATGACATGGTGACTCACTTCATCCTCCAAAAACAGTAGTTGTTACGATCACCCCCATCCTATAGCCGAGGAAACGGACAGACAAGTGCAGGGGCCTTGTCTCTCTCTCCCCCCTGCGGGTTGTCTCCGCTGAGCTGCAGCACCCCTGCGGGACCTGCTCCGGCCGATGACGTGAGAGGGCCAGCGGCACCCCGGCCGGCGGCTCTGGGAGCCAGGGTGCGCTCGGCGACCGACCGCCGGTGTCCAGCATTGCTGTGCCATCAGCCTGCACCCCGGGGGAAGGACCAGCCCCCCGCGGTCTGCCTTTGTGGGGCCGTTATCAGAACACAGCTCAGCCTGTCTGGACGGAGTGGGATCCAGGCCCCTCCAGCATGGTGAGGACTCAGAAGATCCCACGCCTGGACGTCTTCCCCAGTGTCTTCGCTGACTCCTTGTCCCCCCTCCCCCGCCCCCCGGCCCGTACTCCAGACAGACACGGGTCACATCGTTCGCCCATGCTCGTCCCTGTCATCAGACTGAGCTCCCAGGGGCGCACTTCTGGTCTCTGGCTTCCCAGCATTTAGCGCAGAGCCTGGGGGCACAGGAGGTGCTAAGAGCACGTTCACGGAGTGAATATCTGTAGGAAAGGATCCTGGGCACCGCAGTTACCCCGAGGGACAAAGCCCCAGGTGTCCAAGAAGGCCAGTCCACCTCTGACCCCACGTTCTTGGCAGGTGACACGGGAAGGTAAGCTATTCCGGGAACCTGGCACCCGGGGAGTCTACCCGGCTGGCTAGCAGGATTTGTCCCATCGTCTCCAGGCCGCCGCAGTAAATCAGCAGGTGCGAGGAATTTACCCCAGAGAGTGATCCGGCAATGGCATGAATGAGTAATTTACAAAGGCCATTACGGCGGCACAGAATTACTTATTTATGGGAACTTTTTGACAGATCTGCGGCTTAATCATTTATCCCTCCGAACATTTAGCCAGGGTCATTGGTAAATAATTCACTTATTACACACTCCAGAGTGGTTTATGGCACCGTGACTTATGATCTCACATGAGTGCGCAGCCGGGGAGCTAGGACGTGAAGGCCAGGGAAGGAGGGGGGTTTGAGAGTCCTCACACAGAGCCAGGCGGGGACACCGCGAGCAGGTGCCCAGGCCCCGGCGACAAGGGGCTTCTGCTCGGAGTCGGGTTGACGGTCCTACGGATGGATGCTCGTGCCTGGTCTCACCTTCGGGGGGACAGTGAAGAGAGGAAGTCGGTGTGCAGAGACCGGTCGAAAAATGGTGGGACTTAGCTCCAGGCGGAGTGGAGACAAAGTGCAGCTTTGGGAGCTCTCCATCTGCCCCCCCACCCGACACTGGAGACCCTCCCGGGACTGTCCCCAGTCCCTGCCTGGTCTTAAGACTCCGTCTGCCCTTATGTCAGCATCACCACCGGGCCCCAACCAGGCTCACGGCATTCCTCTGCCCTCATCGCCCGTATAATACTCTTCTAACTGCTGCTTTGTATTCAGTTTTCACTCAAAGCCCACCTCCTGCATGAAGCCCTCCCAGACTACCTGAGCCCTGTTTGCTCCCTTGAGAACGTACAAAGGGCCAGGCACACATCGAGTACCTTACGCATGCTGTTGAGTGGCCTATTTCCCCAGCTAGAAGAGGTGTCTTCTGGGGGCCAGGACTCAGCCTAAGTGAACGTGGCTTCCACTGCAGCCAGCTCAGACCCTGCCCCCGAGGGAGTTCAAAAAGCGTGGGCGGTTGATGGCGATGGGAGTAACGAGGATGCCAGTGAAGACGGTGGAGATGATTCCCGCCACGTCTTACCACTGCTCCCCTTCGCACTCCACACCTCCCCCCGCCCCCAGAGACAGTGGAACCGCATGGCCGGATCTTTGAGGTTCTGGGGGCTTCTCACCGCCCCGTATGTGGATAGAGGAGCTCACGTGGGGATGGAGAGGGGCGTCTGGGCAGAGTCGCTGGAGAGGCAGCGAGTGGAGGGTCCGAGAGCAAGGGTCAAGCTAGCCGCTCTTACTGAAGACCCTTCCCCAGCCACATCGGCCCCATTCGGAAGCTTCCAGAGAGACGCTGGGATTCCTCAGCGTGTTCTCCCCACCCCGTAGATCCGCCTCCTGAGGCTGAGGCCGGCTAAAGCAGCTCTCCTACCTTGGTGTCAGTCCTGGTTCTTGCGCAGTAGGCAACGACAGCGAAAGAACAGCGCTCCCCTCTCTCTGTATGGGAAGACAAAGAACCCGTGCCCCCTGCCCGCCCACGGGAAGTCCTGCTCAGAGCCTAGCCTCAGGCACTCTTGCTGTGACGTTCCAGAAAGTGTGGGGTGTTGAGCAGGTCACCCTCCCCTGCAGCGGGGAAACCCCCGGCCTGCCCAGGTGAGCTGGGAGGGGAGAGGGGATGAGCAGAGGCTCCCTGTCTGCCCTGAAACCCCTGTGGCCCCGGGGAACCCGGACCCGAAACGGGCCTCCAGTCCCTGCCCCGGGGAACCCTGACTCAAAACGGGCCTCCAGTCCCTGCCTAGACTGGACAGGGTCCCATGCTTTGTTGCCATATTCATTTTTATGCAGTTTTCACAACCACCATGTCAGGAGGGATCCTTGTTAGCTTCTGCCACGGACTGAACTGTGTCCCCCCAAAATCCGTCTGGTGGAACCCCAACCCCCAATGTCACTCTTTGGAGAATGGGACTTTAGGGACATAATCAAGGTTAAATGGGGTCATAAGGGTGGGATCCTAACCCGATAGGACGCGAGTCCTTTTAAAAGAGGAAGAGACAGCGGAGCTCCCCCTGCAGGCCCTGTGGGTGCACAGAGGACAGGTGAGGGAGGACCCTGGAAAGAAGGCATCCCCTGCTGCCCAGGAGGGAGGTCTGTCTCTCCAGGGATCCACCCCCACGGGCACCCCGATCTTGGACGACCAGCTTCAAGAACTGCAGGAGACAAACGTCTGCCATGTAAGCCGCAGGGTCCGTGGTGCGTTGTCGCGGCCCCCCGGCGTGGATTTTTCCAGTTTCCTTTCAGAGTCCGGGAGGGCGGAATGGCTCGCCCAAGTCACCCAAACAAGAAGTGACAGAGTGAGGGCTTGAATTAGGACGGGGGTCCCCCTGGCCGTGCTGGCTTCTGTCGATCCGGTCCTGGAGCCCAGACTGGACTGGAGCGAGGGGCGAACGCAGGACGCAGGGGAGGGGAGGGCGGGGGCGGGGCTCCCTCCTGGCTCTGCGGGGCAGCACTGCCACCTGCTGGCCACAGCCGCAACCACACCAGCCACCAAAGGCACCATTTCCGTCCTGTTTTGGTTTGTTTATTTTTATTGCGGTAAGAACACCTCGCCCGAGATCTACCGACTTCAGAAAATTTCAAGTACACGATACAGTGTTGTTAATTGTGAGCACCGGGTTGGACAGCAGACGTCTAGAACTTACTCCTCTTGTGTCACTGGAATTTTCTTTACTGCTCCCATCCCCTCTCCCTCCTAATTCCACGCCCCCCATTGTCTCCTGCAGGCAGGTAGCTAATATGCCGGGACCCTGGCCACCAGAGGAAAAAAAGAGGTCCACATGGAGGCACGTCCTCTTGGGTCTGGGTAGAAAACGGACGGCAAGCAGAAAACGGTGACTGACCCCAAGGAGTGGAGGACTGGAGTGGGAGCACCTGAGACCTCCCTGCGCGACCCGGGGCGATGAGGTGGGCAGGTGCGTGTGGACAGCCCGCAGGAAGGGCTGTCTGGCAGTGAGGATAGTCTCCGCTGGCTGGGTTCCTTTAGGCACCCTCATGTAGCCACCTGTGCGGGAAGTAATCCCACCCCTATTTGACACACGAGGAAACTGAGGCTCAGAGAGGGTTCTCAACCCACAGGCTAGTGTGGGCGAATGATACGTGACTGCATCTCACAGTGTGGGTGTAGTTCAAGGGCGTCTGGAAGCTCTGACCCACCTGGCAAAGAGTACCAGTATTAAAATCAGTGCTCAGGAGGGGGTCCCGCTTTCCCTTCCCCACGAAACTCCCGCCCGAGCACCCTTCTGTGCGGCCCCCTCGTTTGTATGATAAGAGGACGCGTGCAGCCTGAGTGACCGAGGCTCCAGGCGGGAGAAGCCGATGGGTGAGTGTGGGCTGAAGAAGGGTCTGGAGAGCGGGAGGGGGGGCGGGGGGGGGTGAGGGAGCCGCACAGCAGGGAGAAAGCACAGTGACTCACACGCTGTGCACCTGCCGGGAGAGGCTTCATCTGTCAAGTGGGGATAACACAATCCACCTATTTCACGGGCCTCTTCTGAAAATCCAGTAAAGGAGCAGGTGAAACCGCAAGCCCCGTGTCAATTCTCGGTTAAGTGTTGAGTCGGAAACCGGGCAAAGCAGAGCCGATTCCTCGCCCCTCCCCACCCGCGTCTGTTAACTTTGGTTCGCTGTCCCTCGCCAGGAAGCACAGCCCCTGATAACTGAAAGCGGGGCCCTGCCCCAGCCCACTCCGGAGGCCGCGAGCCGAGCGGTCTGGGCCCTCCGTCTTGGCTGCCGTGACCTTCTCTCTGCCTCATTCCCGGAGCGCGTCGGCCTCCGCGCAAGCTGGGTCTTACCCACCAGACTGAGCGGGTCCTCAGGACTGGTCTGGGGGGCCACCCGCTCTCAGCTGGGGGCAGGTGATTTTGGTCATTTCGTTTCCTGGGAAGGACAGCGCATCTCTCCGGACTTGCCACATGAGGGGAGGCCCTGAATTTGGAGTCGGGAGATCCGGGTTGTGGTCCAGGCTTGTCCACTCCCCGCCTTATCCTGGGCAAGCCCCTTTCTTACCGGAGCCTTAATACTTCCAACAAGGAGCTGAGAGTATCTCTAAGGAGGGTGACCAGCCAGTCTCGTTTACCCAACGCCAAAGGAGTTGCAGGGTGTGGGATTCTCTGTGCCCAAACTGCAAAAGTCCTTGGGGCGCGTGGGTGGCTCAGTCGGTTAAACATCCCACCTCAGCTCATGAGCTCAAAGTTCATGAGTTCAAGTTCACGAGTTCTGTGCTGACAGCTCAGAGCCTGGAGCCTGCTTCACATTCTGTGTCTCCCTCTCTCTCTGCCCCTTCCCCACTCATTCTCTGTCTCTTTCTCTCAAAAATAAACGTTAAAAAAATTTTTAAGCTGGGAAAGTCCTGGGCAAAGGCTTGACAGCCGGCCACCCCCTCCCTAAGCCTCCACATCTCTCATACTCCATGATCTCCATACACCGGCCTCCCTGATCTTACGTGTGGACAATACTTTGGTTCACTAGAAATAGAAAACCCAACGAACACTGGCTTCGACGTAAGAGCGTTTACTGTTTGCACAGAAGCGTCCTGGACACAGGCAGTGTCGGTGCTGGGATGTCGTCCCCATGGCATCATCCAGGACCCGGGCTCCTTTGTCACCCGTGGCCTCTTGGCTTTTCTTCCTCAAGTCAGGAAGGAGGGGAAAGAGGAGAGGCACCGACGGCTCCTGCTACTTTTGGGGGAGAGCGGGAGGTGTTCCAGGAACCCCCGGCACACGTCTGCTTCAATTTCAGCGTCCCGAACGCAGTCCTGTGACCACTCGTAGCTGCGAGGGAAGCCTTGAAGACGAGGAAGGAGAGGCTGGGAGAGGAGCCACCGGAGAGCGGCAGAGCCCAGGGCAGCCCCATGCCGGTGGCCTTGCCCCTCTCGACAACAGGACTCTTGACAAAGTCCCCAGACTTTGTGTGATCCCCAGCACGCTGGAGACACTCAGCACTTGCTCAGCCCTTGGCGGATTCGTCGCCCTTTTCTGACTTCTGAAGACCTCGGCTCTCTGTGCCAGACGGCCGTATCCTCAGCCCCCCTGCAGAACCGTGCCCCTACGTCCTGGTCCACACGTGTGGAAGGACTGTTACGCGACGCATTTACTCGGCTGCCCTGGCTTCCTGGTGTTCGCACCGGGGGAGAAATGGGTCTGTCAGCATCCGGGTCTCCCATTCTCCGAGACCGTTTGACTTAATTCTCTATGTCTCTCAGTGGCAGACTGAGACCTGGAGGGATGAGACGGGGGTCCAAAGCGCCCACGACAGTCAGAAAGCGTCTTTACTCCGCCCAGGAAGTGGGTGTGGCAGGTGGTCACTGCTTCCTGATGGGGGCGGTGGGGGCGGGGGTTTAGGCAACGAGATCTGGACACTTTTAGGTCGGATTCCACCCCCTGCTGGTGGGACACGGCCTCACTCGCGGTGAGGCTTGGGGCGGCCGTGGAGAAAGCCAGCTTTCCTCTGGGATCCGCGGCCGCCGGGGTCTCAGTTTTACCAGCAGGTTCTCCCGCTCGAGGGCCTCGGGCAAGCCGTGTAACCCAAGTGTCTGCTTCCTCTCCTGCAAAGCGGGGGTGACAAGAGTCCTCATCTCGTGCCGCCGCGAGGAGTAAGCGAGGGGCCCTGCGTGCAGCGTTTGAGCCCACGGTAAACGCACCGCACACAGTGGGCATTGAACGCCCGGCCGTCGCGATATTCCTGCCGCCGCGGTGGCCGGACCGTGGCGTAAGACGTGGGAGGCTCAGCGTGGTCACTTCCCCACATCTTCCTCACCCTCGCCCCCGGGGGAGCTGTGCAGCCGCAGAGGGTCACTGCTGTCTGCGATGTGGGGTTTGCACTGCCCCTCCGTCTCTTCTGACACCGTCCTGGATCCGCTTGCTTGCGAGAGCCCTCCCCGGCCTTCTGGAATCTTCCACTTGGCTCAAACAAGCAGCTTGCTGGGCTCAGGGGGCTGGCCTGCCCGAGGGTCCCGGCACTTTTCTCTTGAACCAGGGATGCCTCGTTACTCCCGGGCGGGGGCTGCCTGGGGATGAGCTGCCCGGGGAAGAGCACCGAGCACTGCCTCCCATGCTGTGCTCCTCTGCTGTCCTAGGGTTGAATAGCCAGGAACTGGGTGAGCCGGTGGTCAAACTGCTGGTTGTTTGAAATCAGCTGTGGCTGGAGTGTTGGCACCATGGAAATTGGCAAACTCCACTCAGAGCATCATTCTCTCCCTCAGACACTGGCTTCCCAGTGCATCACGGAACAAACCCTTCTCCTGAAGCTCTCTAGCTGGAGGTTGGGGGGCAGGGGCAGCTATAGGATTCTGAGCTAGACGTATGGTGCCTCGCTGGTGGTGGGGCTTTGTGGGGCAATCCTGGCAAACTAGGGTGAGACCAAATATGGTTTACCCGGCACTCTCTCCCCTGGAGCTGAAGAAGGGCTCAATGTCAGCCACACGCGGGTTGATCCCAGTGAATGAGGCCACGGCCCCTTCTCAGGGTCAGGAGTCACTGTGGGGACCTGTAAGATCTCACTGGGGGTAGTTTCAGTTTGTCTGAACATTAGAATCACCAGGGGAATAATGTGGATTTAAAAATCTTGAGGGGCTCCTGGGTGGCTCGGTCGGTTAAGCGTCCGGCTTCGGCTCAGGTCATGATCTCGCAGTCCATGAGTTCGAGCCCCGCGTCGGGCTCTGTGCTGATGGCTCGGAGCCTGGAGCCTACTTCTGATTCCGTGTCTCCCTCTCTCTCTCTGCCCCTCCCCTGCTCATGCTCTGTCTCTTTGTCTCTCAAAAATGAATGAACATTAAAAAAAAAAAAACAATCTTGATTTCCAGGCATTGCCCCAGACTCTTAGAGAATTGGGAGGTAGGGCCCTGGGTATCCGCACTTTTTAGGGTTCCTCACAGGGTGCAGCCAGGATTGAGAACCAGCAGTCCCAGGAGTGATGTGTCCACCAGAGGCCGGGAGGAACAGACCGCATGTCTAGACGCCCCGGGCAGTGAGGGTGCCGCCACGGCGGGACGTCCGGGAGGCATGGGAGCCCCCGGGATGCCGACTCTGGGGCTCGGCTTGAGCCCTGCATTCGGAGAGCCCGTGGCTGGGGCGGGACTCGTGTGGGATCCAGGACCTGCCTTCCTTTTGTCCCCAGGCTGCAGTGAAGCCCTGAGACACCATCAGGAGGAAGGGGAGACAGGCGTGGGTTGCGTAACAAGGATACCGTGTGATCTTTACCCCAGTGGCTTCTAGGAGAGTCAGGAGTCCCTGGAAGAGAAGGAGAACCCAGAGGCCCGGTAGCAGCAGCTGCCTCTTCACAGTCTCACCCAACCCCACCCCCCTCCCCGCCCCCCAACAGAGCAGGAGCTAAGACGCCCACGCCACCGAAGAAGGAGCGGAAGAAGGAGCGAAGAAGGAGCAAGATGAGGTCACTGTCCTGAAGGCACGTAGCTGGTGGAGCGGATTTTCACCCCAAGTCGGCCAGGCTAACAGACCCCACGATGTCGCCGTCACATCCCCGGTCCGAGGGCAGCGGGCTAGGACGGGGGCGTGGGAGGTTGTGTTGTGTCACTCGGCTGAGCGGGAGCCCCGTTCCCCCAACTCTTTGTCCTACGCGCTTGCAGCCAAGCCAAGCAGCCAGCCCAGGAGGTGTGTGGGCAGGCCTTGGGAGGCGGAGGAGGAGAAGCAGCCGCGTCCCCTTGCTGCGAGGGCTGCGGCAGCCCCGAGGCCCTGTGCTGGTTCTCTCTCCGCTGGCCCCCGGGATCTCCTCCCCCAGCTGCCCTGACTCCTGGGCCGGGTCCACCGGCAGCTCCGGGGCACAGGGCGCCCACATCACGGAAGGGGCCGGCCGGAGGCGCCGGGAGGCCGATGCAGGCGCCGGCTCATTCCCTCGGGCTCCGCTCACTCTCGCAGGGACCCCTGGACCTCCAGCTCTGTGGACCTCCACGGCCGCACCGGACTCGGATGGGTGACCAGCCAGTCTCTCGCTGCCGCGGTCGCACAATGCCAAATCCCTACAATAAAAGCGCTTATCGTATACGTTGCCTGCTGGTTCTGTGTCTTGAGACCCAGTGACACAGGAGGCACAGCCACCAAAGCTTTTTGAGAATCGCTATGGGAGAGATCCTGTCTGGAGCATCCCGTGCCCAGGGAACCCGGCACAGGGACCTCCACGTGCTCTGGAATGAGCCGGAGCTCTGAGCTACGAGGGTGGAAATTATGTGTCAGTGGCCTGTAGCTCGTGGCTCAGGATCAGACAGCCGGTGACAAAGAGGGTCACTGCTGTTGATTCACGACCTCTTTGGGAGCTTGTGGAGCGTCATCTGAAACCGGCTCCATGCGCTGAGGGCGGTGGGGGTGGGGGATCCAGGAAAGAGGCAGCCACTTCAGGTTGGTAGGGGGCAGGTTTAATAAGCAAGGAAAACTTACCTACGAGGGCATCTGGAAGACGAGGCGATCCCTGCACCTGCCCCACAGAATCTTAGAAGTTTATACAGAGGCCTTGATGGGGTTCGGTCCCATATACCGGCAGATGCTCCCAGTGCACGTCACCATGTCACGACTGTGTCCTAGGGCAGTCCCTGGGAGCAGGGAAGGCAAGCAGAACCCACATTCCCAGGACAGAGGAGGTGAGGAGCCTCGACTGCCTGGGTCCAGCTCATGGGTCAACCAACATCACATCTGTTTGATGACATTGCCCAGCACTACCCCTCATGACCAGCGTTTATCATCTCACACCACCCCCTCCTTCTACAAGGGGGCCCTGAGCCGTCAGCAAGGGGTTTCACCAGCCTGGAGGTGTCTCCTCTGGTGGCTATCCAGCTCCGTGGCAGGCAGATGCCTCAGCGAGAATACAGACACCTGGAAGAGAAAACACTGATGGAGACAGTCAGTGACAACTTTTCCCACCAAGAGCCCCGTGACCTGAACCACTGATTTCTCGAGTCCCCCAGCCTGGGGGTCAGGTCACTGAGGGTGTTCATTTGTATCCTCGTGTGATTCAGGGAAGGTGCGAAGTTAGCACACTCACCAGGTATAAACACAGCATTCTGCTTGGATAATGGCACAGGTGCCTCCTTGTGACACAGTAATAGTGTCCGTCCTTCTCTGGAGGACAGCCTTTCTCATTAGAGTCCTTTCTGTGGCCAGTAAGGACAGGCTTTGCTGCTTAGCATTTAAGATTTGCTGGGTGAATTTGGGAAGGGCTCCTAAGTGTGCGATAATGTCCTCCAGGCCAATGGAGGGAACGAAGATGGTGGGCAAATGATCGTATCAGTGGTAAACAGAACACTGCTCCGACATCGGCCTCGAGGAGAGGGAGGCTGGCGGTGTTAGGAACTTGCCCCGCTTGTATATACCATGCCTGTCGCCTGGTTGGGGTGGGCAGCACTGTCAGGCACGGACTGGGGGCGGGATGTGCCAGGACCCCCACCTTGTCCTGTCTTCCAATGGTGCATGTTCCATTCTAGGTAGGGGGCATTTCAACTGGCCCAGCTCATAGCAGGACGATGGAACCCCAGGGAGACTGTGTGGTTCCCCCTCACCCTGGGGGTGGGAAGTGACGCTCCCCTTCCAGCAGGAAGGCCGATTGCAAATTCCAGCAGATGACTCCTTTCCTCCCCTGGGGGGGGCTTGCTGTTCTCGGCAGCATAGCTCATTGATTCTCAGAGTTGGGGCAATGGCTGTTTCCTGCAACTTCCATACCTTTACGGTGTTGGGTGCCTCAGCAAGGGTCCCGTACGTGAGTCCATCCAGCCAAGGTGGCTTTACTTGTTGGCGATTTAATCTGCCGCTTTACTATTCCATTCTTCCTTTCCATTAACCCTGCGGCTTGCGGATTATAGGGGAGACGGAGCCTCCATTCACTGTCGCGTTCCTTTGCCTGGTCTTGCACATCATGACCTTTAAATGTGCTCCCCCATCACTGTCTATTTGAGAGAGTGGTAGTCAGCTGCTCTAATCCCCCGATGGCCTGGTTTGCAGGGAGATGGGAAAGTTTGGGTGAAGCCGGGTGCGCTGTCCTCACGAAGCAAGGCATACCTGGAACACTCATTCCGAGGGAGGGGCCGGTCTGATCAATCCGCCCATCCTTGGCAGGTTGGGAGTTCTGGTGGATGGCCCCAGACACCTCTGGCAGTTGCCTTAGGTGTCGTCCAGAACGCACACAACATGCTGTTACTGCACTTACCAGGTCATCGCGTCTCGAGGGCAGTCAGCGTCCTTGGCAATATGCCACCCCGCCTGGGTCCCGCGGTGGCTGCTCTTTCTACGCATCCGGTATGCCGTATGTACTAAAAGGTCAGTTGCGAGGGCTCGTTCCCCCGCCAGGGCATCCCCTCCCTGATTGCCAGGGGTGTCAGAGCCTTACGAACCGGGACATGGAAGACAGGGAGGTCCACCTCAGGCTCTTGGAGGCAAACTCAAATTTCTTCCCGTGTCCTGATCCCCTAAGAGTCCACCCATGATTAAGCACCCCGTGGCTTCTCATTGTCCAAGCCACGGGGTTCATCCCTTGAGGACAGTCCAACTGTCTGGGCAGAGGGCTAATGGCCAGCGATCACCAGCCAGACCGCTCCGAGCTCAGCCCCCCCAGATGTTATGTTCCTGTTTTTATCCAGATGGTGTCAGTGTCGGGCTGAATAGTGACCACAGTCCCTGTGGACGGATTGTCTCAACTAGATCATCTGGGTACCAGGCGTCAGCGGGCATTTCCCCACTCCCTCCATACAGGCTACAGGGACCAGCACAAGGATAGGGCAGGGGCACCCGGAAGACCTCCGTTCTCCACAGGACTCAGTGGCACCACATTCCTGGAGACAGTGGACTGGTGGGAGGGTTCTCCTCTGCCCCAAACAAGCATGTTGCCCAGTCACGGCGGGCGTCTGAGCCATGGCAGAGGTGGGTCGCTGCGACGTATTCTCGCCCCACCCTTGACCGGCAGGAAATTCTCTCCATCATGTGCTGTTCCTTAGAGAGAAGCTCGACTGGGAGGAGGACTGTGCCCACTGCTTGGAGATGCTGCTCTCTGGGACGTATCGGGCTTCTGCCCCTTCCAGAGCAGGGACGAAAGTCCAGGGGCACCGTCCCCTTCTGCTGTCTCTACCTCGATGCCCAACCCGTACTTTTCACGGACACTTGTAACTCCAATGGCAGCCCTGTCTGGGAGGTGCAGGGAAGAAAGGGGCAGAGGGGCAGGGCTGAGGTGGAAGGCTTCCCACAGGCTGAGCAACACAGGGTTAGGCTGTGCGTCTGTCTGTCTAGGTGGGGGGGCCCTGCAGCAATGAGGTCGAACCACATTTGCTTCCGCATGATTTTTATGGGACACTGCATAGCCGATGGGGAAGGCGTCTTGGCTTTCTGAACTCCCTCTCTGTGTCTCACGTCTTCCCACAGCCCGCCACCCGTTCCTGGGATTTGTCGGACTTCCCAGATCAGCGCTGGTTGCCCAACGTGATAAGTGGCCTGTCCCAGGACTGGACTCGGCATGGGTGTCAGGGTCCCACACCGGGAGCTGGGCTGGGCTGGAGGATCTTGGCTTTCATTCCTGCAGTGAACGTGCCCTCATTGGGGCCTTGAAAGACGGGCTGTAGATGTCCTGTCCCGCTCCCGATTCCCTAAGAATTTGTTGTATCTCCTCCGCAGATTTCCAGGGAAGTGCTGCTCCCTGGACAAGCCCCCCACAGGACAGAGTTATCCAATCTGCGAGCGAGTGAGTACCTTGACCTCCCCCCCCCCCCCCCCCCCCCCCCACCGAGCACCAGACAGGCACTGCCGGGGGCCAGCTGGGAGGTAATGCTGCTAATTTTCTCTACCTCCTGCTCGGTCTCAGAAGAGCCATCACTCCCCACCCCCACCCCCCCACCCCCCAGCCCCATGGGTCAACCAGTGATCACGTCCTCTTGATGACCTCCCCCAACAACTGCTTCACCGCATTGGGTCCTGGGGCCATGGTCAACCTCACAGGAGGTAGTTCCAGAATGTTCTGTGGTCAGAGACAGGGTGAAGGATGCCCTTCCTCCAAAAGATGTGGCCATGTTCCCCAGAGTGACCTGTTCCTGATCCAGGATGGTGGGAGGGCCTCTGTAGGTCTTGCCGCGTCACCCGTGTCATTCTGGATTCTGGGAGCCCTGAGGGCTATGACAGAATGAGGCCCTGGTCATGGCAGAGACAAAGGAGCCGTTGGAGGAGGCCCCTGCTGCTTCCATAAACATCCCGTCCCTACGGTTGCAGTAGGTCAGCAGCCAGCTCCTCACATGCAACACCGCGTGGTCCTGACCCTGTGCCCGGAGCGATCCTTCCTCTCTACAACCATCCTGAGTCCTGGATGTCCACAGATTCCACATGGTGATCTTCCCGTGCCTTCAACACCCTTCTTCCCGTCACCATATGTAACAGCAGTAGCACGAAGGAGCTAGCCTCTCCCGGGCCCGCCACACTGAGTAGCTAATTGCAATCTGTAGAACCGGTCTCTGGGTCCTCGCTGAAATGTTCTCATGACCCCCCGCTGTGGGCACTGACTCTGGTCTGGGAATTGCTCGTTGAGATAAATTAATGGAAGTGTACTTCTCATGGTGATATTTACCCACCTGCTAAAAATGGGGTGGTGGGATATGCAGCATCATTCTGCCTCTCAACAGGGATTGAGGGCTCACCCTCTGGAAATATGGGGTGCCCCTTCCTGGAACTTCTCTCTGCTGCTCTGCACCAGGAGCATGTGGCATCCCCTGACACCACAGTCACAAAAGAGGCAAGCTTCCCCTGCTCTGGGGAGGGGTCTTTGGGGAGAGGTCGGGAGGGACAGTGATTACTCTAGACATGGGGAATCTCAGATGAGTACCAGATATCACAGCTTGGGTCTGCTGGGCAGCAGACCCTGACGTGGAAATGGGCATGTAGGAAATTTATTAAGGAGTGGTCTCAGGGTGAAGAATTTCCATGGAAGGGAGCAAGCTTGTGCAGAGGCAGGAGCTGAAGCCGGGCTTGGAAGCATCTCCTGAAGGTCTCAGTCAGCCCCACAGACAGCTCGAGGCCGGGACGGTCTCTCAGAGTGGTCCTAAGTTGGTGTGAAGGAGCCCTGCTCTTGCCCCCCCTGTTGGCCAGCCATTGGAGGCACTGCTATGGGAAAGGACGGTGATCCTGTATGACATGGCCAAGGCACTTTGCCAAGAGGCTGATGACTGAGCCAGCTACTCTGTCAGTAGAAATCTCAACAACGGGGGGGAACAGATCCCGCATTCTGACACAGGAGCTGGGCGGGGGGTGCATCACAGCATCCACTACACAAAATGAGAGTCAGTTTTGAGCGTATTTCTGTGGAAGGGGCAGAATCATACCTCCTTGCTTAGGAACATATGACCCCCAGATATTGGAAATCATTTCAGAAACCCTGATTTCCCCAGGAGGGTGAAGGTAGGCAATATGGTGACATCACCAGACATGTGCCTGGGGGGGTCACTCGGGAGATCTGAGGGGGGATCTAACCCTCACGTGAGGGACACTCCTGAGGGTGATGAATCTCTCTTTCTCCTCCTGTTTGCACACTTATCTCAAGCCCAAGTGTCTCTAGCGTCTCCATGACACCACTTCCTCTCTGGTCTGGTCTACCATGTCTCTCTCTCCTGTAATTGTCCAGGTTTGTGAACTGTGGCTCCCAGTTGTTTTCCACACGGTGTCAGGGACCACTCCTCTGTGGCCTCTGAGGCCAGCTGCTGGGCCTCTGTGGACCAGTATGATATCCTGTGGGACAGAGAAGGTGACCACGTTTCCTGTGATTATGTGACAGGGCTGGAGAGTTGGTATGGCTCTAAGGACAGTGAACAACCATTACGGATGCTTCAGGGGGTCTCCCCCCAAGGGAAGAAATCCTCTGCAGGTGAAAAGCTACCCTGGCAGGTACTAAGAGTTAGCTGACTTGTTCTATTTACCAAACACGCCAGGCAGCTGAGCCAAATGGGGATGTGGGAGGGCTCACCACCCCTGCTTCTCTCCAACTAATCTATAAATACAGTAAAATCCAATAAAAATCCCATCTGGATAGTTTGAGCAATTCAGTATACTTAATATTACTTACTCTATAAGTTTTATAGAATAATAAAAATCTATAAAATACTTGGATAAAAATTTGCGACCCCAAATTAACTTTGATAAAGAAGAACAAGGAGGGGTCTTATGTCAATAGATATTAACATATATTAACAGTCTAGTGTAGGGGCGCCTGGGTGGCTCAGTCGGTTAAGCATCCAACTTCGGCTCATGTCATGATCTCGTGGTCCATGAGTTCAAGCCCCGCATCAGGCTCTGTGCTGACAGCTGGGAGCCTGGAGCCTGCTTTGGATTCTGTGTCTCCCTCGCCTTCTGTTCCTTCCCCACTCATGCTCTCTCTCTCTCTCTCTCTCTCTCTCTCTCTCTGTCAAAAATAAATAAACATTAAAAAATTTTTTTAAAGTCTAGAGTAATAAAATCAGTATAATATATGTGCAAAATCAAACAAAACAATGGAACAAAATGAAAAGATCATGAGTAGGCCCCATGCATGCATAGAAACTGAAAATTGACACCACAAATTAATGGGAATGCACGGCCTCTTTAGTACATAACGTTGGGAAAACTGGCTTACTCTCAGGAGAAAAAAAATCGGACCTATACCTCATATCAAATGTAAAGGTGAGTTCTAAAAGACCTAACCCATAAAAAGCCAAACTATAAATCCAAGGGAAGATCATCTAAGAGGTTTTCATTGCGACTTCAGGCTTGGAAAGGACTTCATAAACAAACACAAATTAAAGGATGAAAAATTAATGACTTTGCATAAAAACAAAAAAAATCCTTCTCAGTAAAAGACCGTGTGGACAAAGCTGACAGAATGGGAGGTAATATTTGCAAAGTCTGGAACAAGCAGAGGACTTATTTAAAGAAAGCAGTAGCTCAAGGATATCAAGTAGAAAAAGACAAAAATGGGGCACCTCGGTGGCTCAGTCGGTTGAGCGTCCAACTCTTGATTTCAGCTCAGGTCATGATCCTGGGGTCATGGGACCAAGCCCAGCCTTGGGCTCAGTCCCTAGCATGGAGCCTGCTTAAGATTTTCTCTCTCTCCCTCTGCCCCCTCTCCCGCTTGCACTCTCTCTCTCTCTGTCTCTAAAATTAAATTAAAGAAAGAAAGAAAGATAAAGAAAAAATAATATTATGGAAATGGGCAAACAGTTATTTCACAGAAGAGGAAGCCCAAAAGGCTAATGAGCATGTGTGAAATCCTTACTGATAATTAGAAAAATGGAAACAAAAACATATGAGATCTCTCTTTATGTCCATTGGGTTGGCAAAATTAAAACACTCAATAATGCCACGCGTTGCCTGGAATGTTGGGCTGGGGAATGCTCATGTGCTGTTGGGAGCAGTCACAGTTCGGAGGACCATCCAGCCTGTCTTATTGCCTGAGTTCCACTCCTGGGTATGTATCCAGAGAAATTCTCACATGGCCCAAGGCAGGACAGGAAAGAGGGAACTTGTCGGCGTTTGCCGAAGTTTGCAGTAGTGACAAGTTGGGGTAACGTAGGTGTCCCTCACTGGGGGATTGGGTAAAGAAAGTGAGTGGGGCGAAGCGCAGAAGCCGGGAGCGGTGGACTAGACGTACACACAGCAAATGGACAGATCAACAAAGAGCACCGAGTGAAACACGGTGCCACACGTCATGTAAACGAAAAATTTAGGTTCACAGAAAACACTACGTGTAAGTGAAGGGAGCACCCCCAAATCCATTAGAATGGCTGCAGGCTGGGGAAGGGGGAGAAACGAAAGACACAGGCTATAAAGAAAGAAAGCCGGCAGGGCCAACGCCGGGAGTGAGCCCTGAGCGAGAAACTCTGCATCTGAGCTGCAAACCGAAGAGGAAGGAAGACGCAACACAACAAAACAGCAAAGGAAGAGAAAATATAACGTAGAACAAGCGTGTCCTACAACGAAGAGAAGAATTCTGTATTTGGTGCAAAGCCAAAGCTCAACCTTACAGTCTATACAGGATGTGCGAAGGACGCGTGTCAAGAAAAGCTGCTGGGAAGGTTAGAAACGGAGGAACCACGGAGGCTCGTCAAGGCGGGAGTTCCGGGGGCCAAGAGAAAAGCCAGCCGCGGATGGGAAAGCTCTAAGCTCAGGAACCTCCAGAGTTCAAGGCCGCGGCATCTACACACTGACCCGTGGAAAGCAGGAAATAGACACAGACTTCAGTGCAGTGAGAAGCCTGTGGTCCCACCGCACATCAGGCAGATAAAGATACGGCTGCGTGCGATCCGAGCAACAGGACGGGAAAAGAGTCCCTAAAACGCTCGATCCTGGGAGCTCGCTTTCTGTTAAGTACTTGCCGATGATCTACAAAAACTGATCATGCTTTCCGTCCCACAAGAAATCTTTAAAAATTATAAAATTTTATGAATTAAAAATTATAAATAGTTATTTTAAAAATCACAAAATCAGGAGAAAAATCCTTTCATAAGGTAAAAATTCCGCTTTAGCAATGCGTGGGTGGCTCGTCGATTGAGCGTCGGACTCCTGATTTCTGCTCAGGTCATGATCTCAGGGTGGTGGGATCAAGCCCTATGTCAGGCTCTGTGCTGAACGTGGAGCCTGCTTAAGATTCTCTCTCTCTCTCTCTCTCTCTCTCTCTCTCTCTCTCTCTTCCCTCCCCCCGCCCCTTTCCCCTGCTCACGTGAGTTCTCTCTCTCGCAAATAAAAAAATCAAAAAATTAAATCCTGCTTTAAATCACCTTTGAGGTCAAAGAAAGAAGAAAATACAACTGATATTGCAGACTTGAGAATAGTTGATAGTCAATATGCTATGTAAGAAACCAGCACAGCATTGATATCAACGCTTTCTAAATATCTGTGCAAAAGTCTTCCATAAGATGCCATCAAATGGAATTCAGCAGGATATCGATATACATCACAGGCAGGTAGAGTTGCGAGAATTATTCATTAGAGGAGGGTCTATTAAAGTCATTCACCATATTAAGGTAAAGGGTAACAGAGAGATATTTTAAAAATTCAACATCTACTTCTGATTAAACAGCAAATAAAATTCTTATTAGGTTTGGATAGAAGGTAATTTGTAGATGTTAGAAATACTTATATCTTAAATTAAAAGCCAGCTTCACAGTCAATGGTGAAACTCACACAGCACAGCAGTTAAGTTCGGGAACAAAGCAAGATGCCTATTATCCTCCTGGGTACCTAACATTCTGGAAAGGCTGGCTGGTGTTTCTGGGGAGAGAAAGAAGCACATCCTGTATATATTAGCAAAGGGAAGCAGGACTGTCTCATCCGCGGTATGACCGTGTACCCAGAGATTGGAGAAGTGTATGTGACAGCGTTAGATCTACGTACTAAAATAAGCATCTGGGAAATATGATGGGCTAAAAATTCTATACAATGGCTCCAGCCATTTAAAACAGTCTAAAAATAAAATTGACAAGCAATCCATAGGACTTAAAAGAAAAGTTTGGACTCTACTGACAGATGTAGACAAAGACAGAACAAATGGTGTGATGTAGCTTGTTCTTGGGCCGGAAGATTATGCTGTAAAAATGTCAAATTCTCCTAAAAGTAACCTGTTATTTCAATACAAACCTAATGCGATCACAGTGAAAATAACAAAAATACCTTCTGAAGCTTTACTTATAAGGAGCTAACGCGAGACACATAATACGGGTTCAGTAAATTACCTATCGACATAGATATCTAATCTGGAATATATATATATATATATATATATATATATATATATATATATACGCACACACACACACAAGCACATGTGTATATATATATATACACCAAATATATATATTTGGTCCAATCTTCTTCTACCTGTATTCATCCAGATTCAAAACCTAGTTACTAATCTCTAGAAGCAACCACCTACTCAAATGTTTTTTGGGACTTTAGGATTACTGACGTTGAGGGGGCTTGAGGGATTGGGTCACCACCGGGCACAGGTACTTTCTTCTTTCCCTTTACTCCACACAAACCCAAACCCAGTCAGGACATGCAGCATGGCAAAGGACATTTGTGGATCAGGATTCTCCGTCTTGATGGGACAGTTAAGTCCAAACACGTACGTCTACAAAATATCTGCTAATCTTGGATTGTTGTATTTAAAAAGCAGTGTGAAGTAAGATGTGGTTTACAGTACAATAAACTCAAAAGTATGCCGTCACTCAAACGTAATCATATATTCATAAAAACTCAAATGTAGTCATATATTCATAAAAACAATTTATATTTCATAAATATTAATAGCAGTTAACTTCTGAATATTAGAACCTTGGCTGGTTTTTCTTTTCGTTTTTGTATACCACCCCTTGTCTAATGTGTTTCACGTTTGTAATTTAAGATGTTTTAAAAGGAAATTTTTTAAAAGCTGGTTTCTTCCCGAGACCCTTAGAATCGAAATGAAACACCCACATTTTCTTTCACTTTGTCTGTTGTACACGCCCACATTTCCCGCAGACGTGGGCCCATTTCAATTTATTCCTGGTTCCATCCTCAGGAGTTGTCACATCCCTCCAAGGGGACGGTGCCGGGATCCCCAAAGATCTTTGGGAAGAGACGAAAATCTGGGGCCTGGGCCAGGGTGTCAGAATGGGGGGAGAGTTTCACCAACTCTGGCTCCTTTGGGAGCTGGGTGTTGCCCCAAATGCAGGCAGGATTGAATCTCCGGCTTAGAAGGCACTTTGGAGTCCTGATGAGGGGCCGTGGGAGCCACAGGTGAAGGGTTCAGGTCCATCCAGTGCTAGGAGCTACCCAGGCCTGTGAGGTCAAAAGGGAGAATATCTGAGTTCTGCTCATCTTCACAAAAAACAAAGCAAGAATGCTACAGAGGAGGGAGGAGAGAGGGGGTAAAGGGAGGTGAGGAGGGGACGGTCTAGGAAGGGATTGTCCAGACACATCACAGGGTCTTGCCGGAAAAGTGGGGCCGAGAATAAGGAAGAAGCCCAAGCCCCAGACCCACCCTCCAACGGAGAGCGTCCCAAACCTGCAACCTGGAATGTGCCCTGTGACTTCTTCCCAGACTTTGCTCTTAACGGAAGGTCTTTATGAGTGAGGAGTGTTTGACGGGTCCCAGTTCTGTGAGCAAGTTGGAGCGGGCATCATCCCCCTTCTCTGACCGAGATAACGACCTTCAAAGATGTTTGCTACTTGACGGTCGGTAAGTGGGGGAGGCGGGCCTGAATCCTGGGTCCCTCCCAGCTGATTGGGGGACCGATTCCATGTCCCAGAACGAGCCACAGACCTTTACGCGCTCCTAACGCTGGGCATTGGTCCAGTGGCTCTCGCCACGGGCTCCACAAGGCCACTCCCCTACTCTCAGCCCAAGGGATTGGGGTGCCCCACAGGAGCCAGGCTGGGGCTGAGGCTGGGGGGAGAGGTCCCACCGGCCTCCATCTGGTCACAAGCTCTATGGAGGCTGTGGGACCTGTGTCAGGCTTTCTTTTACCTCCACCCTCAGGGAGCTCTGTCCTTGACCGTTTGTGGCCTGGTTTCCTTGACTGACCCGGAGTCTTTCCGACTTTCCTCCTGCCCCTGCCCCTTGTCCCATTTGAATCTGGGACAAAAACAGCACCCGCGTCTTCCCCACCCAGAGCGCCTCCAATTCCGGGGTGGATTTTGATGAGCAGAGCTGTGGTGGGGAGAGACCTCAGAAGTGCTGACGGGGTCGCAGGCAACATAAGCAGGGTGACCCGGATTAGAATCACTCCAATTCTGTAATTCTACGGCTTCACAATCATTTCCCTAGTGTTACGCCCTCAACTCACAGCTATGAAAACATCAGTGTTTTGTCCTTTGCGATGGCAGATACGAGCTAATCACAGAACGTCTGCGAGAGTCCTTGGCGACCCCGGACTAACCTCACGTGAGCTCTGGTGCTGTCCTGACCACTGTCCGTGCAGAACAGGTGAGTGGCTCGGAAGGAGGGACAGCTGTGGTGAACAGTGAGGTGGCCCAGAGGTGGCCGCGAGGAGAAGGTTCTCAGAGCTGGGTGGTCAGTCCCCACCTGGGCCCTGCCGTCACCCACCTTCACGCGCTGTGCCCGCAGTCAGAGGTCTCCACCTGCTCGCGTCCTGTGTCCCGTTGCACAGGGCCACTCGGACGAACGCGGGCTGGTCCTCTTTTGCCAGTGGCGGGTACAACGTGCCTGCGGGGGTGTGCCTGGCCTCCCGCCAGCCCAGCTCCCGGCACACCACAGCCACCTCCTTCGTGTCCCCATCATCGTCACACGTGGTACCCAGCGACCCTTCTGTTCCACCTCTACCTGCCCTTTGCAGAGGTGGGGACCATTCCTACGGCGGATTTTGGATGGGGCTCTGCAAACAGGAGGGGTCAGAGCACAGCCAGACGTGTGGTCTTCCAGCAGAGCGTGGTGCTGGGGGAGGCTGTTTGGGGGTGGGGGTGGGGGGCTTGTGGCGTGGAATCCATCTCCTAAGGGGAGCCCCCACCAGTGACCCCCACCTAGAGACCCTTGGGAAAGCATCCCTGCGTTCTGAAGACAAGGAATGTGGGGACAGAGGGGTTTCTGCTTTGACTCAGGAGCACAGAAAGATCTTAGAAAAACAGAGAGAAGAGGCTGGAACTACGTCTGCCTTAGAGATGAAGCCTGGGGCCTGTGCAAAGCTTCTGAAATAAATCACTCGTCCGAGGCCAACCTCTCCCTGGAGCCAGAATCAGAGGAGTACAGCTCCAAGATGCAAACTTACAAGTCGGAATGCAAAACTTGGAAGGAAGATGCCAGCAGGGTGCACGGAGCTCGGGCCCGGAGGTGGGGGGGCGTGGTGAAGGGCTCAGCGGGGGGCCGATGACTGTCCAGCAGACGACACCCGCTGCCGGCTCCACAACGATAAACTAGAGGGGAAGCATCGTGGGGCCGCCGTGTCGCTGGCCAACTGCGCGTTTTTCTGACGGCCTACGGCTCCACCTTCGCACCCAGCGGCAGAGCGATCCCCCCAGGAAAGTTCCAGCATCTAAATCGCACTGCCTCGTCAGTAGAATGAGTGTCGTTACGGAGACTGAGCGAGAGGATCCCGGTAAAGGTTGGACTCACAGAATTCCGTTCATGGTTTTCCATTTCCTGAGTTATCGACAAGGCTTAGCTGAACCTCCCGCTTACCGTGAGCTGTGTGCAAGCAACGGTCCCCGGCCCCCTGCACGCCCCGTGTCCCCGGCTGCCAGCGCGGCTGGGTCCCAGCACAGAGTCCTGCCACCGGGGCGCACCCCAGCTCTCTCATGCTAGAGGGAGGAGCAGGGGCGGGGGATGCTGGGCAGGTTGCAGGGTTAGGGCCCATGAAGAGGAGAGCCCGGAGAGCCGAGCGCCAGCCGAACTCTCGACAGACCGGAGCTTCCAGTGGGCAGACGTAACTGGTCCCCTGGAAGGAGATATGGACGTGTCCTACCCAATTCAAAGACCTCCCCCCCTTGTCACTCCCTGATGACATAACCCCTCTGCTGGGACAGTAGCTGGGGCTGTACAGTCAGGACCTAGAGCCCCCTTTCTGAATGCCTCTGGCAGAGGCTTCCGAGGATGCTTTCCTGGATGGCCCTGCAAGAAGGGGGGTGGGCTCCTTTGCTTGTTCAGGTCCTTGCCTCCCCTTGGAGGATAGAGGTCCCCAGAACTAAGGACAGTTTGGATCTGCCCCAGCAGGGGAAGGAGACCAACAGGCTGGAGAGGAGCTTGGGGTTTATGCAGAGGAAGGGGACCCAGCCCCACACGTGGTGACCCAACCCTGCAGCCTGGGGGGTCTTGGGGGAAACTTTTCAGCCGACGACTGAGCTGGAAATTCACGTTCAAATTTCAACTTGGAGTTGTAGTGCATCGGGCTGAGTTGCAGAGAAAATGCTTGCCATTCTGATAAAACGCCTAACCCCAGGCCCGACCTTGGGCCATTCTCCTTCGGTGTCAAGAGAGACAGAGTCCGACCCAGAGGAACCGAACGAAGAAAGAGGCCGGGCCGGGAGTGTCTGTTTCCTCTGTGGGCTCTGCCCTCCAGCCGTGACTTGTTTATACGATCAGATATCAGGTAGCTAAGGATGGAAACAAGTCAGGCGTGGTTCGTTTGCAATCCAAGGAAATGGTCAGAAATGGTCCTGTCTTATGCCCGGCATCTCTCTAGCCTCGGGTAAAGGCGCTTTTCATCCCGGCCTCCAGCAGCAACGGAGGGGCCCGAACCAGGAGACTGTTTGCCCCACAGTAACTGCTGTCCTGTCGCAGGCCCAACAGCAAGCAGAAAAGACTTCGCTGCCTTGACAGGGGCGGGGCAGGCCTTTAGCCCATCATCCAGGCAGGGAGCAGTCGAAGTGACCCTGGAGCGCACCTGCCCGGTGGGGACCAGCCTCCCGCTCGCCCCACCCCAGTCCTGGCCCTTCCCCCACAGCCCCAGGGGTGAGGCAAGAGTGAGCCTGAGCGTGCCTCCCGGAGACCGGAGAGAGCACAGAAAGGGTAACTCACCGGACCGAACACCCACAGCAGCTGCGGCGGAAGAGGCAGAGATCACAGGTCTGCACACTTTCTAAAAAGGTTGTAACCTCCACCCAACACCCCCCTGTTCCCTCTGCCTTCCTCCCCCTAACCCCCACTTCTGGCCCCTTCCCTCCTCCCTCCCTCATTCACCTTCACTTCCTTCCTTCCCTCATTGGCAAACAGCCTCCCGTGGAAACAAGTGCTCATTTTGCAAGACCCCAGCGTTGTGTAAGCATAGTGGCCCCCTTTACCGGAGTTCATTACCATGTAGGCAAATTCTCAAGAAGTTTCATGCTTCGTCTCCTCCTCTCCCACCTTCTGTTTTTAAGACTATTTTGTTGGAGACAGATTGCCTGCCTGCTGGCAACACAGAAGCCAGGAAGGACGGGGACGGAAACGAGATGTCCTCTGGCATCTCGGGGACACTGTTTCTCCCTCCTTCCCTATTCCGGATCTAGCGTTGCGTTTGCAACCGAACGCGAGAGTCAGATTTCTCAGCAGAAGCTGTGGTCTCACCTACGGTCGGCAGGACTGGAAGCTGCTCCAAAGTGTAGTAATTCTCTCCAAAGAGATCAGCCCCAGATGTGGTGGCTTGCGGTGGGGCTGGGGCAGAGTAGGATTTCTGTGGGTTGGAAATCGAATTTCCTCCTTTGATGTCCTTTTAAGAAGTGTGCCAATGTTCTGAGAGATCAAAGCAGAAATGGATGGGGATTTTTTTAATGTTTATTTATTTTTAAATTTTTAATGTTTATTTATTTTTGAGAGAGAGAGAGAGAGAGAGACAGAGTGAGTCAAGGAGGGCACAGAGAGAGGGAGACACAGAATCCAAAGCAAGCTCCAGGCTCTGAGCCGTCGGCAGAGAACCCCACGCGGGGCTCGAACTCATGAGCCATGAGATCATGACCTGAGTCGAAGTCGGACGCTCAACCAACTGAGCCACCCAGGTGCCCCGGTTTAATGTTTATTTACTTTGAGAGAGAGAGAGAGAGAGAGCAGGAGAAGGGCAAAGAGAGAAGGAGAGAGAGAGAATCCCAAGCAGGCTCTGCACTGTTAGTGCAGAGCCTGACTTGGAGCTTGAACTCATGAACCGTGGGATCATGATCTGAGCCAAAACCAAGAGTTGGACGCTTTACCAGCTGAGCCACTCAGGTGCCCCAGCAGAAATGGATGTTTTAAAGAGACAGAAAAGTGTCAGTATTTGCAAAAGAGATCCAGAGTCCTTTGTTTTCCTGGGAACCTGTTCTGCTTGGTACGGGTTCCCACGATGCCTGTTGGTCCCGAGTTAGAAGCTGAGGCCCATCCTTCCCAGCAGAGAGATGTGGGCTCGGGAGCAGACTCTGGGATGTCCGGGCACAGGTGGCTCTGCCCCGGCTCCGCCCAAGCCCTGATCCAGTTTCTACTGACCGAGAACCGGAAGCAGCAGCCACAATGTGAGACTGGAGACAAGATGTTATCCCAGTGACAGCTCGGGGCAGCTCAGGTCCTACAGCAGGTCCCTCCCCGTGGACTGGGGAGCCAGGCTTGGGCACTGAGGTTCAGCAGGAACTTTGTAGAAAAATGAGAAAGGCAGTAGGAAAGCTCTCTGCCAGTCGGCATCGTCCCGCCCTCAGCCCCACAGGTACTGAGAATATAAATGTTCTTCTTCACCGAGGTGCTCGGATGTATGTGTACGACCAGAAATGCTCCTTACAATGTGAGGTGTCTTCGCCCTATGGCTAAGGTCCCCGTAGGGAAGGCTTTCTAACACCTTTCGGTTCTCAGAGACGGTTGCTTGGGTTGTGAACCTGCAGAGATCCGCATCCCATGCCCGGTTTCTTGCAGGGGGGAATCCCTGCTGTCACACGCCCGGCCTGTGACACGGCTCCGGATATTGACACGCCTTCCAGCGTGCCAGCGTGGGGGCTGCTCTGCCCAGACCCGCCCAGACCACAGGAGGAGACCAACAAGCACCTGAGAGAAACGACGGTGGGACCGCACACCGGATAACTCTGCGTGTGGTCCGGGGACTCAGGAGGGCGCAAACCCGCCCCACCCTAGCCACCCCTGCCGATGAGATGACCCAGACGCTGTGGTGTTAGCCCGAGACATCAGCTCCGAACGACCCTGCGGTGGTCTGAAGGGCCTCGACACACACAGGACGGCTAGCTCTGTCCCCTGGCACGCCAGAGTTCAGGAATAAATTTTGGAAGAGAGCCCTCGTGTCCGGCTGGAAATAGAATCCATCCTGGTGGTTAAAAGAAGGGGGCTTCATAAAGGGATTGTCAGCCGAGATGTGGGCAGGGTGGAAGGGTTGAGGCCACCCAGAGGCCAGCCACGGGGGGGGGGGGGACGAAAGTCCCGCTGTCACCCTTCCTGCACCTGGAGCCCCCTGTCTGCCTCTCATTGATGGGACCCAAGTGGAAGCGAGAGAGGTTGGCGGATCTTGCAGGAATCAGCTCCCCAGGGGACAGAGCAGCAGAGAAGGGACGGAGGATGGAACCAGGGGGCGGTGGCTGACTAACCAGCAGAGTCCTCAGTCGTTGGGGAGAAAGGTTTGCACCAGCACTGGCGTCTTCCCGGCAAACATCTCTCTCCGTGTTGGAATCTGCCCGTGTCCACCCAATGCCGCCGGTGGGCTGATGGCTGAGGTGAGATTCAGAAGGCATTTAGGTCAGACAGAACAGAACACCCGGGTCACCTTCAGTCAGTCATTCCAGGAGCAAGACAAATGAACATCCTCTCACTAGCAATTTCAGATCCAGCTTCCAAAGGGTGCTCCTTTCCGCCTGGCTGTATAACCCCTTATGACTTCTTCTCCCGAAGCCAGTGTGTCCCAGGAATACCCAGTGTGCTCAGGGGTTGGGGCAAACCAGAGCTTAACTAGGCTAGCAGGTCGCAGGCCTGTCTCTGCTGATTGGTTCATGTTTGGGATCTGTGGGGAGCAGGAAGCTGGAAGGGGCAGCATCTGAGGGCTCAGACTCCAGGTCTGCCTTGTTGACTGCGTGGGAGAAGGCAGGGTACCAAAGAAGTCACACCCGCATGCATCCATACGTGTTCTATCTTGCAATCACTTTGATGCTTCACCTTCTAGATGTGTGGACAAGTACATGTTCTGGGTAAGCTTTCAGTCAGCAGGAGAGAGAGAGGAGAGTGGCTAAGTCAAAGCAATGCCTGAGAGGGGCGCCTGGGTGGCTTAGTCAATTATGTGTCCGGCTCTTGATTTAGACTCAGGTCATGATCTTGTGGTTCGGGGGATCGAGCCCCATGTCGGGCTCTGTGCTAACGGCACAGAGCCTGCTTGGGATTCTCTCTCTCTTCCCCTTCCCCACTTGTGTGTGAGCTCTCTCTCTCTTTCTGTCTCTCTGTCTCTCTGTCTCTCTCTCTCTCTCTCTCTCTGTCTCTCTCTCCCTCTCAAAATAAATGGATGGACTTTTTAAAAAAGCAATGTCTGAGAAAGAACAAGATGGTGTGACAAAGACGGAGGCGAACAGCAGGATCAGATGCCTCTGGAACGTTCCAACCATGGGCTGATGATTTAACAATAAGTCATGACAGCTAAGCAGCAGGCTGGCAGAAAACGTGATGGCTCTTCACTATCACATGCTCCTTGGGATCTTGCTGTAAGGTACAGACACTTTCCCCCCTCAAATACGCAAACACACAAAGGTAGGAGGGTTTTTCAGATAGTTTGGGAGATTCGAAACTTTCAGAAGTGATCCAGGAACATCAGATTAAAATCAAGAGCCACTAGCCCCCCACAGCACAAAGGCTAAGCAGGACAGAGATGGACAATTATGGATTTTCAAAGGACAGATTCCTGAAAGACAGAACTTTCTTGGCAGATGCTAAACGCTAGCTCTCCTCTTTACTGATGACATTACAATTTTAAGCCACGAGAGGAAGCCTGGTGTGCTGTTGCCTGCTTATTACCCAAGCGAGAGAACGCAAGCTCTCTAAGATTTCACGCCAGGCTCCTGTCCTCTGGGGCATCCAGCCCCTCTGAGAAGGACACGCAACTGGGGAAAGGGGGGCTTGGGAGCATCTGGAGAGCTCACCCCTGTAGTCTTTGGCAAAAGGGGTTGGACAGGCAAGGGTCACTGAGGCGGGCACCTGACGGCTTTCTGCCTTATGACTCTACAGTTCCTAGAGCTTTAAGAGAACCAAGAGAAGGGAACTCATGAAACTGTGAACACACTAGGGCGTGAAGGTTCTGAGATCAGCGGAGGCGGGACTTCTCAGACTTTGAATCTTCCAGCCCTCCCAGAAATTTCGTCCCCAGGAGGGAGGAGGTTGTCAGGAGAATGGGGAGAGCCACTGCGGCGATGGGTAACTTCCCTTGACAGTGGGGTCTTATCTGTAGGTCTCTCGTGGCTGCCGGAGCAGGGGGGCCCTGACGTTTCAGGAGCAGATCCAGCTGAGTATGAAATAATCCCCCTCAGGCTCTTGGAAACTCTTTCCCAGAATCTTTGGCAACACTGCGGGCAGCAGACTTTGTGTCTGATGTGTTGTCCCCACCGGTGCATCCCCCACGACGGTCTCCTGCCCTCTACCAACCCAGGTCCTGATGCTGACATAGAAAGATTTTCAAAATCCTCTTTCTCTTTTTTTGGGGGGGTGGTGGTGGTTGGGGAGTGGTGGTGTTTCAAGATCTAGCACAGCCCGTGAAGGGGCCTGGAATCTGTGGCACATCTGGCCAGTAGGTGGTGGCCACAAAGAGTATCTCCTCCTGTCTCTTCATCTCCATCTATAGATCTGGTCATTAGCCTGAAGTGACCCTGGGGAGAGCCAGGGAAAGTTAGTGACTGTCGTACAGCAAGTGGCAGCTGCCTGGGAAACCACCCTCTTGTTCTAAAAATACCACCCCCCACCCCCACCATCTGTGTGAGGAAAGCCCCAGTGTAGTTCGCCACACCAGTCCAGGCCCATGAACAACAAAACACGAGGCCGCCTCAGACAGGACGGGGGAGCGTCTCTTCCCCAGGACTGGCTGGACCGCGGGCCAACGTGCAAGCGGAGACTTCAAGAAGCCGTGTACTGTGGTATTGAAAACAGGGTTACTACCATTTGCAATGTTCCCTGTCATCCAATCTGAGCACACTCCACTACACGGCCTGAATTTGAGGCCCCTGGGGGTGAAACACCGAGGCTTACCCGGACCTGGTCTCCCCTGCGGTGAGCTTAGAGCCCTGTGGAGAGATCTCCAAAGTTAAAGGTGGTGCACAGAGCCTAAAGGGCACACTGACCACAGAGATGTGTCCATGAGTTTCTCTGAGTTTAGTTCTTCTGTTTATTTACTTTTTTAATGTTTTTATTTATTTTTGAAAGAGAGAGAGAGACGGAGCATGAGCGGGGAAGGGGCAGAGAGAGAGGGAGACACAGACTCCAGAGCAGGTTCCAGGCTCCGAGCTGTCAGCACAGAGCCCGACGCGGGGCTCGAGCTCACGGACCACGAGATCATGACCTGAGCTGAAGTTGGACGTTCAACCGGCTGAGCCACCCAGGCACCCCAAGTTTGGTTCTTTTAGATTCCACGTATACATGAGGTCACACAGTATTCATCCTTCTCTGTCTGACTTATTTCATTCAGCATAATGCTCTCAAGGTCTATCCATGTTGTCGAAAATAGATTTCCTTGTTTTGCTTTGTTTTCCAGTGTTTGTTTTTCACGGCTGAGCACTATTCTATGTGTATACACCCCACCTCTTCTTTATCCATTCATCCATCCATGGACGCCCGTCTGCTTCCGTGCCTTGGCTACTGTAAACAGTGCTGCCACAGAGCAGCAGATATCTTTTTGAGTCAGTGTTTTCATTTCCTCTGGATATATTCCCAGAACTAGAATTTCTGGATCATATCATGGTTCTATATATACATATATAAAATTATATATATATATATAATTTTCTGACAGAAAGAGAGCACAAGCAGGGGAGAGGGCAGACGAGAGAGAGAGAGAATTTTAATCAGGTTCCACACTGGGTGTGGAGTCCAAGGAGGAGCTCGATCCCATGACCCTGGGATCACGACCTGAGCCAAAACCAAGACTTGAACACTGAACCCCCCAGGCGCCCCTATTTTTAATACTTTGAGGATCCACCATATGGTTTCCCACAGTCAGCCTCCAGCAATGCTAATGTCTTCCATACTGTAGAGCACACCAAACTCAGGAAATTGGCACTGCACAATCACAGAACTCACTCAAATTTTACTAGTTATCGTGCATTTATCTGATTTACTTCTGTGCACGGATGGGTGTGTGTATGAAGTCTTGTCATATGTGCAGCTTCATATTATTATCACAACAATCAAGGTACTTAACTAGAGCTTTGTGTTCCGTCCCCCCCCCCCCCCGCACAACACACATCATTCCCTAGCCCCAAGCAGCCATTAACCTGATCTCTACCTGTAAAACTATGTGATTGCACAAGTATTATATAAATGGAATCACGTAGTATGCACCCTTTTGAGGCTGGCTTTTGTTTTCATTCAGCATAATTCCTTATGGCTCACCCAAGTTTTTGCTTGCATCAATAGTTTGTTCCTTTTTTTATCATAGAATACACCACACTTTGCTGAACCATTCATTTGTGGTGTTCAGATTTGGGCTATTAGGAATAAAGCTGCTGTAAGCACTTATCTACAAGTTTCTGCTTAAAAATAAGCTTTCACTTCTCTGCCCATGAGTACAAGTACTGGGTTGTACAGTAAATCCATTTTTAATACATATTTTCAAATCTGCCAAATTACTCTTCTGGTGTGGAGGTGCTGTTTTGCGTTCCCAGAAATGCCCACATGACCTCACTCTCCACATTGCCAGCAGCACTTCATGCCAGCACTATTTTGTCTTTACTTTCAGGTGTACTGTTAGATGTGTAGTGATGTCTCACTGGTTTACGCTGGTTTTTCTCTAGCTGCTGGTGTTGCGCTTCTCCTCCTGTGCTTACGTGCTGTTTGTATGTCCTCTGATGGAATGTCTTCCATCTTTAATAGGGTCTTCTGTCGATTTTACATAGGGTCTTCCATTTTCCTATTGGTTACTTTTGGTGTTTTTAAACTATGGTCTAGATACTAGTGCTTTGTTGGATATGTGGTTTAAAAATATCTTCTCCCAGCCCATAGCTTGGATTTTTATCCTCTTAACAGGAGCCTTTGCAAAGCAGAAGTATGACATTTTTATGAGGTCTGATTTATCAGTTTTTCTTTTCATGAATTGTGTTTTTAGTGTCAAATCTTTTTTTTTTTTTAAGTAGGCTTCATGCCCAGTGTGGAGCCCACCACAGGGCTTGGATTCATCACTCTGAGGTCAAGACCTGAGCTGACATCAAGAGCAGGACACCCAACCAACTGAGCCGCCCAGGTACCCCTTTAGTGTCAAATCTAATAAATCTTTACTTAGTTGTAGGTCTTGAGGATCTTATCCCTTTTTTTCCTAGAAGTTTTGTAGTTGTACCTTTTAAAAAAATGTTTATTAATTGAGACACACACAGAGAAAGAGAGAGAGAGAGAATGAGCAGGAAGGGCAGAGAGAGGGAGAAAGAGAACCTCAAGCAGGCTCTGCACTGTCAGTGCAGAGTCTGATGTGGGGCTTGAACTCACGAAACATGATATCATAACCTGAGCTGAAATCAAGAGTCAGACACTTCACTGACTGAGCCATCCAGGCGCCCCTAATTCTATACCTTTTATACTTACATCCATGATCCATTCTGAATATTTTCTGTGTAAAACCTGTGACTTAGGTTGAGAGTTTTGTTCTCATTTCTAGCTTTGCCTATGAGCGCCCAATGTTCCAATACCATTTGTTTAAAAGACTATTCTTCCCCATTGACTTGTTTTTGCTCCTTTATCAAATATTAACTAGACTTATTTGTGTGGTTCTATTTCTGGTTCTTTATTTCGTCCCCCGGTCTTTGTGTCTGTCCCTACAGTACCATGCAGACTTGTTTACTGTAGCTATGCGGTAAGTCTTGGCATTGGGAAGAGTGATTGATGCTGCTGTGTTCTTTTTCAAAACTGGTTTTGCCCATCCTTAGCATTTCCCTTTCCATATAGATTTTAGAGTAAGCTGGTTTATGTCTATAGAAACCTTGCTGAGATTTAGATAGCAATTTTGTTAAACCTACAGACCTATATAGAAAGAATTGAAATGTCTACTACACTGAGTCTTCCAACCCACAAATAGTGTGTCTCTTCAAGTACGTGGGCCTTCTTTGATCTCTTTCATTTGCATTTTGTAATTTCCAGCATGCAGATCGTGTATATAATTTTGTTGGGTTAATACCAAAGTCTTTCATTTTCTTTGAAGAAATTATAAATAACATGTGCTTTTATTTTTATTTCCACTTGTTTGCTGTCAGTACACAGAAACATGGTTGATTTTTGTGTGTTGATCTGGGGTCCCTTGAGCTGACAGAACTCACTTTTTAGTCCTAGAAAGGGTCTTTTTGTTTGTTTTTGGTAGATTTTGGGGGGTTAGCTATGTAGACAATCCTGCCGTCTACACATAGAGGCAGTTTTATTTCTTCCTTTCTAATTTTTATGCCCTTTTCTGCTGTTGTTCTTGTCTTATTGTAGTGGTTAGAACTTCTGGTCTTATTAAGAGTGGTGAGGACATATATCCTTGTTTCATTTCTAATCTTAGGGAAGAGATATTTGGTATTTCACTATTAGGTATGATGTGAGATGCAGAGTTTCAGTTGACGCTCTTTATACGTTTGGGTTTACTACGTTGCTTGATTTCCACTTGTTGGAAGATTTTGCTGGTCTTTTCTGTCATTCATTTCTATTTTTATTCTATTATGGTTGGAGAGCATATTGTGTGATTTCAATTATTTTGTACCTGTTAAGGTTTGTTTTATAACCCAGGAAAGTCTGGAAATAGTCTGTTGTGGTGAATGTTCTGTGCACGCTTGGAGAGATGGTGTCTGTTGCTGATGGTGGAGGGTCCTGGGAAAGTCACTTAGATCCATTGCTCAGCATGTCGTCCAGCGATTCCCCATCTGTGTCTGTTTTCTGTGTAACAGCTTCATCAGTTGCTGAGAGAGCGGTGGGTGCTGGAGTTTCCAACTAGTATTGTGGATTGATTCCCAGGGTTCTTTTTTTTTTTTCCCTCGACTTTATGATTCCCACGGTTTTGAAATAACACGTTCACATATTATGGAGCTTGCGTTCTTTAGTGTTCTTTCAAAATTTCTCTGACCATCCTCATAGGCTTATCTCCTCATGTAAGCTTGAGAAGGAGCTTAGCTAGTAAACACAACAAAAATGAATTCAGCATTTTTAACAAAACTACGTCGATCTTTCGGACACATAAAAAATGAACAAATAAATAACATACACGAAAAATAAATATATAAATAACATTCATGATACTGAGAGTCTGAAAATAGGGTTTGCATTGTAGCGTTATTTGAATCTTGTGTTATCTTACTCATTAGAGCTTGAAAATGTGTTTATGTAAGTTCTGCAATTTTTTGCTTGGCTTGTTGCGAGGTACCCCATTTTTTTTTTCTATTTACAAACAAGATCTGTTACTCTATTTTCTTACTAATGGTTGGCCTTGGCTGTTGTAAAGCTCTTTTTAAATTTTTTTTCAACACTTATTTATTTTTGAGAGAGAGAGAGAAAGAGAGAGGGAGAGAGAGCATAAGCAGGGGAGGGGTAGAGAGAGAGGGAGACACAGAATCCGAAGCAGGCTCCAGGCTCCGAGCTGTCAGCACAGAGCCTGAAGGGGGGCTTGAACCCACGAACTGTGAGATTGTGACCTGGGCCGGTTAACCTACTGAGCCACCCAGGCGCCCCTGCAAGGTTCTTGATTCATATTGTCAAAGGCTTTCTAGAATCACTGTATGTGTGCATTGTCCTGCTCCAAGCCTCCTCACATGGTAGGGTCGTTGGGCATGATGGAAACTCTCAAAGCTCCCCCGAATGACTTTCCATGTCCCATTAAAGTAAAAGCCCGAGTGCTCACGATGGCTATGCTGTCTGGCTCCCGGATGCACTTTCTGGCTTGTCTCCCATTGCTTCCCCGCATGCTGTCGACCATGGCAGCCATCTTGGCCTTCCTGGAAAATGCTCAGCACACCCTTGCATCAGGACCTTTGCACTGGCGCCTCCCTCTGCTTCCACTGTCCCTGAGCCAGCAGCATGGTTCGTCCTCTCATCTGTACCCGTGTCGCCCTAACAGCGAGGCCTCGCCAGGCCAGCTCACCTGGAAGGGCAGCTCTTCCCTTGTCTCCTTCGCCTTCTTTGTAAAACAGCACTTACCGATACACGAAACACCACGTAGTTTATTTATGTTTTCTCTCCCCACCGGAATGTAAGCTCCACGAGGCCAAACACTTGGCCTTGTGTCTAACGCCACATCGTTCATGTCCAGCGGTGCCCATTCCACGGCTGTGCTCAGTAGGTCTTAGTGGAAAGAATGGATGGTATCCCTCACTTTGCTGGCTTGAAAAAGGGTGCCCCCCCCCCGCCCCGGGGTCTGTAAAACTCCATGTTGCCTCAGGTGGCCCCACGCAGGATGCCCCTGCTTTCCCTTCTCACGTGGGAGGGGCTCTGGGCTTTGAAAGGAGAAGAGAGGACTGGGGGCCGAGGACAGTATGGCACGTGCACAGGGGGTCGGACTGGCACACAGATGTCAGGAAGCACTGTGAAATCGCTTCCTTTTCTCTGTCTGGGAAGCACGTGTCTGGGTATAGACCCAGCACTCAACTTCTGCGTTTGTGAAGGGGGCTTCCAGAGTTTCCCAGAAGGGAGAAGGGCATTTCGGAGGGCCAAGAGGCTGCGTGTGATGGGGGAAGCCCAGGGGCCCTGCAGCCTCTCTGCCTCTTCCCTCTGTACTGGAACAGAAAGGAGTCCTCATGGTCTTTAAGCCAGGCTGGCTGTTGGGTCAGGTTGGACAAGCGCCCTCCGGGGCTGTCCTCCAGGGACAGAAACCACGGGTTAGGAGAGGCGCAGGTAGATGTCCAAGGATGAGTTGGATCATTTCCTAGAAAGATTCTCGTCGACAGGCCATTAGCACCACTTCCCCTTCCTGGAAACTACTGATCCGATGCTCCTCCATCCGATGGAGGAAAACGGCTGAGAACCATTGATCGTCAATCCTGGTTCTTCACCTACCATTTTGTACGACAGTTTCCAAGGTGACAGCTCACTGACGGCCACCTAGCAATGCTCTAGGCTGCTCCCTGGGACTCGGGAGCCACCGAGCCTTATCCAAAGAAACCTGCTAACGGTTCTTTTGGATGGTGACTCCTGTTGGGAAAACTGGGCCGTGGCTTCTTCCTTCCCTCGGTTGTTGAACTTTGTGTGTCTGAGTCTCCCAGAGTGAGCACGTTATTTTTCACATCCTAAGGCTGTATTCTCTACGCAGCGTCTATCACGATTCTGGCTGTGTATCAGGTTTGGTACTTATGACCCCCTCTGTTAGCTCACTTTACAGCGCACTGCCTCAAACATCTTTGTACATTCTGACATTTACTTTCCTCTTAGGGGGATACTTCTAAAATGGGATTACTGAACCAGAAAGAATTTGAACAGATCCTTTCACATATTGTGAAATTATTTTTCTGAAAAACTACCATTTTTCAATGCTACTGGCAATATCCTTGTTTCCAAACGACGTACTATTTATGTGTGTTTTTGTTAATTTAGCTGCGTGGCCTAAGAAAATATTGAGATATAAATATACGTGCCTTCCTCTTGTTCCTCTATTGAAGTAGAATTCATTGCCTGCTCTGCTCAGCGTCCGGCCCCGAACCAAGGTAAACGGGATGGAGAAGCCGAGACCAGAGGGACTGACTTCCGGAGAGAGGGCACAGAGGGAGCCGTAGAAGAAAATAATTCTGAACAAAAGAGAAAAGGCATTCAGAGGTAGAACAGGTGAAGAAGGAGGAGAGTCAGGGAACCAGCGTTGGAAGAGATTTATTTCTTTAAGCTTTAGGAGTAATCGCTGCTGCCGAGTGCAGTGTTGAGGGAGAAAGGTGTAGAAATGAGATACTGAGGAAATTTGCCTGTGTGTTCTAGATGCAACTTCTTTTTAAATGTAGTTAAGAAAGAGATAAACTTCACCCTGACTGCCACACTCTTTGGCGCCCGTGGTATAAACAAAAAGGAATATATCCCTATCGAGTTAAAATGAGCTTCAAAATACCCATTTGAATTTAAAAGGATATGGTAGAGAACATGTGATATCTTAATAATACCCACTGGGGAAATAACACAGTTTTGAACCCCGGGTGTATTAGATGGGGAACCAGAGTTACAGGGTTAAGTCAGTTCATTGATTTGAAGTCTAAATTAATTCCCCTATAGGTCAGACTTTGTTTTTTTAACCCAGCTTCCAAGGAAATACAATTTCCTGATAAGGTAGAGTCTTTCGTGGAAGGAGAAAGGTTTGGGGGGAGACTTTTGTCCTTCCCGCCACCTGAAATGGGGCCTCCTGGGGACTGAGTGGCTGTTGTGCGCACCATCAAATGAATACCAAACCACAGTTTGAGGCCATGTGCTGTCAGGAACAAGAAAAACTCATGGCGGGAGGTGGTAGAGGGGGATCCCGAGCTGTTGTAAGAGACCCCCACCCCACCCCCGAAGCTTACAGGTTGGCCGACCTGGGGGGGAAAGAAGTCTCAGGGAATAGGTGTGACTTTTCGAGGTCCTGTAACGTTTCCCGGTTTCCCATCCCCCCCGGAGTGTCACAGACTTGTTAAAGCAGAACTTCCCAGGATGTGGGAAGGGCAGGGGATCCTAGCAGTGATCGGAGAAGAGCGACATCTGGTGGCACCAGGGAGGAAAGAGGAAACAGAGCCTCTTCTCGCTTCTCAAGAGGCACCAGATATTTGTCTGACAGGTAGTCCGTATTTTCCATTAGGACTGCTCTGAATTTCAAAAATATAAGTGAAACCAAACTTTGGCAGACTCTTGAGCCAGAAAACACCACCCTGCGGGGTGGCAGAGAGAAGCCACGAGAGCCCAGTGAGAGCAAGGTGGCACCAAGGACGAGGATGAACTTTGACCTTGACGGGACCCTGAGTGACCCGAGGAGGTTTGTTTTTCCAATTGGGTGTTTCAGACCTCGTTAAAAGATCACAGTAATTTCCCTGGGGAGACCTGTGGCAGGGACCAAACCTCAAGTGTTAGGAATTGGCCATCTGGGGGCGCCTGGGTGGCCAGTCGGTTAAGCGTCCGACTTCAGCCAGGTCATGATCTCGCGGTCCGTGAGTTCGAGCCCCGCGTCAGGCTCTGGGCTGATGGCTCGGAGCCTGGAGCCTGTTTCCGATTCTGTGTCTCCCTCTCTCTCTGCCCCTCCCCCGTTCATGCTCTGTCTCTCTCTGTCCCCAAAATAAATAAACGTTGAAAAAAAATTAAAAAAAAAAAAAAAGAATTGGCCATCTGCCTCATCCGTGTCCCTTGTGGGGAAATTCCTTGTTTGTGCTGCTCAGTCGTGCGGATCGATATAATCTCAGGAGAGGGCAGATCAGCGTGATGCAAGGTGAGTTCTGGAGTGCATTGGAAGGTGGTTTGAGGACACGTAAAAGACTTTGCAGATACCTATGGTGAAATGTTGTGCACACACTAACAACAGCAACAAAAACTGAAAAGCGAAAAACAATAGTTAATACAAGTTTTTGCTAATGCCAAGTTTAACGCGTATTTTTAAAGGGGGATTTTCAGACCTTAGTTAATTAAATTTCCTAGACACTTCCAACTGCACTTATAAATGTAATTTCCAGGGGCGCCTGGGTGGCTCAGTCGGTTAAGCATCTGACTCTTGATCTCTGCTCAGGTCATGACCTCACAGTCCGTGGGTTCGAGCCCCGCATTGGGCTCTGCTCTGGCAGCATGGAGCCTGCCTGGGTTTCTGTCTGTCTCCTTCTCTGCAACTCCCTCAAAATAAATAATCTTTAAAAATTAAAAAAAATATGTGCATCCCAGGAAACCGTCGGGCTAATAAATCTTCTCATGTACTGAAGCAATCACAAATTAAATAAATTCCTCTTACAAATATGGTGCCTGCTACATTCTCCGCGGTGATGTTTGCCAACAGTACAATTCTCTTACAACTTCAACTCAAAGCCACAATCTGCCGGGCAAACACCCCCTCCGCCATCTAGTGGTTTGGTTTATTTAACTGATCACCCAGCATCCATTCAAGAAAAAAGCTGGGGTGCTATGATTTCTCTCAATTAACAGTTTGCGAAACACCCAGAGCATCAAGGTGGGCTGGTAGGATCCCTTGCTGCCGCTGACAGTGCTTGCTCTGTGTTCACTCAAAGAAGCTTCCTGTGGAAGATTTGGAGCTCTGACACAGTTAGGATGCGCGGCTCTCTAGCATCCCCTGACTCCCGGCGAGGTGAGTGTCAATGGCACACCACTGGCTGTTCTTACGAATGCAGAAATACCATAGAGACTCTATGGGCTCTATTTTTGTACTACGAGACAGAAAAATGAGGGCTTGTATGAATTATTAAAGGGAGGGTCAAATGAGAACCACCATGAAAAGAAATTGAGCCGTCGCTTCTATATTATCAGATTGAACCCATGGAGTATCAGGAAAACGCTGTTTTCAAGAAAATATGCCAATCATTTGGAGTCTTTGGAGTTCTTTCCTTAGAATATAATAAAAACTTTTTCTTAGTTAGAAAATTTTTCAGAGAATTACGTGCAAGATACATATTAGAGCTCAAATAAATATTGATTGTCTCCTCTCAAAACACCTTCTACAATCCTAAATCATTTTATTTATTACACATTGAAAAATGCCATTCTCGTACTGAATTTATTAGGTACTTACATATCCAAACTATCTTAAATATTACCAATATCCAAAGTACCAAATATACAAAGATTATTTCTCAGTGTAGTAGAGAAATATTAACAATATGTGTTTTCTTTACTTTGGTGGATCAATTCTTACTTCTCTCTTTAACTGGGCTAAAGCCCCTGATCCACAAAAGAAACAATTTTAGCATTTTGATGGAATTTGGAATTACTAAATATTAGAAATTTGACTAATTGCTAGTCACAAAAACCTGAGTGATGACGGCGGGAAAGTGTTAGGAATTTATCTCTATTTCACCTGAAAAACATCTATTCCTGTAAAACCAGAATCTTCACAAAGAGGGTCGCAGTCTGACTGAGTCACGCAGGGTCCCGTCCACTTTGGGTTCAACCCTTCACCGATGGTATTGTCTTCTTCCTCCTGAATGTGACGCCTTTGTCATCCTCAGTGTCCTGAGCTCCCTCTAGCTTTCTTTTCCATCACCCTTAGCACATGGTTTCCATCCTAAGGGTCGCCTTCAGGATGCAGGCGCAACATTCCTATGGGAGGTAGGAGGAAGGAGGGACACCATTCCTGGCCACTTCTGTCTGAGGGGGAGCCAGTGGGAAACCCGGGTGTGCCTTTGTCACATCACTGCCCCTCGCTGTCACTATTTTCTGGGCGCGGCAGCCTCTGCCACACCCTGCCGACCCCTGTGGCTCTCTGGTATAGGTGGACTGACCGTGCATGCAGGACATCCGAGGTTGCAGACTTCTAGGGTGACTTCTTTCAAAACTGTGACAAAGAAGTTGACCTCTGTTTTATAGTCTCCATGCCAGTAGAGACTTGAAGTCTCTACTAGAGACTCTTTCTTGCTCATTGTCCCTGATGCAAATTACAACCTGACAAAATTTCAAGCCTGGTTTGAGCCTATGATCCTCCGCCCACCCGTCCCCTATCAGGTCTCTTTGCCATTAGGTTGGACCTAACTGATTGTATTCCAAACCCTCTTCACAGTGTTATGTGGTAGGAACACAATACACACAGATACTTACACAACATATGGCTGTAAGCAGCATATCTTACATGCTGGCTTCTGGATCTCAGGTCAGAGCTTCTAGGGTCTTTCTAATGAAGAAAGGAGGCTTGAAGGTATCCAAAGATAAGATCAAAAAGAAAGTTCTAGAAGGCGAGAGGAGGGGTCATAGAAGTAAGGAGATCGGGATAGAAGTCTAGAGTGAGATCAGAAAACTGGAGATGGGGAAGCAAACAAAAGAGCTTGGGTGAGCAGATGCTATGATGAACTCTGTCAAGAGAGATCTCTGGGGAGAATTCTGGAAGTTTTTTGTGTGCTCTGTGTTGCAATATCCATCACCCACACTGGTCACCTCCTCAAGAGACAGTCAGTAAGGCCTGGGTTACTGTTCAGTACTTCTGAATTTCTGTATATTTTGAAAGTGTTACCTTGCCAAAATGGATATCGAAAGACAGCAGAGACCTAATTTGTCGGGGTTCAGCAGTGTCATGACTTGTGATACCCAACATCTGTTTTAGGGAATTCAGTGAGGACATAGTTGTATGTGGTAGACTCCTCACTTCCACATAAGTTGTGGGAAATTGAAGACTCATGTCTGCTTCATGGTCAGAGCTCTAGGCAACAATAGGCTGACAGAAATTCTCCATTCCACCAAGGCATAGAAGTAGGTTAGAGATGGCTGGGTGGGGAACCAAGAAACAAAGAGTCTGTCCATCAGCAAACATTTATTGAGCAGGTATTATATTTCAGGTATTATTCTACACAGTGAGAACAATGGTGAACGAGATAGATGGCATCCTTTCTCCTAAGGAGCTTGTATTTAGTAAGCCTGAGGCAGCCTACCAAGTGTCCTGAAGGGGCTACATTGGAGACGAGGAGGGGAAGTGCATGTAATGATGACCGGAAACCTTGAGCGACACCAACATGGAGGGATGATCTTGCTTGAAGGCCAAATGGCATGGTCCAGATATCTACATGGATAGAAAGTGTTTATTGAGAACCAGATCCCCAACATGTGCCTTTCTGCGCTGGATCCTACACACACCTGACCCTGGAATTCTTCTCAGGGATAAGTGGTAGGGGGAAACGTTGGGTCAAATGAGAAAACTCTGATAGAGCTGAAATTAACCTGAATTAGCAACACTGAAGTCGATTAATTTATTTGGCAGGAGGCAGAATGGAGACTAGAGATGGAAATTAAACTAATAAAACTTATGAGAAAATTATTATTGTCATACACTTTAGTTTATGACTTATTATATGTTTACTCAGTATACCTGGTTATAAATCTAATTGAATTGGAAGCATCTGGAAATCACTTTGGTGTCTGTATGTGGCATGTTAATTAAGATTAGTATTTGGATTGTCATTAAAATATATTCTAGGAGATATTGATGATCAGATCATTAGCAAGTTTTCCTTGTGACTTTGGATTGAATGAATCCAGTATTAAAAAAACTCAATTTTATGCTTTGACAACTTAAGGATCACTGCAGATGTGAGAATGTTTTTTAATTTTTCAGTGTGATTCAGGTCAAGTTGAATAACAAAGTGAGGATTACATTGTGGAGGTTTTTAGAGGTAGAGTTATAACCAAGGTAGGTGTAGGAAGTATCAATGATGCTCTTGCTTCAGGACTAATATCTTGATCTGAGTATACATGAAACACGTGGCTTCAATGTAAGGCTGGGAATGATGAGTAGATGCCAGGTTTGGGCTTCATCAGGGTTTGCACTGAGATTAAAAGAGTCCAGATTCAGATGTTCACTTTACTGCCTTCTTGAGGGTGTGTTGAGGCAAAGACAGTCAAAAGATGGGATGTCACATAATCAAATACCCATAACTTTGGGGTCAGGTTGAGGGAGCAACTCAAGTTGCCTACCATGGGTTCAGGCTTAGAGAAGACCAGGAAATGGGCTGATAAGGAATGGAAATAGAAACAAATCATGGGATAAGGGTTGGAGGAAAGGAAACTGTTAGAAAGTTCAAGAAAGAAAGGCTGCATTCAGAGGTTTAGATGGTGGCATTTAAGGTTTTAGAGAAGCGGATCTGGGTAACAATGGGGCCTGAGCCATAGGACTTGGAGGGAGTGAAGGTGGGAGTTTCAGAAGTTGGGTTTAGGGGATTGAGAAAAGGCTATCAGTAAGAGGCTTATCCAGATGAGGGAGATAGGATGGGGGTTGGGGTGCGGAATCCCAAAGCCGTGGGGCTGTAGACAGTTGGATGGAGAATACTGACGTCTGACACACATCAGAGGCGAGAAGTCACCAATATCAAGGAGCTTGTTTCCTTTTGGAGTTTTATCAGGTCTTTCGTTCAAGTGTTTAATTCATTTTGAGTTTTGTTTTTTGTTTTTGTTTTTTTTTTTTTGTACAGTGTAAGATAGCCATCTTGTTTCGTTCTTTTGCCTGTGGTTGTCCAGTTTTCCCAACACCATTTAAGAGACTATTTTTTCCCTGTTGTGTATTCTCTGGGCCCTTGATGAAAATTAATTGACTATATATGCATGGGTTTATTCCTGGGTTCTTATCTGTTCCCTTGATCTATGTGTTTATTTTCAGCTAGCACCTGTTTTGATTACTACAGATTTGTAGTATAACTTGATATCCAGGATTGTGATAGCTCCAGCTTTTTTCTTCCTTCTCAAGATTGTTTTGGTTTTTGATTTGTGTGTGTGTGTGTGTGTGTGTGTGTGTGTGGTTCCATACAAATTTTAGGATTCTCTGTTGTAGTTATGTGAAAAATACTGTTGGTATTCTGATAGGGATTGCATTAGATGTGTAGATTCCTTTGGGTAGCATAGAAATATTTACAATATTAATTCTTCCAGGGGCACCTGGGTAGCTCAGTCGGTTAAGTGTCAACTTCAGCTCAGGTCATGATCTCGCACTTTGTGGGTTCAAGCCCCATATCAGGCTATGTGCTGACCGCTTGGAGTCTGGAGCCTGCTTTGGATTCTATGTCTCCCTCTCTCTCTGCCCCTCCCCTGCTCATGCTCTGTCTCTCTCTCTCTCTCTCTTTCTCTCGAAAATAAAATAAACATTAATAAAGTTAATTCTTCCAATCCACAAGCATGGAATATCTTTTCATTGTTTGTGTCTTCTTCAGTTTCTTCAGTCAGTGTCTTATCGTTTTCAGAGTATAAGTCTTTCACCTCCTTGGTTAAATTTATTCCTAGGGCTTTTTTTTTTCTTTTTTTGGTGCAGTGGTAAATGGAACTGTTTTCTTAATTTCTCTTTCTTCTACTTTGTTATTAGTGTATGGAAACAACAGATATCTGTATATTAATTTTGTATTCTGCAACTTTACTGAATTCATTTATTCTAATAGTTTTTTGGTGGAATATTTAGGGTTTTCTATGTAGAGTATTATGTCATTTGCAAATGGTGACAGTTTTACTTCTTTATTTCCAGTTTGGATGCCATTTATTTATTATTTATTTATTTATTTATTTTCTTGCCTAATTGCTCCATGGGACCATGGAACTTCCAGTATTATGATGAATAAAAGTTGCAAGAGTGGACATCCTTGGTTTTTCTTGATCTTAGAGGAAAATCTCTCAGTTTTTCACCATTGAGTATGATACTAGCTGTGGGTTCATCATAAATGGCCTTTATTATTTTGAGGTGTGTTCCTTCTAAACCCACTTTGTTGATAGTTTTTATGATGTTGATAGTTTTATGAGTGGTTGGTGAATTTTGCCAAATGCTTTTTCTGTATCGATTGACATGATCATATGGTTTTTTATCCTTCATTTTATTAATGTGATACACTACGTTGATGGATTTGCAGATTTTGAACCATCCTTGCATTGTGGGAATAAATCCCACTTGATCATGGTGACTGACCCTTTTTTAAAAAATTTTTTTTTAATTTTTTTTCAACGTTTTTTTATTTATTTTTGGGACAGAGAGAGACAGAGCATGAACGGGGGAGGGGCAGAGAGAGAGGGAGACACAGAATCGGAAACAGGCTCCAGGCTCTGAGCCATCAGCCCAGAGCCTGACGTGGGGCTCGAACTCCCGGACTGCGAGATCATGACCTGGCTGAAGTCGGACGCTCAACCGACTGCGCCACCCAGGAGCCCCTAAAATTTTTTTTAAATGTTTATTTATTTGAGAGAGAGAGAAGAAGGGAGGGAGGGAGACAGAGTATGAACAGGGGAGGGTCAGAGAGAGGGAGACACAGAATCAGAAGCAGGCTCCAGGCTCTGAGCTGTCAGCACAGAGCCTGACACAAGGCTCAAACTTGAACTGTGAGATCATGACTTGAGCTGAAGTCGGACGCTTTACCAACTGAGCCACTCAGGCATCCTGTGACTGAACCTTTTAATGTATTGTTGAATTTGGTTTGCATTTTTATTTTTTGAGGATTTTTGCATTTATGCCCATCAGGAATATTTGCCTGCAGTTTTCTTTCTTTCTTTCTTTCTTTCTTTCTTTCTTTCTTTCTTCTTCTTCTTCTTCTTCTTCTTCTTCTTCTTCTTCTTCTTCTTCTTCTTTCTTCTTCTTCTTTCTTCTTCTTCTTCTTCTTCTTCTTCTTCTTCTTCTTCTTCTTTCTTCTTCTTTCTTCTTTCTTCTTCTTCTTCTTCTTCTTCTTCTTCTTCTTCTTTTTTTTTTTTGGTAGTGTCTTTGGTTTTGGTATCAGGGTAATGCTGACCTCATAAAGTATATTTGGAAGCTTTCCCTCTTTTATTTTTTGGAATAGTTTGTGATGAATAGGTATTAGCTCTTCTTTAAATGTTTAGTAGAATCCACCTTTGAAGCCATCTGATCTTGAACTTTGTTGGAGAGGTGGCATTTTTTTGCCCCTCCTTCTGCACTGAGCCTGGGGTGGGAGGACATAGCAGTAGAAGGTGCTTGTGTACCGATTTAGCAGCTGCCTCTCTGTTTGCTATAGTCCTGCGGGTCTTAGGAATGCCAGCCCTGTTGTCTCTCAGAGCTCGGTGATTCAGGGGCACGTTCCTTGGGTAGAAGGCCTAGAATTTGGAGTGTTAGATGTATGGTCCAAACCCATTTCTCCTCAAGGAGAAGCTGGAAGTTGGAGGTTCACCCTGAACAAGGGTGCTGTGCCATGGGTGGTGTTTGTGGTGAGAGTGTGCCTCGGCCTTTCCTACCCATTTTAGTGTGGGTATTTTCTAACTTGTACAATGGGTAGGAGCCACTAGACTCATTTCTGGATTTCTCTCATCTAGCTACACACTCTAGTTCCATCCACATTATTGCAAGGATAGAAATTCAGGAGCCTCTTATGTTGCCATCTTGGTGATGTTTAGAAATGGTTTTAGGGGCGCCTGGGTGGCACAGTCGGTTAAGCGTCCGACTTCAGCCAGGTCACGATCTCGCGGTCCGTGAGTTCGAGCCCCGTGACGGGCTCTGGGCTGATGGCTCAGAGCCTGGAGCCTGTTTCCGATTCTGTGTCTCCCTCTCTCTCTGCCCCTCCCCCATTCATGCTCTGTCTCTCTCTGTCCCAAAAATAAATAAACGTTGAAAATATCAGAAATTAAAAAAAAATGAATTTAATTCAACTTGACCAGCAACACTTCAGGGCTGTTTACAAACTCCAGTCATCTGGTTTCACAATCTTTGAACATGTCCTGAATGGACACTCCAACACTCATGTTTCCAGACCTTAGGGCCTCTGTCCAAACAGTGACCATATGAAAAGTCAGATTTATGAGCAAGACGTATTACTACCAATGATCTTACAGAGGAACTATGAGACACATTAGAGAATGTACATTACTCCCACACAACAAAAAATAAAAATCAAATGAGTTCCATTTAAACAGCTTCATTCTTCCCAATGACTCTCTTCTTGGTCTCAAAGAAACCGACTCTGGGTTCTGCCCCTATGACATATAAGATATCTGTGTCTGTGTCTGTGTTTACCTGTGTTAATAAACATCTACATAGAGTTTACTCCCCTTATCTCCATTTATACATGGAGGGTTTTTACCCAACTTACTTATTTTTCACAACTTACTGGTATTTTCTTTTTTTTTAATTTTTAAATGTTTATTTTTGAGAGAGAGAGAGAGAGAGAGAGAGAGTGCACGAGCAGAGGAGGAGCAGAGAAAGAGACACACACAGACTCCAAAGCAGGCTCCAGGCTCTGAGCTGTCAGCACAGAGCCCAACGCGGGGCTCAAATCCACGAACTGTGAGATCATGACCTGAGCCGAAGTTGGACGCTTAACCGATTGCGCCACCCAGGCGCCCCACAACTTACTGATATTTTCAGGTATCAACAGTTAATATTAAATTACCAATTTATTTAAAATATTAATCTGTTATGAATTATAATTTATATTACTTATAATGATTGTTAATATGATTCTAAGTAATTATTCATCAAAATATTAATTAATTTACCAAATAGAAAGGATAAATAGCGTAATAATTACAAGAATATAGTAGGAACTATAAATTTAAAATGTTAGCCTAGAAATGTTACGCTTATCCAGTAGCATTCAAAATATGCTGCCTTTTTATATGGCACTGACATCTTTATATAAATTTTTATCTTTATCTCATCACTAACTCCTGTCCTCCTCCTTCCAGAGTCTCAAACATGCTTGGTGCACAAGAGATAATCGGTGAACATTTCTAGTTAAATTAATAAGATTTTCCCCCAAATGCATTTTAAAAAATATATTTATTTAAATTCAAGTTAATAAACGTACAGAGTAGTACTGGTTTTAAGAGTAGAACCCGGTGATTCATCACTTACATACGACACCCAGTGCTCATAACAAGTGTCCTCCTTAATGCCCATCACCCACTTAGCCCATCCCCCCACCCACCTCCCTCCATCAACCCTCAGTTTTCTCCGTATCTCTTATGGCTTGTCTCCCTCTCTGTTTTTATCTTCTTTTTCCTTCCCTTCCCCAATGTTCATCTGCTGTGTTTCTTAAATCCCACATATGAGTGAAATCTTTTGTTACTTTTCTTTCTCTGACTAACTTATTTCGCTTAGTATAATACACTCTAGTTCCATCCACGTTGCTGCAAATGGCAAGATTTTCTTCTT